>NW_020539725.1:15753738-15790083 GCF_003426905.1 Ctenocephalides felis
GGGCATAAAGGTCCATTTCTACTTTCAGAAATTATGCTGTCTAAACCAAATTAACTGCATCACAAAATATAAAACGTATCAAATACGCAACAATTAAAATTAGTGCTCAATAAAATTCCCAATAAATTTTTAATTATAGGTTTTCTAGCTTTTTTTCTAAAATTCAGGACGGGTAAAAATGGACAGTCAGTGGAGAGAGAATACAGATTCAATGGTTTGTTTTTAATTTTAAAGGAGTTTAACGTAATAAGCTTTTTAAGCTAATTTTACTAATGCATAATTCCAATTTATAGACTCATTTTTTACAAAACTTACATCTTATATATAAAAATGGATCGCAAAATGTGTTGGTAAGCGCATAACTCAACAACGCCTGAACCAATTTGGCCAAATCTTTTTCTAAAATGTTCGTTCAAGTCCAAGGATGGTTCTTACGGCGAGAAAAAATCGAATCATTGCCGGGCAAACCCTAAAAACAGCCCTTTTCTTTTTTAATCGAGTAGGCAACGAAATTAGTAGAAAAACAATGATCTATGTCATGATATTTTGTGTAGTTTTTGATAATCTAATTTTTAATATATTTATATAAGCATAGAAATATCTTTCTATTAATTAACGAGCTATATTGGCAGCCAAAAACATTGATGTAAATGAATTAAAATAAATTATGATTTGCATGATTAAAATTATTTACTTTTAAATGCTTATAGTGTTTTATTTAATTATTCTTAATTCACACCGAATTATTATCAGGGTGACGGTTCTGTTCGGGATAATTTTTTGCAAAGAATAGAAAAAAGGTAGGAACAAAACACCGCCACATTACAATTTTTTTTGACAGGACAAAGTCTGTCGGGTCAGCTAGTTATATATAAACTTGATCTGGTAATTTGTCAAAATTATTTATCAGCAAAGTTGGAAAAACTAATAATTTAATTTATATGTTAAAATGTATCATTTTAACTCAATTAACTTGTTTATTTCTAATTTCCTTAGTGTTTACATCTTTGCAGTCTAAAAGTTAATTGGTTCTTTTTACCCCACATGCAAGTTTTTATAGAGGTTATATAAAAACAACAGTTGAATTTAACTTACAAATAACAATACGATCAATCGCAACAATAACATCAATTAAATAGCGTATATTTAAAAATTATATAAACGTCTCTTAAACTAAACAACAGTGCTCACAACTAAAAAAAATATTTTTCAAACATTGCGGTTTATCTTCCGATAGCAACGTCTTACGAAACAAGGTGGTGGCTGATTGTACATATTTTCCCTCTACTTTCAAATATAGTTGTTAAAAAAAATCTTAACTTTACTTGTATTTGAAATAATGGTGGTGGAACTTTTACACGCGGTTCCTTAAGTTTGACCCCATGTTTCATAATATTAATAATATTTAAATTCAATTTTATTGCAAAAGTAACAAATAATAGTGATATGTATCTATGTTTTATTTCAGTCTAGAGCGGCCTAGAAATTATCTTGATTATTCACACAATGTTAAAACATTTTTTTTTTATTATTATTTACATTTGTGAATTACAATCTGTCGTTCTTATACAACATTCAGTAATTTTGATGGTTTATTAAATAAAGGAAAGAGGTCGAAAGGTCACCCATTGGTGATCCGATTCGATGTTGTATATGTTTAGCTTATAGATGTAGTCCTGTTGTGAAAATATTTAATTAAACCTACGAGTACAGTATTTATGATTTTATTAAACATTCTATTAATTACTTGGTTATTATTTACGTAAAATTAGATAATATATTATTAGTTTCAGATAAAACTTGGATAGAAAGATTTGGCATGTTTTACAATTTTACATCGTATAAGTTTCTTACCATATATCATATTATTTCTTTCATCGGACGGATATCTGATCATGTATATACGCGCATCTCACTTACCACATCCCGAAGGGATGCTGTACTCACTCATCGTCTAAAAAACCGTTCGCCGGGGTCTAAAAAACAGATGGCTGGGTCCTCGTCGTTTTTTTGATTCATCTGTGCGTAATTCATTTTAAAGATAGGGTCAAATTCAAAGACGGCTGCTTTTTATATTTAAACATTGACGCGTTTGTGTGCGCAGCGAGAGAGAAAGAAATGTTACCCCTTGAGAAACACGAAGGTCCATAAAAAACAACGTCCGTATGAGTGAGGTACCCTAGATTTTGAAATTTGTTTTTTATAAGCGGGTCCATTGAATGCGACACACACGGTTTTTTTTTCTAGGTGTATTTTTATATAATGCAGAATGGGTCGCAGATTTCGTACACGGTAATTTTTGCACGGTGTTGCGTCTGAGTCCTTCGGGCGATTAGATCTTTTTTTACAAGCATCAAGATTTTAAGGCATGTGAAACTATTTTACACGTTACATAAAAATTTATTTTATTATATCCTGTTTTATTGAATTATACTTGTATTAAGTTCGGCCAATATTCAATTATGTAGTGATCATTGGAAATATACGTGTAGTAGTGTATTTCTTGTATATATATAATTAGTATAATTTTATTTTTTTGTATATTATACTTATTTATACCATTCTAAATAGTTATAAAAGTTTAAAAATTTATTTTATTATATCCTGTCTTATTGTATTATACTTGTATTAAGTTCGGCCAATATTCAATTATGTAGTGATCATTGGAAATACACGTATAGTAGTGTATTTCTTGTATATATATAATTAGTATAATTTTATTTTTTTGTATATTATACTTATTTATACCATTCTAAATAGTTATAAAAGTTTAATTATTTTTATTATCATATATTTTTTATTAAATTTCTTGTTATTAACTTTGCGTAGGGCAAGTTATAGTAATCGCAAAAAAATCGAAAATGAAAATTTTTACATATCTTTTCAAAGGCTTCTGAATATTTTGGCATACCATAGGAAAAATGGATGTGTATGTGTGTGTGTATGTGTGCGTATGTGTGTGTTCGTGTGTGTGTGCGGATACAAATTTTCGCCGACGATTTCGGGAACACTGATCAACCGATTTAAATATTTCAAAAAACATTCGATTTATACTGATAAGGAGACGTGCTGATTAGTTTTTGGCGGGAGCAGGTCTAGCCGTTCCAAAGATACGGAGCAAAAAGTGCCAAAAACGGTAACACGGTTTTTAAGACGGAGCGTCCGATTTTAAAAATTCATAAAACTTGTGATTACTTGTATTAACAAGATGAAGAACTGATCAAATTTTCATGAAGGCAGGTCTAGCGGTTTCGGACATCTAGTAAAAAAAAGTAAAAAAAAAGCCATTTGGCGGTCAAAAATGATCATTAGACATATGCACATCAAATCATTAGATGTTTTATAGAGATTTTAACAATAAGTATAAATTTTGTTTACATCTCTATGGGTTCCGTACCAATGTTTACCCGTTAGACGGCGACACAGCGCTTACGCGTTTCGATATTTCGTGTCTATGCTGTTAAAGCAGTACGATTGCTTTAAAAAATTCAGAATTTCCAAAATATTTCAAAATAAATTTTTCTCCAAAAAGTCTTCTTTTTTAAAAAAGGTTCACATGGTTCTTTTTACCTCATAGGCGGAATAAAATGTCCTATGTCTTATTTTTAATTTCAAAGAAATTTTACAAAATCATAGTTATATTATTCAACCAATGCAAAATAAAATTTTCATGAGTACATTTTTTACAGAACACTGTATATAACCTTGATCTAGCATTTTGCTCTTTTGTGTGTTTTTGCTATTTTTCAAAATAAAATTCACGTGGTTCTTTCTACCTCAATAAGGGAGCAATATGGTCAATATCTTATTTTTAATTTTAAAGGTATTTTACGAAATAATAGCTACATTAATCAACCAATGCAAAAGATATATTCCATTGGTAATTTTTTTACAGAGATAACACTGTATATAACCTTGATCTGGTATTTTGTCAGCAATATTTATCAGCAAAGTTGGAATAAGTATTTATTTAATTGCCTCTTGTAAAATTACTTTTTTAACTGAGTTTATATTTTATTTACTATTTTTTATTGTTTGCGGCTTTCCTATGGTAAAAGTTCAGTTTGTACTTTTTACCCACCCACGGTTATGCTTTTACATAAATTATATAAAAAATATGTTAAATCTAAGTTAAATTAACAAAACATTTCACAAAACCATTAAATAATGCATACTTAAAATTATATTAAGGTCTCGTAAACTAAACAACAGTGCTCACAACCTAGAAACCTAAATACTTTTGTTATGAATGTTGAAACATTGCCGTTTACCTTCTGATACCGACGTCATAAGAATCAAGGTATTAGCTGGTTATACCTTTAGACCTTTGTGGTGGACCTTTGTGGTAGACCTTTTATCCCGGGGGTCTTCAGAGCCCACTGTGTCCTATGTATACAAAAGTTTCTATTTGATTTTTGGTATATATTGATAATAGATTAGCATCAAATATTTTGAAAATATAAAATTTTGAATTCAATCAAAACAAAATAAAAGTTACTACATTTTATATGCGAGAACCATATATTTTTATTTGTATTTGCTTCATTACGCTATTATCTAAAGGTTATTTTTATTCAAATTATTTTTCATTGCCAATTAATTCATTCAGGAAGGTACTAATCTCAGCAGATGATTTTCAATAATTGTTTTAGACAGATGATTGATAAGTATCTCTAATTAGTTTGTCGCCATTATTTGAAGATAATGGCCCATCTTGTACATTAGGCTGATGCTGAATCATTATAATTTCCTCTCGTGTGATAAATCTTTTATTCTAAAATTAATCTATTGTAATCATTTTGATCTAAGAAAAGAAATTCTCTTGGTAAGATATTTTACCAGGTGCAAAGAATTCGGTAATATATTAAAGATGCTACGTTTTAAACTTCCTGCAGTTTTTATTTGGTCAAACTAAAAAAGACACCTTCTATCTTCACAGAGAAAGAAATTAATATTTCTGTTTTATTTCATTTAATGATAATATTATATTTCTTTATTATTTAATTATTAAATTTTGATGAACGTAAATTTGATATATCACGATAATAGTCAACACTTAAGTTTCAAATCTAATCTAATGTTAAAAATGTTTCATGATAATTTGTATATTTGAAAACTTTTGTAATGTTACAAATGATGCACAAGAATGTTTCAGGTTTTCTTGAAATTGGTACTGAACTCAAAGTTAAAAATCTAACCTATATTTTTATGAAATAGTTAAATCCTTTTATATAAAACGTATATGCTAAGTAAATATTAGTACAACAAATCCAAAAATTAAAACAAAATGATTTCAAAAACTTGTTTTTGCATTATCATTGCTATATATAAATGTTCTTGAACATTCAAATTGATAGAATAACATTTATTTCAATTCATTCAATTAAAATTTATTTAATTGGTCCAATATTAGAATATGTTTTAGATAGATGATCAAATTGAAATCTCGATAAAAATTATTCTTAATTTGTTTTACAATTCTAATAATTTACTCTTTTAGAATTCAAATAGGTGAAAGTTCCTAAGTTTAGATAAAAATAGATAATATTATTAATAGGTAAAAATGCTTTTTATAATAATGACTAGCCGTA
Organism: Ctenocephalides felis; assembly: GCF_003426905.1. NCBI lineage: Eukaryota > Metazoa > Arthropoda > Insecta > Siphonaptera > Pulicidae > Ctenocephalides > Ctenocephalides felis. Next base: position 15,759,330 of record NW_020539725.1, read on the forward strand.
CGAAAAGTTACCAATAAAGAAGTGGAATAAAGATGTATGATTGAATTTTATAAAAATGTATATTAAGTCTGCTCATAGTAATAAAAAGTGAAAATTTTCATAATGGACGATTCAAATTCTTTGTATAATACATTTAAGTTTTATGTTGGGGTTTTCTGTGGTCTACGGATAGAGCTTTGTCCTTCCCAGAAGAAAGTTGTACGTTTGATATCGAAAGTTAACTCAGATTTAACTCAAAAAGTAGTGATATCGATTTTGAAAATTAAGTTTGAAATTTTCAGGGAATTGATTGCCGAGGCACAGAACACGGAAACGAAAGTTCGAAATGTAACTAGTTGTAAGTGACATTTTGCCTCAAGGCAAGATAAATGAACTTTGCAATTTTTGTAAATATTCGACTTGATAGATTACGAATATTCTAGCAAAACTAATAAACACGAGTTCTTACCGAGTTTTATTGAATGGTATTTAAAGTTTTAAAATCCGTATAGCCATTCAGAAATTATTCAGAAGCACGGAAAAAGAATAAATTGAATGTGATGTGCTCATATCATGGACCTGTCTTTGGACAAGATATCAATAATAACAACATAATAAGTCGTTTTTCGATTTTATTTTCAATAACTGAATCTAACAAGAAGAACCTCAGGTTTACTCTTCCAGGTATTTGATAAAACTTCGCATGATGATTGAATTGACAGTTAAACCAAAAAGTTCAAAATATTATAGACTTCTGAAACAAGTTTAATTATAAAAATTAATTAGAGATTTGAAAAATAGCCAGCGCGCAATACGCAGGCGATCAAGATCAAATCCCATCCCATCCCATAAATTTTATTTTATTATACGATATTTGAATTTTTTCTCTCGATCGGTCATGTAAACCGTCCTGTCTAATTTTTTTCATAGTCTGTCGGCAAACCAAGACAATACACAAAACTGTGCAGATCTGTCATTTCTTACATATGATATAAAATTGACCTATCCTGAAATTTCGGATCCAGTTATTATTATCGACTTTGTTCAAAGTTTATCAATCTTTGATCATGTATAACATTTTTTGTGTTTGCTAGATTGATTAAATAGTTAACTTATCACACCTGGAGTTAGTTGAAACAAAAGCTTGGGGCTAGTTGTAACATACAAGAAATATATACAGTTTTAAGTGATGATGAACCAGCCCCTAGCTTCCCAATTCAGATTTACATTTATATCAAAATTTAAAAAATATATGTGTAAAATCAAGATGCTCCATTACCTATCCGATTTGCCAGTTCGGGCCTGTTGCGAATGCAGTCTCCTAGTTGCACTAGCCTAACTGGCGTCGCTCATCTGGAGATTTCGCGATGAACTGCAGATACGTGACCATTTCACATGTTTGATTGGGAAAGACTTGGAGAGCTACCTGCCTATTCGCTACTACCTATTCGCTACAGTGTGGGAACTTGTCTACTCTGTACTATGTATATACTATGATAGTGAGTTATGATAAACATACGTAATATAATAGGATTGGATAGAGGATAGAGTAACCGACAAACGGACCGATGCGCAATGCGCGGATTATATAAAAGATGCATATAAATGGAATAGAATGTAGGTAATTATCAACCGGCATTGTGACATTATTAATGAAACGTAGGCAAAGTATTTGAAACAAACATAATTAATTTCTCACCGTAATTGAGACAACTTAATATTGAATTAGTTTATACAAATCGATGCTCTCAGACGTTACTTGTGATTGAAGTGTGGGGCCTGATATGAGTCTGATGAACAAGTAAATGCAAAAATTAAAGGAGAATTTATATAAATTCCGAAAATAAAACTTTAGGTTTTAACATTTTCTTTTAATTTTTATTTTGAGAATTTAATTTAATTAATTTTTTTATGGATTTAATTTAATTTTTTTTATGGATATTTTAATATCTATTTTTATAAATATTACATTTTTCTACGTAATAATTTGTTTTGTTTCATTATCTTTTCGTATAAAGGTCCGCGGCTGATAAAGTCCACCGCTGAATAACAAGTAAAGTTAAGAATTTTTGTATAACAATATTTGAAAGTAGAGGAAAAAATGTATAACCAATCATTACATTGATTCTTACTTTATTGTTGCATTTTTTTATTTTTCTTGTTTTTTTATTTTACTTTTTTGGGATATAAACGGCAATGTTTGAAAAGCCGTTACAAAAGTATTTTATTTTGTTGTTAGTTTTGGTTGTGAGCACTGTTGTATAGTTTGCAAGACCTATATATATATATATATATATATATATATAATTTCTAAGTGGGTATGCGTTATTCAATTGTTTTATAAGATATATTGTTGAAGATAGATTCAACCGTCTTTTTCATACAAACCCCTTTAAAAGTGGGTGGGGTAAAATGGACCAACCAAATCTTTTCCCTAGCAAAGCTCGAAATAATACAAAATAGTAAATAAAAGAGTAAATGAATTTAAAACAAAGCAATTATACAAGATATAAGATTTATACAAGAATAAATCATCAAATAAATCAATAAATTAAAACAAGCAATTATACAAGAATTATACAAGATTAAATTAATATTTATTCTAACTCTGCTGATGAATATTTCTGACAAAATCTGATCAAGGTTATAAACAGTGTTATCTCTGTAAAAAATATGTCCATGAAATTTATATTTTGCATTGGTTGAATAAGGTAGCTATTATTTTGTAGAAGGCCTTCGAAATTAAAAGTGGGGTTCGAAATTAAAATTTTAGAAAAACAGGTAAAAAGCACTTTTCTAAAATAATAAATTAATTAGGACTTTTACTGAATATTGTAAGGTTTTACTGAATATTGTGTGTAATAAGTATTATCAATATATGATATATAAGTAAAAGTATATCACAATATAATTGCTCAAAGTCACATTAGATCTTTGTGCCCCGCTCTACTCTCTTGCAACTTATTATCTTATATTAGCTTATTAACCGAATTTTGTTATAAAATAACTGAATTCTAAGGTTACAGTATAAATACATAAGTAAAATCAATATAGTACTTTATCTGCTCAATTAGAATTGAAAGAGACTTTTGAATGTTTCTAAAATATTGTAAATTTTTAAATTCGCGTAGGGTGTAAACGCAAATTGAAAATGAATATTTGGTTCTTTGAATGTTTTTTTTTTCATAATTGAAATCGGTTGATCCGTGTTCACGAAATCGTCAACTAAAGTTTGTATACACACAAAACACATACATTTTTTTTTTAAATAAAGTATATCAGAATATTAAGAAAATCTTAAAAAGATAAAAAAAATGCTTTTTTTCTTTTTATTAAACACAATTAGCTTCGCCTATATAACTGCTTGACGAAAAGATATACCCAATCTGTATGACAAGAAGATAAAAGTAATAAAAATCTTGAAATTTTTGAAATATTAAAAGAATTCAAAAATGACAGTGGTTGAACAATTTGAATATTTTAAAAAATTAAAATTTTCAAAAGTCAAAAATTAATGTTTAAGTTTTTTAGTTTTATTAATTTTTAAATAGCACAAATAAATTTTTTCAAAAAGAGTTTTGCTGCAGAGAGATTTATATTAAAGAATGCCGCAATAAAACTGAATTCGAATGTAAGACAAAGGATACGAATGCGTGGCATTGATTTTGTCCGGTGTTTAATGAAATCAAGAATTTCCACAATGATTCTCTCTACTGGGTGTGTGTGAAATGCTTGGAGCTCTCCGCTGCCCGTGCCTTCATTCAATGCTAATGAACATAGGGAGTGGACATTGCCGGTACGGTGGACTTCGCGGGAACCAGAGATTCTGCAACTTAAATGGATTAATATAGATTAATTTGAAATTCCTCTAAAGTTTCATACTCAAAGTAATCCACCTTTCTCTCGGTCGTACTGTACTTACTCTTTGCACTCGGATGATGACTATATATCGCCCTTGTGAATCCTCTAGTATCATGAACGATGACATCTCAGAACTTATACCCGAAACGGGGTGATAGTACTGACTTTAACAGTCGTGAAAAAATTGAAAATTATGAGCTTTCAAGTGCCACTTAGAGCTTTGGTGTAAATATGACCATATTGTGCTTGTTGTCGTTAATTTTAATTCATTTTTATTTATTTATTTATTTATTTATTTATTTATTTATTCATAAGCAGGCCGTAATCAATAATAATAAATATTATTTCAGGCTCTTGTCAAGCTTATTCATAATTAATATTAAAAGGATAGTAATATTATAATAATCATAGTAACTGCACGAAATTCGCTTCTGAAAAAGAGCTGAAAAAAAGCATTCGAAAATTAAATACAATGTTCATAATCAAGTTCATCATATTAAAGTCTATTTGACCACCAGTCAAGCTCAAAATTCTTGCACAAGGTTGAAAAGTTAAATTTATTTAAACTTTGTAACCGTAACCGTAAATAAATTTCTTGGACTAAAGTAAAAAATAATAACAATTACCTAAAGTTTTCAAAAATTATGACTTTGTGTTGAATTATAAATTATTTTTTTCAAAATCAGTCGACTTTGAAGTCGACCTTTTTGAAAAAATATTCTCAAATGGTTAGCAAATCTCATAAAAAATTAGCGCATAAATCAGAATTGTTAAATAGTAAATCAATTGATAATTTTCTTATTGAAAAATAAACGAGTAGAAAAATAAAAACCCAAAACTTACCTGGGACTGGGACCAAAATAACCACCATGTACATAACATGTACCTACATACATCTAACTTTTGATGCTTTTATATACGCGCAAATTCCTGATGCACCAGAATCCCACATATACTTTTTCTCACCATACTTAATGTTTTGGGATTAGCTTAAAATCATACTAGAGAAAATTATACAAAATATATTTTGATATTCCTTAATTCTTTCTTTATCATTTCTTTACTTTGTTGTAAAATAATATTTTATAATTTCATGTTCACAGGGAGCACGTTCTCATCAAAATTTTGGGTCTAGTTGCTGGTAGATAACGCCGAAACTGTGCCGAGGCAACTTATGAAACTGTGGCATGGAGACAATTATTCCGAATAGGCAAATCAAGTAAGTGTTTTTCTATTAATACATTTAATAAATTCATTCTAAATCGTTAAAATACGTAATATTAATAAAATATACATAAATATAGTTATTTATTTATTCACTTTTGACACCATTTCGACATTTTTGGTTTAAATTCAAAAATAGCATTGTAGATTAAACAGCTTCATTTTAAATTTACGCATTAATTATTTATATTATTATCATTTTAAATTACTGCATTAATAATTTATATTTAACAATTATATTTTTTAAATTACTGCATTAATAATTTATATTATTATAATTTATTATATTCTTGATTAAATTTACTTTTTTTTTTTTGCAAATTTCATGTAATAATACTCTTATAAGTCTTATGATCATCTTCAAATTATTCAATTTAAAAAGTAACCGTGAATTAAACAAAACGTCCATCTTTAGTTTATATATTTTGCACCCATAGCACAACATAAGTTCTATAATTTTATAATTGTATAATTTTATATGTAATGATCGATATAAACCAAAGTTTGAGAACCATTCCCTAAGAGTAGGTACTGTGCCTGTCCGGATCTCGTCTGATCTGATCCGATCTGTTTGCGTGGGAGGAAGTGACCGGGATTTTACAGTTAACGAAGACGCATGTGTCGGCCTATTCGCGGACTCTATACTAATCTTAAATCGGAATCGCGCGATTGCTTTGGCGGAACTCTAACTAGAATTTTATTACTGACTATTTATTATATAACGTCCTAACATGTAGAACGACTTGGTATAGTATTAAAGGATCTTAATATAATTTGATAGTAATTTCAATTAAAATTTGTAATTAAAAGTATGCTATGCTTCTAGTTTATATTTTATTGGCTTTTTTATTTTAGGTTTCAGCCACAATTATTTAATATATTGCTTCTTTTTTCTTCACTAGTAAATTATCTTTTTCAATTATTTAATTCTAAATCATATTTCTATTTATATACAAAACTCGAGCGAGATTCAATCTGAACTTCTGAACCCCTGCTGTTTAAATGTACATTTCTACATTTTAATTTGAATATTTTATTGCAAATTGCTGGGACTTCCCGTACCAAAAATTTTGTTTTTAGAAAAGATTTGATTTTTTTTAAACTTTGAAAAAAAAATAGATTTTTGAGATATGTTAAATTTTTGAAATAAATTGACTTTTTTTGGAAAAAACACTTTTTGAAAATAAAGTTTTTTTTATTTTGAAAATTTTGAACTTTTTTAAAACAATAGTACAGCTTTAGCTGCATAGAGATGAAGTATGAAGCGCCGCGTTACTCTCTAATGGGCAAACTATGTTACGGAACCCTTAGAAATGTAAATAAAATTTATACTTATTATTAAAATCTCCATAAAATATCTGATAATTTGATGTGTCTATGTCTAATAATAATTTTTGACCGCCAAATGGCATTTTTAATTTTTTTTTTCACTAGATCACCAAAACCGCTAGACCTGTCCTCTGAAAATTTAATCAGTTGTTCACCATGTCAATACAAGTAAAATGTTTTTTGAATTATTAAAATCGGACGTTCTTCTCTTAAAACTTGAGTTACCGTTTTTGGCACTTTTTACCCCGTACCTTCGAAACGGCTAGACCTGCCTTTGCCAAAAACTAAGCACGCCTCCTTATCAACAGGAATCGAATGTTTTTTGAAGGAAGTTAACTAGTGGTTGGTATTTTGCCTTAAGGCAAGTTGCATGAACTTCCCGAAATGTATAATAATTAACTTAATCAATCGACATTACTAGATATTTAGATAAAATTTTCAACTGCACGATTATTTATATCGTGTACATATTAATTAAAATAATTAAAACATATAATTTAATGATTTAAATTAATGGTAACATTTTCTAAACAAGTATAGAAGTTTTGTACGCTGCTCACTTACTTTTTTGCTAATTCCAAAGCCATTTCTAATTGTTTGGTTGAACTTTTCGCCAACCTAATCGAGGTCCTCCATATCGAATTTATTCCAATAGTTATTAAATTTGTAAAATTCTAACTTTACTCATAACATCACAATAACGAGTTATGGCACTATCGAATTTGATGAATTTTTTTAAATTATACTGTTAAATTATTTAAAATTTTACAAAATATCACAGTGATCAATAATTAACTTAAAATAAAGGAAATTAAGCAAGTTGTATGAATTACCACACACTCATTGTTGACTAACTATTTTTTTTCTACCGTGTGATAGTGTTTTGACAGCGAGTAATAAATGCTATTTGTCAAATGAATGATTGGAAAATTTTCCAAGCAAACCGTCCATCAATCTAATCCATTATGAGGTGGCAACATATTCGATTTAAAAATGACCCATTGTTGTAGCGAAAAGAAAGTAATGGGTACACACTGATAAATTGTATGCTATAAATAAATAAAATTTACCGAAATTATATTTTAATGGAAGTTACAGGAATCGAAGAATTTAAAACACTCATAGAATATATTTATATATTTATTTGGCCTTATAAACTTGTACATTATAATTATTATGTATAACTTATATTCCAGGATATATATACAGGTTTTCATAGAAGTTACAGTGAACCATTTATTATTTATGCAAAATCATCAAGACGATTGTCTTAAAATTTCAATGAAGTACAATACATTAAGTTGGTTTCCGGAATTGTATTAAAGTGCAATTAATAATTTAAAATATTTTTACTACGCATATGTATATATCAATATATTTTATCTATTCTTTCATAACCATGACATTATAAATGTCAGTCATTATATCAGTCAGTCAGTTATTAAAAATGTCGACCAAGTTTATATATAATTTTTTAGTTTATATATTTAAAATATTATAGATGTTTCGCAGGCTAAAAATTTAATATGTAACACTGGCAATACTTGTTCAGTTTATTGGGCATTGAAATTTTATGAAATTTGTTACTGATAATTCCAAAGACTGAAAAAGCTCATGATTTCACTCACATCCCTAAATACTGTTGAATATATAATGCTGAAGTATAAAATGCTTTTTTCTATTTTATATTATATTATGTTTTTTTTGCTTTTACCTTATATTATGTATGAATTGAGCGACACAACTCATAATGCGTTTTTTTATTCCAACTGTTTTTCTATTTTTATATATACACAAAATTGTAATTAAGTTGAATATACCTGGTTGAGGTATACCTTTAGATAAGATTTTAATTCGAAACTAAAATCACTTAAATAAAACTGTGATATAATGAACAATCTTTACTTCTATCAATTAATTCAATTAAAACTTTTAAACGGATCTATTGTTTCATGTATTATTTACAGTAATGTGTAATGAGAGAATATTTTGCATATCATCACTCGTCAGATTTTCGGACACACCTATTCAGCAATTTTAAATTGTTAACGGACTTACATTTATAGAGGTCACAAATTATTCAAAATGGTTATGACTGTCTCTATTTTGAAATTATCTAAGGACAAAATTAATTAACCGAAATAAATCAGAGATTTAGCTAATTATGGTAAATACTTTTCTAGACAATTGTATGAATACAATTTAAACAGAAATGTTAAATCATTTCTAAATGGATTATATGAACAATTTTGAAGTAAAATAGAAGTTAAAAAAGAATTATCTATTCAAACTGAAATCAAAGAGTATGATTTTCAAATTCTTTATATTTTATACTAAAATATCGTAATGTCGTTTTTGGCACTCGAAAATTGTCATTATAGAATTGAATATCCGCAGTTTTTTTTTTAATTTTAAAATTTTTAAAACCACAAAAAATTATAATTTAAAAATTACAAAATAATTATAAATATGGAGAAGCAAAATTATTTTGAATTATCACTCCCGTAGTGTGAGTTATAGTAATGGGCCGAAAATCGAAAATAAATTTTGTTGCATATCTTCACGTTTTAGAGCTATCTAAACATTTTCGTATACCTCAGAAAAAATGGTTGTATATTTCCATTCGATTCTTATTGATAGGGAGATGTGCTGATTAGTTTTTTGGCAAAGGCAGGTCCTACCGTTACGGAAATACAGAGCAAAGAGTGCAGAAAATAGAAATCAAGTTTTTGAGAGTTTGGAGTACCCGATTTGAATGATTCAAAAAACATTTAATTTGTAATGCTTGGGAGAAGTGGTAATTAGTTTTTGGCAAAGGTAGGTCCAGCCATTTCAAAGATATAGAGCTAAATGTACAAATAATGATAGTTTTTGAGAAAGCTAAGCTATTTGGATGATTTTAATTTTAATTCTGGCAAAAGTTCTAAAGCTAACTTATATACTTTAAATAAATAATTTTAACTGTGTAATTCAGTTTATTCTTACACATATTAGACAATGTTACAGTATTTATAATAATCTATTTGAAAACATTTAATATTCCTCTCTAATATTACCTATTTCGTTCCGATACGGAAAGTTCTAGCAATTTGCCTTAAGGCACAATGCCAAACACCAGTAGATTCAATTTTAACTTGTAAAGAACCAGTTTTTTTTAATTAAATCTAATAATTACAATGTATTTCTATATACATTGCTTACTCTGTCATATAATAACAACCCTAATTACTAAACTAATTAATTAGTTAGTTAATGAAATGTTTATTAAGATATTTGCAGAAAAAAAAGTTACATCAAAGTTCAAGAATTTTTTAAACTTTAGAATGGAAATCGAGATCGGAAAGCGAATGCACTAGAATCATTTAACGTTGGATTTTTGAGGATTTTTTCTTAACTTCTACTGGATAAAATTTTGGAGCTTCTCATATTTTAAATTGAATAGGTGTTGCAACTGATAAAGAGAATAAATTACTTAAACACAATTAACCGAATAAAATTTGCCAGAAAATACTATACATTGGGTTAGGCATTTCTAACTATATAGACTTTCTAAATTGGTTTAATAGTTATTGTCATAAAAACAACTGTCTACAATAATAGCAGCTATTTAAGCTTGACAAATATAAGCAGTAATAAACATCTCCCGATGTTTGTGCAATAAAATAAACAAAAGTATGAATTACCAACCTTTACAATCAGAATTGTCTTATAAAGTATGTGTGTAAAATACTCCGAAACCGTTCCGAGCGGCAAAACAGACGTTCAGCAAAGGACTATAAAACAATCGTGCACTAGATTTATGCAGTCAATGGTAATTGTAATGTAATTGAAATATTATTATAACACGCTAACAATATGAGTTATACATATGGTTTTATAACGCACCTTCGAAGCACCTACTTTGACTTTCACTTCGCCACATCGTTGACTCATACTTATAAATAATGTGCCAACCTGTAAAAGGCCTCAAGAATGGAACGCGACGCATCCTTTGGCTACTAAGTAGGTTAAGTTGACACAAAATTGATTGACTTTGCAATTTTTTTCCTTATGTGTGATCTCGTAGACTCTCACTAATTCGACACTTCGATTGACCGACACCTCCAGTAATCCGACAACCTCGCAAACATTTTTTTAAAATTTTTTTTATAAATTTTAACGTTATTTCTAATATCATATGTTAAAAATCATATTTTTTTTTACTATAATCAAGTAATTTAAAAATTTCAGTAATCCGACACACTCTGGTTTTTAATTGTGTCGGTTTAGCGAGAATCTACTGTATATAACATTGATTTGTTTTTTTTATGTAAACATTTTTTATTATTTATTTATATATATGCATTATATTCATATCTCAGACAGACAGAAGTGCCTGGTATGAGTATGAGATATTATGTAAACAGTTTTCATATTTTATATATGCATTTCATTAATATAATATCTATTATAATTAAAATATCTTTATCTTTATATAACTCTTCAGTCTTCTTTGTCTTTGTCTCTTTTGACGGAAATATTGATCTGCTGAATTGAAAATACTATTGTTTTAATTTATTTTTTGTAAATTTGTTTTTTTTTTTAACTTAATTTACATTTTTATTTACTGTTTTCTTATTGTGTAACTCTTTCAGTGTAAAGGTTCAGTTGGTCCTATTTACTCCAACCACAATCATTCTACTTTGAACTCTAACTTGAAAATAACAATACATCTCATAAAACATTTAATAGCGTATACTTAAAAGATTATATGCAAGTATCACAAATCAAACTAGCTGTAAGTGGAATTCTGTCTTAAGGCAATTAAGGCATCGTGCCTTAAGGCAAATTGCTGGAACTTCCCGTACCAAAAATTATTATTTTTTTAAAAACGATTAACATTTTTAAAAAAAAAAATACTTTGAAAAAATAAGATTTTTGAGAAACTATAAATTGGACAAAAAATTACTTTTTTTTGAAAAAAATTTTTAAAAAAAAAAAAATTTTTTTTTAATTTTTTTTTTTTTGAAAATTTTTTTTTTTTATTTTGACATATTGTGGAAGATCTGAACTTTCTTTTCAAAGCAATCAATCGTACTGCTTTAACTGCATAGGGACAAAATATAAAGCGCGTAAGCGCCGCGTCGCTGTCTAAAGCATAAGCATTGGTACGGAACCCATAGGAATGTTAACAAATTGACAAATTGTATACTTATTGTTAAAATCTCTATAAAATATCTGATAATTTTATGAGCATATGTCTAATGATCATTTTTGACCGCCTAATGGCTCATTTTTTTACTTTTTCCTCTATATCTCCGAATCCGCTAGACCTACCTTCATGAAAATTTTATCGATTCTTCATCTTGTCAATACAAGTGAAATGTTTTTTGAATTATTCAAATCGGACGCTCCGTTCTCTCAAAAACTGAGCTACCGTTTTCGGCACTTTTGCCCCGTATCTTTGGAACGGCTAGACCTGCCTTCGCCAAAAACTAATCAGCACGTCTCCTTATCAATACGAATCGAATGTTTTTTGAATTATTCAAATCGGTTGACCCGTGTTCCCGAAATCGTCGACGAAAATTTGTATCCGCACATACATACACACACACATACATACATACATACACACACACACACATACACACACACATACATCCATTTTTTCTAAGGTATGCCAAAATGTTCAGAAACCTCTGAAACGTAAAGATATATAAAAATTTTCATTTTCGATTTTTTTGCGATTACTATAACTTGCCCTACGGGAAGTTAATAAAAGAGCTCAAAGCCAAGAAACTACCACCGAAAAAAATAATTTTGTTATAAATATTTGATACATGATCATTTATCTCGGGTTAGAAATGTTTCAAGAATTGAGGTGATGGCTGGTTACACATCTTTTGCCTTCTACTTCAAAATAGTATTGTTAAAAATTCTACGATTCATTTGGTTTTAGATTTTTTTACCTCTGCTTCTACATTAAAGCATTTTGGAAATGGAATACATATATTCTAAAACTTTTGGTTTAATGCTACCATATTCAGCAGGAGTAGTACCAGTGGTGTTGTTGTGCCGGAACGCGCCGTTCCGGCAAATCATTTTTGGACCGGAACGCGTTTCTTTAAATTCTTTTTTTAATATATATACAAAAAATGATTTAAAAAGTGAATTTCATAAATTATAATTCAATTAATTCATATTAAATTTTCCTATTATTGTAATAAACATACATATATGTGCACAAAAATGAGTTTTGGAATAATTTTTGTTTCTTTCCTCTTCGAACGGAACCGGAACAAATATGAGAACCGGATTTTGAACCGGTTTTTAAATTTTAGCGTTCCGGCAAAAAAAATACTAGCATAACACCACTGAGTAATACCTATTATGTTTTTCTATCAAAATTGACCAATAGAGTAAAATCCAAATAAAATAGAATGAATTGTGCAATTAATAATAGCGGGCTGTAATGGAGAACCAAAGGCAGTAAAATTTACAAGGAGATCTATGTATTTTAATAAAACTTTTCATGTTGACAAATTTGATAATAGTAAGACACCCAATTTAAATTAATTATGAAATCATAAATATTATTTTATATTAATATAATTTCCAAACCAATATTGCTTGGAAGAAATCTTTTTGTAAATTGTACATATATTATAATTGCATTGGATATTTGCAAAAACAATGCCATTGTCAGTACAACATTTAGGAGATTTTCGCTACTTTTCATCAACACATTTTATATGTATTTTTTTTAACAGCCATCAGAATCTTCGTCCTATAAGCTGTTGGTCTGAAATATCTCTTTATTTTATTTGTGTAATGTACGTACAAGTTAGGAAGTAATAGTGATTCATGGATGAAGTCAGTGTATAACTTAACTTTTTTTTAATTTTTATACATCTATGCACGTCCTATAAGAGTTGTTTTGTTTTCTTAAATAATAAAAATGAATACTAGTATCTGGCACTATTATAAAATTGCGTTTTTGTTAAATTTGCCACCATTGATAATATATATATATATATCAATTTGATATTGCATTTAAAGCACAGGAGGTAAAATAAAGTTGAGACCATTTTTATATTGACTGCCTTAACTATTAAATTGTAGAATGCGAGCTTTACTTTGGAAATTCCTAGAATAGAGTATATACTAATATATTCGCATCTTACTTTATCCATTATATTAAAATTTCTGTTACTCTATAAGACACATCAGAGCTAAATTTTAATAAAAATCATTCAGTACAAAAGTTATTAAATCATAACATATATTAAGTCAGTCATAAGAGAAAACACATACACATACACAAATTTCTAGGCTGTATTACATTTTTATTTGCTAATTCGAATGATTTTTTTTGTTAATATATATACAATTTTACTTTAACTATTCCGAATTTGTTGCTTAGAAAATGATTTCTTATTCTTAATGAACTATACAATCATGGATGCACATTTTCTCGTTGTGAATCAGAAATTAAATCAACATGTTGAAAAGATTTATGATGATAGATTTAAATTCTATCGACGGTTATGAAGAAGTATGATCAAGATACAACAACTGACATAGTGACATGTATCAGCTTAGAAGAGATTTATGGGGCATATTTACAGTTATTCTAGTTATTTTAGCGATTAATTAATTATAGATAAATCATCCATATTTATGCTATATGGTATATATATATATATATATATATATATATAATTTACAATATTTTACACATTAGTTTCATGACGGTTAAAATTTTCACAAATGATGCGAGATGTTTAATCATTTCATAAATGGCTAATGATACTTTTATTGGCAATTACGATTTGTAATTAATTTTCACACATTGCTAGGTCATAAATAAGAATTGAAACTGAATTGAAAATTGAAATCATAAATTTATAATCTCGCCTTCTTAAGTGCTGATATTTTTCGAAACAATCATCGCTAGATCTTTCACAGTTTAGTGTTTACTTATTATTAGTTAAATATCAAAAGTTCCATATCTAATCTTACTAAAGATTCGCATACAAATAGGTTACTTTTCTCTGTTTTAGAATTTATTTGTATTAAAAAAGCTTAATATTTAATAATTGCTAACAAAATATGTAACAAAACCATGAATTATCAAATTGTGTATTTTAAGTTAGTTACATCAAAGGTTTATGTTCTATTCCCGTATTAAACATTTTGATATCAAGCTGTAGTGATATCAATTTTTATTTGAAACGTGATTTCAAATGAAAATCGCCTTTGGGGCGCTGCATATACAAAGTGTTGCAGATCTTTGTTAAGCCAAAACGGGGTGATAATATTGTCTTTAAATGTCCTGTAAAAATTAAGAAAAAATATCTCACGTTATTTGGAAATTATGAGTTTTTAAATGCAACCTAGGACTTTGGTAATTTTTTTTTTATAGCTGTCAATACAATAAGTACATTTAGCTTCAATTTAAAATGATGGCGCGTGAAGGACAACTATCTTATGATAGTACCTTTTGTTATTATTTCATTAAATTTTTTACTTAACGTCATATAACAATAATAACTTCCTTTTTAGTCGCTTAGGTGGTAAAAGCTTGAGCAGGTCAATCACCAGTTGATTTGGATATTGACTTGGCCGAGCAATTGTGGTTATGGTTCCAAAGTTTAAATTAACAAAATTAGTTTTGTTAATTTAAACTTTGGAACCATAACCACAATTGCTCCAAGTTTTCAAGAATTAAGATTTTTTGTTGAACGATTAATTAAAAAATTTGAAAAAAAATGGAAAAAAGCGACAACTTTTGATAAAACTTACCAAGACAAAATCAACGCCCCGAACTATATTTAAACTCGCCGATATATCGAGACTTCAAAATTCCCACTGTTGAAGATGTGGTTAATCAGTTCTGCTGATAAAAGTTAACCAAAGATAATCGAATAATGATCAAAATTTCGCCAAAGCTCTAGGCTACACTTCAAAGCTCATTATTTGTAAATAATGTGAGACAATTTTTTTATTCTAATTTTTTTCAGGACAGTAAAGTCACCCTGTATACAACATCACTCTTACAAGTAATTTCAACATACAACATCTAAACTCCAACTGATATTGAGCACATTCCTTCGATGAATAGAGAATATAAACTAGTGGGGCGCATGGCATCGTGCCTTAAGGCAAATTGTTAGAACTTCCCGTACCAAAAATTATTTTTTTAACAAGATTAACATTTTTGAAAAAAATTTACTCTGAAATAATTAGATTTTTGAGAAACAACAACAAACAAACTTACTTTTTTTTGAAAAAAAAGCTTTTTGAAGAAAAAAATTATTTTGAAATATTTTGGAAATTCTGAACTTTTTTTCAAAGCAACTGCATAGAGACGAACTGCTTAAACTGCATAGAGACGAAATACCCAAGCGCGTAAGCGCCGCGTCGCCGTCTAACGGATAAACACTGGTACGGAACCCATAGGAATGTAAACCAAATTTATACTTATTGTTAAAATCTCTATAAAATATCTGATAATTTGATGTGCATATATCTAATGATCATTTTTGACCGCCAAATGGCATTTTTTTTTACTTTTTTTACTAGATCTCCGAAACCGCTAGACCTACCTTCATGAAAATTTGATAAGTTCTTCATCTTGTTAATAAAAGTAAAATGTTTTTTGAATTATTCAAATCGGACGCTCCGTTCTCTTATAAACTGAGTTACCATCTTTGGCACTTTTTGCCCCATATCTTCGGAACGGCTAGACCTGCCTTTGCCAAAAACTAATCAGCACGCCTCCTTATCAATACGAATCGAATGTTTTTTGAATTATTTAAATCGCTTGATCCGTGTTCCCGAAATAGTCGACTAAATTTTGTATCCGAACACACACGCATACACACACTCGCATACATCTATTTTTTCGAAGGTATGCCAAAATGTTCAGAAGGTTTTGAAACGTAAAGATATATAAAAATTTTCATTTTCAATTTTTTTGCGATTACTATAACTTGCCCTACGGGAAGTTAATAATACCATTGAAATCTAGAAATCAATATTTTTGTAAATAATAAAGTGTTTGGTCAATGTGTTTAGTATACTCGACTAACATGTTAGAAATAATAGAAATACTTGGTTCGAGTCCTGGTATTGACATATAAAATTGAATTGTTAAAATTAAAATTACAGAATTTGAATTGTTGATTTGAATTAGAAGTAGGAAGAATAGATAAGAACACGAGAAGATGATAAAAGAAGAATGAAGAAAAAAAGGAGTTGAATAGAAATAGAAGTTAAAAGATAAAATTACATTATAACATGGGGAAGAGGAAAGAAAAATAAATGAGAACACGCGAAGATAAAAAAGAAAAATGAAAAAAGGAGTTGTATAGAATTAGAAGTTAGAAGTTAAAATTGGATTAAACGACAAGGAAAGACTTGACAAGAGCCTGAAATATTATCTATTATTTTTGATTACGACTTGCTTATAAATAAATAAATAAATAAATAAAATAAAACGTGAAGAAACTATAAGTTTCTTAACCATTAAAAAAAGTTTAGGTAATAGGTGGTTGCAAATTAATTTTTTTCAATTATGGTTGGCACCCAAAGGTACCAAATAAGATTAAAATATCAACAACCATAAGATGATATTCAAAAATAACTATTGAGTGTCTAGAAGGAAAGGCCTTACATAAAAAATATGAGCTCAATTGTTCTGAACTATTTTTTATTGCAGCCAGGAATGAGTTCTTGAGTAAGATCAACTATCAATTACTTTTCACATTATCATAATACATTGTACACGTCAATTGGATAATTCTGCGTCCGCCGTCCGCCACTCGAGCAACCCAGTTACGCGGTCCGATTGCCACAATCGACAATGGATCGATTGTGCCCGCACGCAGACTCGGCTATTGTATTATATTCTGCTGATGAATGTAAACACCTCGTGGAGTCAATACAAATCGCATTGCCCACTTTGTCTAAACGCTCATTACAGCCCACACAGGTACGAGAAAAGTGATCGATCCAAAGGCGATTGTGATACTAGAACAAAAGACTTCGCTGCCCACTTGATTCGGACACGCCGGCTATAGTGGAGGAAATCGGATATCGATTAATAATACAATCAGATAAATAAATGCATTATCGATAAGCTAGAGTGGGACTTAAAGATCCGGGTGCAGATTTCCAGCTCAAAAACAAAGTCTAGTTAGGAATTATCTTACAACAATATTTGAAAGTAGAGTGTAATCAACTATCGCCATAAATCAAGCAACGTCGCAAGAGATAATTTTCTGTCTTTGTTAGATTTAAGGTTAAGTTAGATTTAGGTTAAGGTTTAAGTATACATCATTTAATTTCTCTTAAGATGTATTGTTATTTTTAAGATATCGAGAAGTAATGATGTTTGGGTAGGGGTTGATGTAGGGTTGTACTACTGATGCAATCAGGAATTGGAAAAGTCCGCTCTGGTTTACATCATCGACCGAACTTATGTTGTAGATAAAACACGTAGAACCACTGGTGGATCCGTTGGTCCAAGTCTTTCCAATTATGGGGTAAAATCCTGGTCGACACTTAGTCTGGTGTTGTTGGTCGAGCAGTAGATTGTATGAATGATAATTGTTACTGGTTTATACACATTTTTTTATATAACATCCATAAAAGCTTAAATGTGAGTGGGGTGAAATGGATCAACTAAACCTTTGCCCTGGCTAAGATGTAAACACTAGAAAGGGTTAAATCAAATTAATTGTTGTTCTAACTCTACTGATGATTTCTGATGAAATACCAGATCAAGGATGTATACAGTCTTATCTCTGTAAAAAATGTGTCCGTAACACAGGCCAACAGAGAAAATGGTGCAAACGGTTTTAATGCTGTTTTTAAGTATATTTGGGGCGCTGATGTCAAAAATGACATTGTTTTTTTTTCTATCAGCTTTAGTTTTTAAGATATGATATACGTGGTCTGTTCAAAAAGTACCCGGAATTACTAATAATTAAATTTCGCGGGTCTGGAGTGTCTGATTGTCAAAATTTTTTTTTATTGTGTTGGTATACATGCCCCTAAAGTATGATGAAATTTTCAGCTATATTCACTGTTTACTTTGTCTGTGGTAGTCGCTAAGGTTCGACGTGTTTTTCTGAGCTCGGCGATTTTTACAATGGAAGAATTGAAAAGTCAAAGAATTTGTATTAAATTTTGCGTAAAAAATGAAATAAAGTGTTGCAAAGTGCAAAAATTCACCAGATATGGCTCCGTGTGACTTTTTCCTATTCCCAAAGTTGAAGAGACCCATGAAAGGACGGCGGTTTTCCTCGATTGAAGAAAATCGCTGAGAGTGCTCAAGGACATATCAAAAAGTGAATATCAAGGGTGCTTCGAAAATTGGAAAAAACGCTGGCATAAGTGTATTATATCTGGGGGGGACTACTTTGAAGGGGACCACATTAATGTAGACGAATAAATAAATATTTTATATTTATATACGAAAATTCCGGAATATATGAGGAATGAAAGTACAAAATAGTAATACAATTCAGAATTTTATTTTGAGATATTCCTACTCGTACATACAAACTTACAAACTTACCTTTCGGCCTTAGTTGGGACATTAGTTGACACTGTGAAAAGTTCTTTTCCGCGACGACCTAGAATGGACCTAATTTCGTCAACTTTTTTCCAAGTTCCAAACTAGAGCTGATACAAAAAAATGGTTTGCAGATTTGAAATCAGCGCAAAAAATACTATAAGAATCAATTACCTTTAAAACTAAAATAGGTTATTCAATCTGTTTGCCCCCCTGGCTATCCAAATTTACCCCGTCAATGTGTTAAAAAGAAATAAATGACAAATTTTGGAATAATAGCAAAACACATTTCTTTAAGAATTATCTAGGAATATTACTTAATATCGTTCGATTGTTGTTTTTTTCTATGCTTCATTTATTGTAATGTAATTCATTTGTTATATAGACAGCAAGTTAAATTGGACCTTTCCTCACTACACTACCCTATACTACCCTATTTCAATTAAGGCTAAAAATTGTGTTTAGAGCACAGGTGAAAATATATTTTTTTTGAACAGTAAAAATGGGTATCGTTAAGCTATTTTATTATATATATTAGATACTTTATTAGATTTTTTTGTATTACCTAAGCAATCAGTTTTGTTACAAGACTCTATAAGTTTGGTTTGAGAAAATAATAAAAAATAAGCTATTCGTGAAAATTGTTTATACTTCATTATGTTTTAGAATCGCTTGAAAAAAAATAAATATAACAACATAATGTAAATTTATTGACAATTTATACATTTTAATTTCAAATGTAATTTGTAGAATGTTTATACAAACCGCTGTATGATCGTATTAATTAAACATTTCAAATTAATAAAGAAATGTACATTTTAAATTAAATACTGTGTACATAATGTACAATATCTTTCGAAAATTATTAATATCTTTATCCCTTTAAAATTGTGTTCTCGATGATGGTTCGAGAGTTTGCTTGAATTGAATAATGAATTGTTAAATCATAGCACAAGATATTACTTTTGCTTCAATTATGAAATTTATTTCTGCAGTATTCTGCACTACAAAATTGCAACAATAGACCCTAGTCCATCTAATACATTATTGAATGTCTTCACTTGGTTAGTGAAATATTACCACAAATTGATAAATATTACAATTTGGATACAAAAATCCTATTTATCGAAATTTCGCATTGTTAAAAGACAATCCACTATATCCAGATGTAAAATGAGTTGATTGCTCCAACGTGGTCTCTTCATCATCGTGTTACATGTTCATGTACATACTAGCATTGGGAACACGAGTGTTACACAATTCACCTCATTGTACTGCAGCAAGGTATCGATGGGAAGCGATTAAGAGGCGCTCAAATCGATGTCTGGGCGCCTTCCACGGTTCCATGTGGGACGTGTCCTGTCATATCGTATGACGAGTTCGTAGAAAGATTTTGAAATATTATATTCGAAAGTGATTCTTGAAAAAACATTCAAATTTTCAGAACTCTAATATTTGAATTTTATAATACATTAGCGGAAGTATAGACATAATGACACAGAGTCCTTATTTAAAAATTGCCTAGTTTTAGTAACGATTCCGTGACTGGATAAAGTTAAGAAATCCATAATCACAATCCTGGCAGATGTTGAGCGTCATTGCCACAGTCTTGTCGCAGTAATTAGTTCATACTGATGATTTTTGAGGATTATGGCTTATTTAAGGCTATTTGTAATTACTTTTACTAAAATGAATAAACTCAATCGATCGATAGATAATTTTGATCAATTTTATTAAAATTATCAGGTGTTTGATGGAATTTTAATTATTTTTTCGTTTTTGTTCACTTTTAGACAAAATAACATACTTAAACGTATACCATCAGGGGCAAAATGGCAGATTGCTGTTTGGAAAAAACTATAGGGTAGTTCATTCGAGACCAAGAAAAACAAAAATTGAAAATAGTGAAAGGTGATTGAAGTTCTACTTTTATTCTAATTACTTCTAAAACATACCAAAAGGATCTCATGATAAAAGGAAGAGACTTTCATTTGGTGAAAAACTATTTTTTCCCCGTTTTGAGCCTGGTGAAGATTCGTCACGGTGTATGATTTTTTCTCTTTGGCCCAAAATTTGGGCTCCACATTATTCAAAACTTTATAAAATTTTGAATTCTCTGAATCTTCAAAAAAAATACAATTTTCAAATAATTGTTTTGATTTTAATGATGTGTAGTTAATATAATTAACAAAATTAATTTTTATTGGGGTAATAAAATAAACAAATAGTTGAAAGTGGCATTTTGTTCCAAGGCAAGTTGTATAAACTTTCCTAAATGTGTAATAATTGACTTAATCAACCAAAATTAGATAAACCTTTCAACTGGTTTTCGAAAATTTTCGAACGTAAAGTTTTCTCGTTCATTTAAATCTAAACATTACAATTTTTAAATAATATCTCTCCATCACATTTAAATTTTCCGTTATTATATTAATTATGAAGCATAGTCACGAAGGACATAGATCACGAAGTCATATGTCCTAAAATTGTAGCTTATTAATCCAAATTTTAATTAATTTTTATAATTCAATCAATATTTGTAGGACTGTTAAATTTCATGAAAATTGCCGAATTTTTTTTAACAGTTAATTACATGAAAACGGCCCGGCCAATCCTAATCAAAATCTAATCAGCACGATTTTCACGATTCAAACGGTTTTTTTGAATTTTTAAAACCGATTCAACATTGTGTACTAAAAAAGTGGACGATAAGGTTTTAACTTTTTGCTATTGAGAAAGAAACGGCTTGGCTTATAGTCGCGCAAAACTGACAAACGATTCCTTATTTCTTCTCGAATTATATCAAATATTTTTTTAATCGGTCCAGCCGTTTTTAAGAAAGACGTAAAAATTCTCCTCACATACACACACTCATACTTTCGCCAAATTTGGTATGATTCTATTCAGAATGGCTTGAAACGTCGAGATAACATAAAATTAGCAAATTGGATTTTTTGGCAAAAACAAACTTCTGCTTCGGGAATTACGCGACTGTATTACATCTATAGATGGACACATTTGTCCCGTGTATTTTCCATTTTATAACATTGTAACTTCACCAGAAATCGATTCTTTACAGTGTCAAATAGTTTGATGAATCGAAATCTTAACAAATGCCTAGTAGTTTCGATCATACATGTTTTCTACTTGGGTATACTACTACGAATTCACATAATTGCCCATGGCTATAACGTACGTTTTATATCGGACAATAAGCACTTGAACTGATGGCCCTTCCGCACACAAAACTTTTAAAATTTCTTTCACAATAAAGAATGAAATTGAACGTTGCAATCACAATATAAGATGCGTAGATTTTTTTCGAAAACTAATTCATCAAGTGGGTCCTCTGAAAATTGCATAGAGATGTCAATCAAAGTTCTTCCGAGTAGCTTCTTACTATCGCAAACTTGATGTTTGTCAAGTTGAAGAAGCTTTTAAGTATTTGATGAAGAAGCTTTTAAGTATTTGATGAAAATAGATAAAAATGAAAATTTGCGTAAGATCAAGATAATATAATTCAATTTAAACTAACTTAGAATTATATTCTTTAAATAGTTGAATCAACCATTTTTTTCTTATTTAATAAATTAGATTTGCATTTTTAAAAGATTTCAGGCTGTATCTGCATTTTTAATATTACAATGAATTGTAATATATATATATATATATATATATATATTCATCCCAAATGAGTGGCTTCTATCAGATTCATTTATAAGTTGATTTCTTTTTTCACACGACGTCGATCAGAAAAAGTTCACAATGTGTTAAAAGTTAATTAAAACGATAAAATGAAAACATTTTATTTTTATTCGTTTCTAAATTTGTTAGCTAAGGTATCTTTTATATCCTGCATTTTTATGCACAGAATTACTTTCACATTACAATCCATAAAATCGATAAATAAAATACTACCAAATCTTTTTCGTTGTATTTGAATGAAACAGGTGTGATTGCTACACAATCATTAAACTATAAATGAATTTTATCAATATTATATTTTCTAATCTATAAACATTTCATTTTTATGCCTTAAAGTTAAATATAAAGACCTTTTATATAAAAATTTGACATAAAATAAAATAAAATACTTTCCAATATTTTATAAATTTATAGCTGTTAAAAGATCAAGATTTTCAAATTTTTATTTTTTGTTTACTCAATTCAATTCACTTTCTTTAATTGGTTTATTTAATCCCGAGAAATGTAATGGTATATAATTTTTTGAAAGTTTACTGTTTTAAACATTTTTAGAATATATAAAATACCACCTCGATTAAAAATCATCGCAAATTTTAGACTAAACTATGCTATGCCATATAAAACATTTGAAAAAAATGTAATTGTTTTAATCTATTATAGCTATTACTATTACAAGAATACAGTTTCACAATTTTATAGAATAAAAAACAATACACATTTACATTTTTTTTCTTTAGAAGACATATCATATGACTCTGGTCATTATTGTATTTTAAGGATTTGATGAAGCAAATAATAATGAAAAAGTAATAGAAAATTATGTAGTGGGTAAAGCGAGGCACAAAGGACCCATTCGACTTTAAGCAATTATATTGTAAAAACCAAACCAATTATATCACAACAAATAACACATATGAAACAAACAACTATCTGACTGTGTTCAGTAAAACTCCCAGCTAATTCTTCTTTGTTAAAATGTGCTTTTTCTGCTGTTTTTAAAAATTTGTTACCAGGACAGCCAAGAGGTACACTAGACCTTTTGGCTGTCTTATTTTTTATTTTAAACAGATTTTACGAAATAGTAGCTACATTATTCAACCAATGGAAAATCTAAATTTCAAGGATTACATTTTTTATAGAAATAATACGGTATATAACTTTGATCTAGTATTTTGTGAGAAATAATCATCAGCAGAGTAGAAATAACTGTTTTTTTTACCTCGTCTACATGTAAGCTGTTGCAATAATTATATAAAAAAACTGTTGAATGTAAAATAGCAATATATCATAAAATATAAGTAAAAGTAATAACGTAGTTTCCAGAATGATATTAAGGTTTTGTAAACTAAACAATAATGTCCACAACCCAAAAAACTAACAATAAATAAAATTACTTTAATTATGGATTATCAAACATTGCCGTTTATCTCCCAATAGCTACGTCAAGGGGATAATAATCAAGGAGATAGCTGATTAACTAATTCTTATCTTTTCTTGTCTTTGAGATATCAAAAAGAAATTTTATCAAATGGTGGTGGAACTTTTTACCCGAGAATCTTCAAGTTCTGGTTTACCCTTATAATATTTGTTTAAACTGTACATTAATAAACGTTTGAAACGCTCTACACAAAGAACCACAATCGCCTTCATCTACTATATCCTCCAATTGACGTTCAATCGGTAAATAACTTTTCAATTAAATTTCATTTAATATTAATTAATTATGATCAGAAACATAAGATACAGTTCTATAATTAGAGAGGAGTCGCCCTGTGTTTGTTTATCTGTTGTTGAACTTTGTCTTTTATGACCTGGTTGATGAACATAATAAAGTCGAAGCCTGCGGCTCGTCCGCCTTTGTTCCTGTTCTTGCACTTGACTCCCGCTGTGTGACACATCTGCGCGACACACGCATGTCCACATATCATTTGCGTACTCTGATGAGGCGATTCCATATCCACATTAAAAAAAAATTATTTGCTCCAGTTTTAATTTATTGTATAAGAAATATAAGTAAAATTAGAATATAAGAAAATAATCCTTACCGGGCATTGCAGCATTTTTTAGCATTTCTTGATCATATTGTAATTTTTACACCAATAATTTTGAAAATTGAGAGACACTAATGTAACACGTTATCCTGAAACCAGTGTGGACCTACGGTCTCCAACTATGGGCTTTGGCAAAGAATAGCAATATACATATAATCCAGCGCTTCTAAAATAAAGTGCTACGCCAATTCATTTGTGCTCCAAGATATGTGCCTACCTAGTCCACCAAGTAACACGTACTCTCACAGTGAAAGAAAAAAACAAAAAGATTGTCCAAAGCTACAAAAATAAAATCAATGGACACCCAAATAAACTCGGAGCAAAGATTCGCCGGATATTCAAGAAAAATTATTATCCATTTTTTGCTTACCCTACGGGAAGGTAATAATATATGTATTCTTATACCGGGACCATATTTTTTTAAAATATTGCTTATAAATATAAATTAAACACACAAAAGTATTTGTTTTGGAGTCATTCATGTGTTTGACTTTCATGTTGAACATCTGTGATCGAAACTCTTCCAGATTTACGATATCGCGGTGCGTTCGCTTAGGACAGTAAAGACCATCGCGGTCACACGTTGGTATATTTAGAATAACATTCGTCGAACAAGATGCGTAAACCAAAAGTTTCTCAGAAACAAAATTCTATAGCATTCTCCATTATAAAAAATGTTGATAGGCAACAGAACCTTATACTTGAACCAGGAAATAGTATTATTTGCACTTAATTTCTCCATTATTTTATATAGAAATATTTTCTGAATTTTTTTATATATATTTGACATTGTTTATTCATATATCTGAATCTATATGAAAATTCCAAATTGTACTATTGAAGAATAAAAAAATGAAATTTTGCGCCAAATGTCAGATATTTGAAAATTGTGTATTGTATAATGTTGCTCGCATGATTGCTTTCAGCAGTTTAGGCTTGATTGTTGAATTTTTTAGTTTTAGAATAGATTTCAAATATAATTTCAACTAGTGGGGTGGGTGGCATTGTGCCTTAAGGCAAATTGCTGAAACTTCCCGTACCGTAATGAAATGTTCGAGGATTACTGAATGTTTTCAAATAGATTATCATAAATATTGTAACATTGTCTAATATTTATAAATATTATATAAACTGAATTGCAGAGTTGAAATTATTTGTAAAGTACATTAGAACTATAGTCAGAATTAAAAATAAATATTTTAAAAACAAAAAAAAGGGACAATCTTTTTTTCCAAAATCGATTATTTTGTTAAGACAAGCAGAAAGTTCTTTGAATCATTTAAATCGGACGCTTAGTTCTCTCAAAAACTGCCATTTTTTACATATTTAGCTCCGTATCTTCAAAATGGCTGGGCCTGCCTTTGCCAAAAACTAATAAACACTTTTCCCAATCATTACTAATTGAATGTTTTTTAGATCATTCAAATCGGACACTCCGTTCTCTCAAAAATACGATTTCTATTTTCTGCACTCTTTGCTCCGTATCTCCGAAACGGCTGGACCTGCCTTTGCCAAAAACTAATCAGCTCTTTTCCCTATCAATAGGAATCGGATGTTTTTTGAACCATTCAAATCGGTTGATCCGTGCTCCCTAAAACGTGACTGGAAATTTTGTATCCACACATACATACACACACACACACACACATCCATTTTTTCTGAGGTATGCCAAAACGTTCAGAAACCTTCAAAACGTCGAGAAATGTAAAAATTTTCAATTCCGATTTTCGGCCCATTACAATAACTTACCCTACGGGCAGTTAAAAAAAATTGCCTTTTTGGGCTTGGTTACAAAATATACTTTGAACTATTAGTAATATATTTAATGTAATCGTTACACATAGAAGAATGGTTAACCGATGGGTTGCTCCTTATGAAACATTAGATAAAGTCTTAAACAAACAGCTTATAGTACAAGTAATTATGAGTATTCTTGATTTTTGTTGAAACAAAAAAATAATGTCACATATAATCATTCTTAAATGCATTTTCAATAATTCAGAGCTTTGCGCACAGATTCCTCAATTTCTTAATTCACGAAATTATCATGTTCATATTCAAACTATCATACCTACTAATATTTCAATTTCAATTATTGAAACACCTATTTAAAATCTGCTCACTCATATAATCAAATTTGTGCACGTAATTTCTTATTGACATGTTTAATTGTTAATTATATTTTATTGATTCCTCTTTAGATCTTATGAAAACTGATTTTATCAATACAGTTTGAAAATTGTTTATACAATAATCTATTACAACTTCATAGTTAATTCGAAAAATACTGTTTTGAAACAAAACTGAACTCTATAAAAATTCAACTAAATCATTCTATTTTACAAGTCAATGACAATGATTTGTATTCATCCAGGCTTTAATATGAATAACATCTTAACATAGTAGCACACATACAAGAATTATTAATAGTTCTTTCCAGCAAAGGGCAATGTGGTACCGATGTCTATTCCGAAGAAATCACAGACCTTTCCCAACTGGAATCGGCTAGAACTCACACACGATCTATTTTCCCAAACAACTGTTCCGACCTCAAAGCCCAAATCTCAGATGTTGGTATAAAAATAGATAGGAAATAGAAAGAAAAATATTCGGAGGTCAGAGTTTGTTGACGATTCGGATGTTGGAACAGTTTGTCATTGAAATTCAGTTACTCGCTTGTTAATCATTAAGAATTACTCAAAAAGATTAATTGTTTGAGGACATGTAGAAGAATCATAGGACGATGCTAAATGATGTGCGTCCCATCTGTCTCATTGACGGAGGAAATTTTTGGCTCAAGCTCGTTTCGAGTGAAAAATGGTCACAGTAACAAAATGAAATTCTTTATGAAGTTGTTATATTTTGCAAAGTATTATATAAATTCTTATGTTTAATTCACAAAATGTAATCCATTTTATAGAGTAATTTTATTTACTTCCACATTTTTGTGATCAACGCTCATGTGCAGATGTGGTATAAAAAATGGTACTGCAAGCTGTAGTATCAAATATGCAACAAAAAAAAAACTAATACCACAGTTTATTTATAAATTAAGCTTTTTTATAAATACAGTCGATTTTATCTAGTTTCAATCTGATGTATTTTTTTGTTTTAATTCAAGCTTATTGTTGGTTCAGTCAAGAGCTTCGTATGTTTCATATCCTTAAAAGCTGCTGTAAAACATTAGATTTTCATAAAAAAAAAATTATTTATTAAATGAAAGTATTTCAACATTTGTATAATTAGTCTAAGCAGAACTCCATAGCAGAACTCGATCGAAATTAAATAGATCTAAACAAACATTGATATTAGCAATATTCTACAGGTAGTGTTATTATTTCTGTTCACAATTTGTTTGAATGTAAAGATAAATCGAATAATTATTTGAAGCAATTGGTATCAAATCATTCATTCAGTTTCAAGATAAATTTAAAATACCGATTTTCGTTTGTTACTAAGAGTTTTTAGGGCTTAATATAATCTTATTTTACTCAAACGTAAACTTTAAATTTTATAGATAAAAAATGATCATTTTGAGTTTATTTTATGAATATAAAGGCACTAGATTTAATATGTGGAATTACGCTGAATATCTTTATAAAAGCTTGATCTTCTCAAAAAACCTCTAATAATCATATTTTTATTTTTATTTTATTATTACAATGACGCTTTTATATTGTAATCTTTTATTATAATTAAACACTGCTTTTACTGATTGAACTGATTGTGAGAAAAATTCACTAGAAAATCATGTTATTGCTAGGATTTTATTTTTTCTCGACCTTTTTTATTAAACAATCGATTATTTTACCATTTTGTAATACTGTTTGAAGCCAACATTTGATGGAAATTGCTAACCCTCTTTAGTACATTTTTGTTCGATGAAAGGCATCTTAAAGTCGAATTTAAAAAAAAATAAATTTAAAATAGTTCAACAAAAAGCCTTAATTCTTAAAAACTTGGAGTAATTGTTGTATTGTTTTTGACTTTGGTTTCAGAAATGCTATTCACGGTTTTGGTTCCATAGTTTAAATGTACAAAATTAGTAAAAATTACACACAGTAACCAAAAAATGGTCACAATTTCACCAAAGATCTAAGTTGCACTTAAAAGCTCATAATTTATAAACAACGTGGGATATTTTTTTTATATATTTTTTCAGAAGGTTAAGGTCAATACTATCTCTAATAATCATCTCTAATAATTATCTATATTTTTATTTTACTATTATAATGACGCTTTTAAGATGTATTTATTTATTATAATTTAACACTGCTTTTATTGATTGAACTGATTGTGAGTAAAATTTCATTACAAAAACCATATTATTGCTAGGTTTTTATTTTTTACTAGACTGTTTTTTATTAAACTATCGAGTGTTTTACCATTTTACAATCCTGATTTGAAGCCAACATTTGATGAAACTTGCTAACTCTCTTTAGTACATTTTTGTTCGATAAAAGGCATCGTAAAGTCGAATTTAAAAAAAAAATTAAAATAGTTTAACTAAAAGACTTAATTTCTGAACTTGGGGCAATTACTTTATTAGAAATGTTATTTACGGTTGTGGTTCCGAACTTCAAATGAGCAAAATTAGTGAAAATTAACCACAATAAGCAAAAAATGGTCATAACTTCACTAATGCTCTAGGTTGCACTTAAAAGCTCATAACTTCCAGACAACGTGAGATAATTTTCTTTTAATTTTTTTTCAGGACTGTTAAGGTCAATACTCCAATACCCCAAAATCACCCCGTTTCGGCTTGTAAAGTCTTGATCTTAATCTAATTTCATGTTGATTTAATATAATATAATATAATAAGTTAATATAATTAAAACTTATCTCACTTAATTTAATATTTAATTGTTTAATATTATATTATCATTACGTTATGTTTCAAGTACCAAATATAAAATTTTCTATCACAATTCATCCCTGCATCAAACAGTTCTAGAAAGGAAACCGTTGAGACATCCACACATTCCGAATCAATCTCCTAGACATAACATAGCATCCCCCTTTGCTATTTAACCCCGTTTTCTGAAAATATCACTAAAAATATCTATCAACGCCTTCGCTAAGACCCTCGAGGGTCTTAACTGCCCCCAGGACCCGTTGAACACATGTGTCTCATATCGGATGGATGAATCTTCTGTCTCCTTTGGTCGTACGCTAATTACGATTTCGTTAATAAAGCGACGACACTCTCGCTCTCTCCTTGTTCTAAGGATAGACAAAAAAATGTTTTATATATGTACAACGTGTGTGGAAAGAAAATATACGAAAGAAATGTAAATGTGATAATTTGCGGTAGGTTGTCCATTGAAGTATTGAAGGCAATTTAGAAACGGTTGCATTTAGCTTTATGACTTAATTATTCATTACTTTGATTAAATATTCTACGTATGTTTTGTGATAAACGTGACTAGAACTATTTATTGAATAAAATAGTTTCAAATAAAACTCGCTTAAAAATATTTTTTCTTTTTTTTGCATATGCTTATTGCTAATCAATATATACATTATTTTGTAAGACAATATGCTGGTCTTTATGCCTTTATAGAGTTTATCTTCAATAAGATATCTTTTATTCTTTTTCATTTATTTTTTGACATGTTATTTAAGATCGTATTTCCATTTCTTTAAATCTTCGAGTAGGAGGATTCATCACTAAATTCGTTTGAGTGATACTAAAAATATTAAATCCTTTTTAGTAGCCTCAAATTATTTTGATTAAAATTAGCTTGTTCTATTGTTTCTATTGTTACATCTATTTCTTCGACCATACAGTACTCAATTTTTTTGCATAAAAAATTGAATATATTATGAAAATAAGTTGAATGTAACATTTGTATTTACAACTTTGCTGCTGGTAATCTGCGCTGATATGATTTATTCATTTTTTAACAATAGAAGCATATTTAAATAGGATAGAAGCACAAAGGTTTAATGTGACTATCAGCAATTATCCCTTTGAAAACCAAGCCACAAACTACATCGAACAAAGAACTATCAAACGTTCAGTAAAATCCCCAAATATCAC
>NW_020539725.1:15791083-15871770 GCF_003426905.1 Ctenocephalides felis
TTGACCAAACCAAAGCTGACAAGTACCATGAATGAGAAAAACAAGCGTTTAAAATGGCTGATGAATAGAACTTTAAGATATACTTTAAAGCAGTATATTGTAACTTATTATGTATTACAAGATATATTTTGAAAGTGTAAGTCAATCAAAATATCGTTAGCCAAGGAAAGCGACGAGGGCGTTGTTTTGCTAGCCAGGGTAAGCGACGAAGCCCACGACATTTTTTGAATATGTTTAAAAAAATCTGTTATTTTTGAATTATATTTGATATTTTGTCCTAGAATACTTTGGATGAATATAACGCATTATAATTAATATATAATATAAGTGGGTGGTTGGTAACCAGAGTGGATCATTCCATAAATCGAGATAATATGAGCTATGCTGAGGCTATGATGTGTTTTCCACTAAATAATGTTGTCAAACTGGAATAAATATTATATTTATATCTTTCGTTAAAGCAGCAAAATTTCTGATCTGTCTCTACAACTCCACATTTTACGAAAACCCAGAGTGATCTACGGGGCTCCTATTTTATCTTCTTATATATAAAAATGAATCGCAAAATGTGTTGGTAAGCGCATAACTTAATAACTCCTGAACCAATTTGGCCAATTCTTTTTTTAGAATATTTGTTGATGTCTAAGGATGGTTCTTACGGCGAGAAAAAATCGAATAATTGCCAAGAAAATCCTAAAAACTGACCTTTTCTTTTTCTCATACAAACGTTTTCTAACTAAAACGTAGAATCAATTTGAGCTTTATTGCTATTATATAAAGTTCATATTAAATTAACAAGCACTCACACTGTACTCCTTCTGAACGATTATGCAGATCTTGTTAAATCTTTCTGAAGTTTGTTAAGAAAATTGTCTAGGATGTATGTGATATGAAGTAGTGGGATGTATGTGCAATATTGTAGAAATAGATAGAAAAATTTAAAAAAAACGCCATGTCATTGTTTGCATTGAAAACAAATGAAAACTATCATCTGCCAAATATTTCAATTTACTTATGAACCTAGACAACATTAGAATATGTATAATAAATTATGATTATGAATAAGAAAAATGAAATGTCTACATTATTATTGTCAAAAAGCAGCTGAGGTGTGCCAGAAATTAAAATAATATAAGATACAATATATGTATGGCAGATTGAATGATACACATATAAACAGGATATGATAAATTAATTCACTTAAAATATGAAATTAAGTATTAATCAGGGCCGGTCCTACCTTTAATGTGTTGCATGCGAAAAATACGAGCGCACGCCTTAGGAGGCGCCAACACAAGATTCGGATATGAAATTTTTAATATAGTTTTTTTTTTCAATATATAACTTCTTTGCATCTTTTACTAATCTTTCCACAATATTTTTAAAATTCGTAAAAATTTCACTGCAATTTTTGATATATTAAATAAAAAAAAACTAGTTGGTTTGGTATTTAGCCTTGAGGCAAGTTACATGAACTTCCCGATATGTGTAAATAATCGACTTAATCAATAAAAAATAAATTAATTTATGAGTGATTATAAGTATTCTGAGTGGATTTATTACACATCATTGCAAACGAACGAACGAACACGTTAACTTGAAGTATTTTCTAAAAGAAAATTTTCGGAAATCAATAATTTTAATTAATTAATAATTATAATTTCGTAGGACTTTATGGTTTACTATGTTCAAAACCAAGTACACTATCCTTATACCAACTAAATCATCTAATTTTATTTTTAACAAACGTCAAAAAAACTACTCATTTTCTCAAACTTTGATGAATTTTTAAAATTAAACTACTTGTCGTAAGGCCGTAATAATTCAGTAAGTTCTATAAGACCATGATATATATCGCCAAAAAAAGTTCCATGAAAATCGGCCTAAATTTTTTTTCAACAGTTAATTACAAGAAAAGGGCTCGGTAGATTTTTACCTAAAATGTTTAAATCGGTTCGGTAGTATGAGCTTAAATGTGGACGAAAGGTTTAACACTTTTTTTCAAATTACAAAGAAACGGCTCGGCCGATCGTCGCAAAAAACTGAGAAACGATAATTCTTATCGAGATACATCAAATGCTTTTTAAATATCTGAAAACGGATCAGGCGTTTTGAGCAAACGTCGATGAAAGTTCTAATTTTGACAAATGCCAAAAAGACCATACTAATTTTTGCAAACTTTGACGAATTTTTAAAGCTAAACCAGTTGTCGTAGGGCCGTAATATTTTAGTATGATCTAGAAGACTATGGTATCTACCGTCAAAAAATAATCATACAAATCGTCGAAATTTTTTTTTTAAACTTTATTACAAGAAAACGGCCCGGCCGATCTCTACCAAAAACTAATCAGCACGATTCCCAACCAATATCTTTCGAACGGTTTTTGAATTTTCAAAATCGATTCATTATTGCGGGCTAAAACGTAGACGAAATTTTTTTCACTTTTTTGCGATTTATAAAGAAACGGCTTCGCCACTAGTCGCACAATATTGACAAACAATAGTCCTCATCGAGATACATGGAATGGCTTTTAAGTTTTTTGAAATCGGTCCAGCCGTTTTCGAGAAAACGTCGATTTACGGCAAAAAATTTGTTCACATACACGCACACACACACACATACTTTTTCCAAATTTGGTCTCATTCGATTCAGAATGGCTTGAAACATCGAGAAAACATAAAATTAGCAATTCGGATTTTTTTATGAAAACAAACTTCTCCTTCGGGAAGTTAATTAAATTAATTTAATCCAACATGAAGTACCAGTGTTATGTTATGGTTATGGTTGTGTTATACCGTTTAAAAAACTTCAATTTTCAATATAGTGTGGGAATTGAGACTCATCATTTTATTTAAAGCAGTTAATATGTATTTTGGCGTGAAGAGTAATTTAAAAAACAATAATTATTATTTTTAAAGTAAACGGTAAATATTAGTATATTATATTAAAAAATTATAGACATGGGTACAGGACATCGTTTTGTCGGGTCAGCTAGTTTATACAATAAAAAAATAATAAAAAATTATGTAAAAACAAACGGTTAGTATTATGTAAACTAATTCGAGATAATATAAAATACTTTAAAAAGTAGCAAATTTTTTGACACGAATTAATAGCGTATATTTGGGATGGTCAACTCTGCTTGACGCAACAGCTCAAATATAAATATAATATAAATATTTAAGTATCGATCTACTTTCTTAATACTATAAACTTCTTAATACAATAAAGTTATTTATTATGTCTAATAATATTATTAATTTATTTTATTAGCATCACAGTTTCCAATACGTCTTTGTTCCAACAAATGTATGAACAATTGTTGATTTCTCACAGGTGGCGTTTGTTTCACAAAGGTTGTGAAGCTTTTGATGACTGAAGGAAATGTATACAAAGAATAATATTATGGTTTCTCGTAAAGCCTCTGTACCAGACATAAAATAGATTAGAGATGGTTATATTATTATAATATTGACCTGTGTTAAGTTGAAATAATAATTGTAGATATGCCATACTTTATTGGGGGCTTTCAGACTTACTGATTAAGATAAAAATAAAAATTCAAATTTTGAAAACTTCAAATAAAGAATATTTATCTGATTGTACTAATAAGAAATAATCTCTTGTTCAAATTCATAAAAATATTAAATCGATTCGAATGCAATTATTTCTCATAATAGAGAACTTATTTAACACCTACATTAAAATTTATACTACGCAAGAATAATGTGTTTTTTCAGTTTTTTTCTTTCTTGCAGCAGTTTTAGCTGATGCCCTTTCAAATATACCTATAGATCAATATGATACATTTACGTCATATTGTACTTTATTAATATAGAAAAGGCAAAAATATCGTTGAAACCATGAAGAAGTTATTTTGGTAGCATTCTGGTGCTAGGTGCCGATTGGCAAAACTTCGATCAAAAACTTTTAAAGTCGAAGGAATTCCATATTCAAGAAATTCGGATGAAATGGATAAAGCAATTTTGAAATAAACTGTTTATGATCACTACAACTTCAACCCTTCTATGAATAATTGATCAAAACCTTTGCTCAAAAAAATAATAATTTACTTTCTATGCTGCATCTAATTTTGAACCAAAAAAGTTCTGAATATAATTCATTCTGTTTCTATTTTATAATTTTTGTTATAATCATCACAAATAAATTATAAACCTAATTTGTAGGTATGGGTACAATATATAATATATTATTTAAGGTACATATTATATAAGGAATTTGCCTTAATGAAATAATAATGCCAAATGTCGTTTGGCATAAGAGATTTAACTTTTTCTAGTGATGATTAACATGGATCCTCTTCAAAAAATTTTAGAATATCAAATATCGTGAGGGTCTGTTTGATTATTTCTTTGTCCTAAATAGTAATGTGATATTTAAAACTGTCCATAAATAGGCCCTTCACCTAACAAAGCAAAATCATTTATCAAGATTTCTAAATCTACCAATATATTTCTGGACTATTTCCTGGGACTTTAATACAATTTTTAATATTAAACTTTATTGTTAATAAAAATTAATATTTATGTATTTATTGCCTTTGATCAACATTACATTTCTTTGAATAAAATCATGAAAAGCAATAAAAAAGACCATAATTTTTGTATAATTTGTGTTTATATATTGTAGTTTTATATAATTTTTAGGTCTCATATTTTAAATTTCAATGAACCTTCACTCAATTTGTTTAGAAAGAAAATGTCTTTTCACCTAGAGAACACACTGGCAAATAAGGACCCGACAATACCATAGGTTTCGTTTGGGTTGGTTACAAACCGGAATTTATGATACATAAATCTATCGATCGAATTTCAAAGATTTAAAAAATATTTTTTTCGCAAACAAAATATTTCTCATTATAGATATACAATGCCTGTTTCTTTGGCCAGATAAGATAAGAAGTAGTGTTAACAATAGGTATTGTTGTATCAATCAACCTTAACGACGTAAAAAATCTATGTGCGGCCACACATTTTGCCATTACTAATGACACAGTTGAATATTAGAATAAATTCAATTTGCATATGATTAGTTGCAAATGTATATTTACATTATATATGAGCATTGGTCAATAGCATAGACTATATTTGTTGCGCAAATATCGTATTGTCGAATCTAATTAAAATTATTAAATAGTTATTTTTAATTTTTCAAAAGACATTTTTATGTGTTCGCCAAAATCTGGCATGCTAATTTAATATTTTCTCGACGTTTCAAGTCATTCAGAATCGTTTAAGACCAAAATTGAAGAAAGTATGTGTGTATATGCTACTCTTTATAATTAGTAAGAAAGTGAAGGATATCAAAAGTTGGGGATCGTGCTGATTAATTTTCGGTAAAATTTGGCCAAACTGTTTTTTGGTAATTAATTGTTGAAATTTTTATACGATTTTGATGAAATCTATACATTTCGACATATATTTTCTAAGATAGATAACACATAAGATAGTTTAAGCATATGTTCTAAAATATTATAGGTCTAACAACCTGTAAAGAGGTTTATAAAAAGTTGTTAAAGTTACTTGGCGGTGAAAAAATTTCAAACTTTTATTGTCACAATATTAGAAGTTGCTTAATCTCAATTCGTGTTGGTTAAGTCGATTATTTACACATATCAGGAAGTCCTTGCAACTTGCCTTAATGCATAATGTCATTTACACCTAGTTCCACAAGTTATCTTATTTTTAGTTTAATTATTAATATTTAATAATATTAATTTAATAATTAATTTAATAATTAATTAATTAATTTAATATTAAGTTTAATTAATAGTTTAATTATTAATTTAGAAATGTTTTTTTGCTTTTAGGGTAATTGCACATTTGTTGTTCTTAATATATTTTTGATTGTAAGTGTTATATGCTGGGAATTAAAGGTTGAGCTTTTATGTGATAAATTAAAAATCAAATAAAATTATGATTTATTTATGTATTATGTACGTGAAATTTAAATCTTCATTAAGAGGTTTCTATTTCTGCAAAACTCTTCTGACTGTTTACGTGCTTATTTAATTTCTTTAAGTATATAGTCTTCCATTAGTTTTACCCAAAAAATTGGAATGTAACAATTATATAATAAAACTAGTAACTAAGGGTATAACTATATAAAATAGATTGTTATTCTTTTGCAAAACTTGCAGAACAAATGATTTTATATCAGCTTGTTTAAAAATTGCAGGTGTGTTCCACTGTGATATATGTTTTATTTTTCCATTTATTGTTTTTATGTCTTTATTGGTGTAGTTTTCTAAGTTGAGAGTTACTAATTTAAAAAAAAAATATTAAAGCTTGGTCAGTATTCCTGTCTAATACTGGTGCTGTTGTACAGATTTTATCCTTTATGATCATTGACTATTTTTTTTTCTGGAAAATTTAATAATCTTCCTAATCGTATATTTTGTTAAGCACCATTTGTTTTATATATAATTTTTTTTCAAAATACTTGAAACTTTTATCAGATATATATGAATGCCGAGGATATAAATGATTTGACTTCTACGAGCTCTTGTTGAATTTTTTATATGTATTTACTTCTAGATCATATTAAATATCTGAATCAGTCCTCAATATTTATTTTATTGCTTTTGTCTTATTTAAAATATTACTAATTCTAATAATTTGGTTTTCAATTATTATTTAGTTTCATTTTGTTTCTATCTAAACAACACTTGACTAACGAGATTAGTCAAG
Source organism: Ctenocephalides felis (assembly GCF_003426905.1). Taxonomy (NCBI): domain Eukaryota; kingdom Metazoa; phylum Arthropoda; class Insecta; order Siphonaptera; family Pulicidae; genus Ctenocephalides; species Ctenocephalides felis. The sequence goes on from NW_020539725.1 coordinate 15,797,795, forward strand.
GTCTTTAAAATCTGTTCAAATTAACACCAGATACATAATTCAAAATCTCGAATTTCACTGTCAAGAAATCTTATACGAGAATCAGTGTCGCACAGATGAAATTGACCACATGTTTCGGCCACACACTCGCAAAGTGTTTCGTATGAAATAAAATAAATAACACCAGACCTTGGGAAAACATGGCTATAATAATCCAGCAGAAATATTTATGTAGAAGATACTTGAAAATTTTGAAGTAAAATGTAAAATGCACTTAATCTATCTGAGTAACCAAGAAAGGATATCAAATAACTTAACTAAAAAAAGAAAATAGGGTAGAGCGGGGGTTAAAGGCCAGAGGATAAAAAGGTCCATCACCGATATATAAAAAAGGGAAAGTTAATTTTTTTTACAAAAATACTTGAAAGTAGAGGGATAAAAATGTATAACCAGACATAACCTTGATTCTAACAATGTTGCTATCAGGAGATAAACGACAATGTTTGAAAATCCACAACAAAAGTATTTTCTTTCGTTGTTAGTTTTTTTTGGTTGTGAGCACTGTTGTTTAGTTTACGTAGACTTAATATAATTTTTAAGAACACGCTAATTAATTGTTTTGTTAGTATTGTTAATTTTGCCTATAATAAATAATAAAATAGCCAGTATAAAAGCTTATGCGTGGATGGGGTAAAAAGGACCAACTGAACCTTCACAGTGAATAAGAAAATAAATTTAGGTAAAATAGTAAGTAAAATAACAACAACAAGAGATAAATTGAATAAATATATAATCCAACTCTGCTGATGAATATTTATGACAAAATACCAGATCAAGGTTATATACAGTAAAAAATGTATCCATGAAATATATATTTTGCTTTGGTTGAATAATGTAGCTATTATTGTGTAAAATCTCTTTAAAACTAAAAATAAAACATTGGACCTATCGCCCTCTTAGCGTCCTTTTTTACCTTGCTTATGAAGTAAAAAAGACCAGGTAACAATTTTTGGAAAGAAACAAAAAGACACATTTTTGATGAATCAGCAGGAGTTTTACTTAACATAGTCAGATAGTTGTTTGTTAGATATGTGTTATTTGTTGTGATATAATAGGTTTGGTATTCACAATGTAATTGCTCAAATTCAAAGTAGAGCTTTGTGCCACGCCCTACCCTACTACATTGTTCTAAGAAATAATAAATAATTTTATATACATCAATATTTTTAATGGAGTTAGCTGGTGAGTGGCTTCAATATTTAATTCATATATCTCATTCAAAAATGTATTTTTAAATATGTATATTTGCATTTTAATAATGTAAAGATGCATTATTGGACTTAATTGTTAGCTTTATTTTTTGTCCTTTGTAAATTGATTTAATATCTCGTAATTTTCCTAAGAATAGGATGCAGTAAAGATTTATTGACTGATTTCGGTCAATTTTATAATACTGTTTTTTATCGTTAGTTTATCAACATATTATATTTATTTATTTATTTAGTATATTTATGCAATACATACAAATATATACAAAAAAAAATAAAAAAGAAATAAACACAAAATTTTAGTTAGGGTCTAATCCTGATATGAAGGTGTATGAGAGTTATAACTTGAATGTTCATCAATAGAGTAAAAAATATGTTCTTATAGCCACATTAGAAAAATAATTTGTAATACAATTAAGCCTACTCTTATCACGATTTAGAGGGCAATGAAAAAAGCTGTTGTGTTGTGTGAGAAATAAACATAGTAAAAAAAAATTTTCTAAATAAAAGTTGTATAAATATTTTTGTACCATATTACAAATTTTACTTTATAAATGTAGCATTACATATCCAAATTTTTATTAAAACAGTTTTCGGAATCTGATATAAATCGACGTTCGTTCAGTATGATGAACTCGCATATCCGATGACCGTATCTTTTTAGTTTTTGGGATGGGCCTGATGGCGTTTTGTTTGACACTATGTAGATCAGCGAGCCGCTTGTTTGCTCAAGATTGTGATTTTATGATTCTATCCCCATGTGTTGTTTCTTGACAAAAAAGCATGTCTGGAGATAAGAACTAATTTAAGAGCCCTGACTCGAGAAAAAGACAGAATGTTAGTTACAGTTTGGACATACACATTTCGTAAATTGATACAAATTATAAAATTTGATTAAACTACACTTTTGCATGAATCAATAACATAAAATATATGAAGAATATGTATAAAATCTCAAAATAATTAATTATTATCAATTATTAGCCCACAAATTAATCTTGTATACTGGAAAAATATACAGAATTCGAATAGGAAATATTTAAACTGACTATAGTCAGTAACTATAGTTACCTAAATTTTTGAATTATATTGGTTGAGAATATTTAAGATAATCATTCATTAATAATCAACAATCATTTTATTTTGCTGAAATCTAAATAAAGGTATACGATTGATGTACTATAATAATTCAAATAAGCCAATTATATTCAGATATATTATTGTAAAAAATGCAGCAGTACAATTTGAATTTTATGCGTATTAACAATATGTTATTAGGTATACTTTTTGACTTGTAACTTTTTATTTTTTATAATAACAGCTGAACTTTTGAATTGGTCACACTAAAAAGTAAAATTATAAAAGATTTGAAATGAAAAAAGTTTATATTGTCGAATATAAACAATATTTATTAACTGGGCAAGTTATATGTAGTAATCGCACAAAATCGAAAATACAATTTTTTACATATATTTACGTGGTCTTCTGAAGATTTTGGCGTACTTTAGAAAAAATCGATGTGTGTGTGTATGTTTCGGAAATACAATGAAAAGTGAAAAAAATGCCATTTGGCGGACAAAAATGTTCATAAGACATATACACATTAAATTATCATATATTTTTTTATTTATTTTTCTATGGTCCGGAATACCATTGTTTATCTGTTATACTGCAACGCGGCGCCCACGCGCTGCCATATTTCAAAGTATAAGACAAAACCAAAATTTTAAAAATCTCTAAAGATCGATTTTTTTAGAGTTCTAAAAGAAAATTGAATCTTTTTTAAAAATATTAATTGTTGGTACGGGAAGTTCCAGCCATTATGCCATTAAAACTTTTATTCGGTCTACAAAAAAGCCTTAATTAAACGTTTTGTAACTATTTTAAACGTGCATCAATAGATTTGATTATGTATTTGATTCTTCTTTTAATTTTTTTTATATAAATAGAGAATACCTAACAAATGAATTCGGGAAGAAAAGTTTTTTGTTATACGTTATTTTAACCATTTTCCAACATTATTTCTAGATGAGTATGGTGCATTCAAATCAACAATTTCTATAATATATAATAATAAGTTGTTAAGTTAAACTTTTTTATTTCTGAAAACTATCTAAATTAATATTATTGTCATATATTTTGAAAATTGACCATAAATTGTTATTTATTTATATTATTCTATTAAGCATCTGCAATCATATAAGGTGCTACTTATTAAAAACCTTCTACAAGCAGTTTTATAATAAAATTATTATAAAATATATGCAGTTACAGTATTGAATATTCAATCAAATCTACGCGAATACATAGTAGAGGGTGCGTTCGATTTTAACCCTGTCTCGCGGGGGTGTGCGCATTGGCGTCACGATACATACCGCGCCATCTTATATGGAGTAGCTATTACTAAAAATTAGAAACTAAACATTGTAATATTAAAGAATTCATATATTTATTTATTTTAATTTATGTAAAATTATGCAAAACAATACCAAAATTAAATTGGGCTATATACAAATCATCTAATATCAAACGTCTAAGATGACCAAATCTATATCCCGTTCTTACACGCCTTTTAGCAGCATAACACAACCCTTAAATGATGAAAATATTATTATTATCAGTAAAAATGGTTAGAATCATGAAATTGTTAAATCATTAAATAATTATTGTTATCAATAAAAATTCAGTTTTTTGTAAATATTCTCATAGATAAGTAAACATATTCCTATTCATTGCTAAATTGTGATTTTGACTTTTATATACAACACATTTGTATTCAAAACGTAGATAACATATTGAATAGTAATTTTGCATCATTTATTGAATATGATTCTTTCACCTTTCTTTTCATAATTGTGATAAAGCTGAAATAGAGTTGATTATCTATCTTTGTACTTAACACAATTATTTTGCTTACAGATCTCATAAAGGAACTACTATATTTATTATCGAGTTCATTATCTTTTATATCATTTTACTCTTTCATAAATATAAAGCTTTTTATAAGTATATAGTGATTATCATTGTAACAGACATCATAACATACTTAAGCTTTAAGTTTATACGAAAAACCGACATTATAGGAAACAGGTTTTCGAATAGAATTTCCCCAAAAACCAAGTTTTACCGAAAGTTTATATAAAAGAAAACATTTTCTACAATAATTCATATAGAAAATTTCAAGTCATTAGAAATAGTATTTGACTAAATTTTTTTTATTGTTCAATTTTATTGAAAATAATTGTTTTAAGTAATTTAGTAAAACGAAAAAGTAATAATATTTCAGAATTTGTGCTTAATTTCAATAAGTGTGTAAATATTTTTATAATATGGAAACAAAGAACGGCTATCGATGTACAATAGTGTTTTCAATAATCTATTCTATTTGGCTACATATGTCATTTTTAATTTCTTTCAAGTGTAATTCATACATTAAAAAGCGGTATTTTTACTGAAAACCCGGTAATCGAATTCTTTCATTTACTTAAAAAAATAAAAACCGACAGACCCCCATTCTTATTCTAATAAAATATAAATTTATTACATGACTACGCCAAATTCTCCAATGGTTAAAACTTGGTTGTCTCAATATGTTTGTCATATAATTGAATAAACAACCTAATTTCATTAAGCTTTATATGTCAGATACCTCTTAGTCATTTTGCTGAAATCATTTATCACGCCGTAAACCTCTTTCGCCTACATACCTGTCTCTACTACCTGTAAAAAACCAACCCGATTTACATACACTCAATGGAGTAATGACGAGCAAGAAGAATGTTAAACACCTCATAACTATCAGCGTAATTTTTCCTCATTTCCTTTCTCCATCGCTTTCACTCTCATCCGAGCTTTTCGTTCTCAGATGCTTTGCACTTATTACTCGCGAAAGCTCTCATCGCGAATGAGCTTTAAATTCTTAAAGTTGAACTTTCGTTTTTTACGCGGCCGACGGCGTGCGATGCTATGCGATTCACTAAACTTAGGGCTGGTAGATTTATAAAGTTTATTTGTAATTTTTATTCGAAATTATAACATATTTTTTGTTAAAAAATTCTGAGCAAATATATTTGAATACATATTCAATGTCTAGGATTTTTTTACAATTAATTTTTACTTTCTAGAAAACTTTTGAGACATGAAATCTTATTAAAAACAGTTTGTATCATAATTTGTTGTATTTACATATAAGGTAGAGCGGCGTTAAAAGGTCTTAGTCAGCAAGGCCATTATCTCAAAAACAAGTAAAGTGTCGATTTTTTAACAGTGCTACTTTAAAGTACGGAAAAAAAGAATCGAGCAATTGCAATCAGGAGATAATCGGCCACATTGTCAAATTGTGTCAAAAACAAAGTTTCTTGGTTTACAATACCTGAATATATTTTTTCAATATACGTTATTTTATTTCTTTATAAGACGTATTGTTATTTTTAAGGTATACTCAACAGTTTTTAATATAAACACTAGAATATTTTGCATGCAGTTGGGGTAAAAAGGACCATCTAACCTTTTAACCCGTCGAAGTGTAAACAATAAGAAAATAATAAATAAATGTGTAAAATATGTTTATAAAAGCAATTATAGAAGACATAAATAAAATTAACAGTTTTTCCAACTCTGATGTTGTATTCTTCTAAGTTTTATACGAAAGTTGTATCCAATGCGATCTTTATAGAAAATATACTCATAAAATGGGGGGGGGGGGGTAAATGGAAATTTCAAACATAAGTTGTGTTACCTATGTAATACCTCATTTGTAATCAAGAAACATTGATTCTGTTCATAATAAATTAAACAGAAATAACTACCAAAGTAATAAAAGTTAATAAAATATTATGTCTATTATGTTTGAAAAGCTTATTTAGATTATGATCTACAATGATGGATTGGCTGGGAGTTTTACTGAACATAGTCAGATAGTTGTTTGTTGGATGTGTGTTAATATTGGTTTGGTTTTCACAAAAGAATTGCTCAAAATCAAAATTGATTTTTAGGTTTAATATGTTAAAGCTTTACCTTAAGTAAAGAATATTATAAGAACATTCTTGGTTTCGAGGGAAAAAAATTGTCATGTCGCATATAGCAGTTCAAATTACTTCCAACATTGCAACCAAATTTTTATACAATAAAACTAAATAGCATCACTCGTAATTCTAATCCATTCAATAAATTCATTATTTATTATTCATTAGCCCTAAGTCTAAATTCCTCGTGGTACGAGTTCAATGTTTTGGTTCGGAAAAACGAGGGAAAATGAGTTTTCTTTACGTCTGTACTACCTACTACGAGTGCAAAGCGAGTACGCGGAATTAATTATGACGTCGGAAAAACGGCGCCCTTGATATCTTCTCAAAGTAGCTGTGTTATTTTTATTTTTATTTGGCTTTGTGTGTGTTCGCAGATTCGCTTATTATTATTCAACGCGAGTTAAATCAAATGAGGAGCTTTTTGCGAATTTTATTGAATACGGCTGTTTTTATTCGGGAATGTTTTATTTATTTAATTTAGGGATGTAAATGATCTTTTAGGAGGATATATAGTATATACATTACTTAAGCCTTATTAATTAAGGTTAACTAGGTAACGTTTTTTATGCTCTCTATATTCTAAATATATATATATACCTTTGCTAATTAGTTTTATTTTTCTCCTTACTATATTTAACTTTTTTTCTTCTAAGCTATGTAGATTAATCAAATGGCAATAAGGGATAATATTTTAATAAGTATGTAATTTATTGTGTCTAATAATAAAATGTAAAGAATCATAATTTCCCAAGCAGGTGATTAAATTTATTTCCAGCTTGTATGTGGCAGGTATATACATACTCATGACAGGAACAAATAATGCGATAAAAAACAGATAACATTAATTGCTTAACGACCGCCATATGATTCATACAACTTTATTTATATTTCACACTTTTATACAAAGATATATTGTGTATCGGTTAATTAAATTAATTCATAATTGATACTTCAAATACTAGATAAACAACAAATGTTTGTTTTGATTGTCGTGCATTTTTAAATATTTTTTGTTAGATTAGAACAATTTGAAGTGCAAATTTCCTTCATTAATGTGCGCACGTTTTAACTTATCTTATAACGCATTGTGTTACGACATAATTATGAATTATGTTTGTGAATTCTATTTTTTTCTTGATTTTATTGTAGAAACCATTTTTAATACTATCGTGTTTAATTTTTCCTATATTTTCGGGGATGTTGAAGGATCTAAATTTCGGTTTTGTTGCGTGTCGGTCATTATAACAGGACACAATTTTTTAAAAATGGGTCATAATAGATGATAGAAAAGGTAGTCATTTTATCCGTTTTTTATAACATATTTTATATGAAAACTAAGGTTAGAGTGTATTTACGCCATAATAAACGGTTGGTCAATATATGCGGAGTTATGCTAAATAGATTATACTGGATGTAGGATAAGGCGGAGCACAAAGGTCCAATTTGACGAAAAAAACAATTACATCAAATTACATCAAATTACATCACAACGAATACTAATTCCAGCTAATTTACAACAATATTTTTAGCATTTTTATAAAAATTAGTTTTTTGTTTCTTTTTATTCCATAGACGGGGTGAAAAACGACAAATTTGTTTTTATTATTTTAACCGTTTTTAATGTTTTATAGAATAACTCCTAATAGAATGCGATACAGTACAATTATTAAGTTAAACAACAAAATTTTAAATCATAGCTTAAATATGTGTTATTAAACATAAAAAACAGAACTTTTTATCATTGTTTCTTGAAATACAATCATTACAAATGAAATGAATGCAACTTCGGTTTGAAATAACTATTTCAGGTGCACATTTTTATTAAGATCGCAGTGCATTCAACTTTCGTATGAAACTTTGAAATTGACTTGGAATACAGTAGAACTCCAATTATCCGAATTAATGGGGACCGGGACCTATTCGGTGATCAAATATTCGGATAATCGGAGTTTGTTTTAAAAAAATTGCCATTGGAGAGAAAAAAAGTTACGCTTTGATATTGCACTATTTTTTTATTGAATTAAATGAAATAAACATGATATTTTCACATGTTTTAAATAATAAATAAAATAAAATAAATGTTTTAAATAATATATAGAAGCCTACACTGGCTTCGCGGGTGGAAGAATAATAGCGCACTTAGAATTTTTTTGGACAATTTTTTTTCTGAAAGTGATTCGGATGGATAATCGGCGATTCGGATAGTCGGAGTTCGGATAATTGGAGTTCTACTGTAATTACTAATTTGTGAAATTGCTTTTTAAACTTATTTCATATTTTTAGTTACTGTTTTATTATTGTTTATACCGTGGGAGTGTATAGGTTTAGGTATTCCTTTTCACTATTTTATATACAACCAATCTTATATCGACATTTAAATAATTTCCAATAATCAGTAAAATGATTAAAATAGATAAAAAATAACTGTATCTTCCATATCATCGGTCAAACTCTAACTATTTAAATCTATTTCCACTTCAAATGTTCAACCCTTAATTTTTTCGACTCAACCCCATCGGTCAAGTACAGTAGTGTCCCACTCGCCGATACGTAGCCCATGTCCATCGGCACACTATTGGCCGATTCAGCCAGAACGGCGGCCCAATCGTGCTGTCCGGTTCAGGCTGACCTTATCTTAAACCCGCACACAGCCGTAGAGCGCCCGAGCTAAGTCGTAGCGTTCGGCACAAGAAGTTTGGGGTAGTAGGGCTACACATGAAACACACACGTGCGCAGGACACCGTTAGACGGGGACCGATATATGACAGAGAGAGGTGTATATCTCTGTCTTGTTTCGGCACACGGTATAGTACGAGTACGACCCTTGGCTAATGTCGAGCGATGCCGAGAGCCGGTGCGGAAACAGCCGAGCGCGCTAACCGAAGAGAGGGACAGCGGACCTAGAACCGCTGTCCACTGGGCAAGTATCGTCATATGCGGACGACCGCTAAGGGTGATCGCACGATTCACATGCGCTCCGCATAAGTAAATCATAATTAATCACAGGATAGTGTTTTTATCAAAATGTTGTTTGTGAGTGATTTATCATCATCAGTGACAATAACAGACTGACATATTATGTTTGTGTCGTAATTTTAGTGTAGTAATTTTAAAAAACTTTAGTTTCACGCGAACTGTTTATAATAATTTAAGTGTGTAGTGTGTTAATTACTAACAGCCGTCAAAATGAGGATCAAAATGCCGGCAGTTAGGATCGCTCAAGGTGAGTCCTTTACCACGTTACTTTCCTAATACATATTCCTCGTGTCTTTAATTAATCCACCCCCAGAAGGGGGTGATGATTTTTCTCCTGCGCGATATGAAAAACAGCGAGTTTGCGTTTCGGAAAACAGCGCATGCAAAAATGAATCTAAGTGGGGGCGTACGGTTCGCGCGATCTCGCTAATAAAGAAAAATAAATTAAAAAGTGCCAGAAGAATCAAGCTCTCGCTAGTAAAGATACGCGAAAGCTCACGATAGGAGCTTTAAAGTTTTTAATGAAAAGTTTTGGTCGTTTGATATTATGATAGTTGGAAAATTTGAGTGGATATAGTTTTTAGATGGATGTGACAGATTTCTTCTTAATTTATAGAATGTTCTAATATAGCAAATATTATTATCACTTGTGTAAGTTAATTCAATGCTGTGTTATTTTATTTGATTTTAAAACAACATATACTTAAAAATAAAGTTATTAAAAAATTTGAGTGTATTGCTTTTTACTTGAATTTTTACGTGAGTGTGACAGATTATTTGTTAATTTTTGCAATTTAATATAAAATATCTTTTATATTCACTCGTGGTTCAATATACCAAATATTATTATTACTTGTGGCACTAGCTAATTTATTGCTGTGTTTAATGTAAAAACAGTAAATATTTAAAAATAACACATTATAAATTTATTTATAAAAAAAATGAATGAATTACTCTTCATATAGACGTGACAGATTTCTTCTTAATTTTTGTAATTTATTTTTTTATTCTATTCACTAACAGATATCATTTTTACTTATGATAGTATTAAATTTAATACAGTGTAAATTTATTTGATGTAAAAAATGACGTATACTTAAAAATAAATTTATATCTCATAAAAAGGGATATTAAATATTTCACTATATATAAAATAAAATTTAATCAAAGTGCTATAAAACTTGCCTAACAGTGATTTGTCCCACATGTAATAAAATTGTGATATTAACTTTAACTTGTATTAATTTAAGTACATATAAAATATAAAAAACTGATTGATTCGAATGAGTAACATAGAATAAATAAATTTAATACTTTAGTATTATCAATAGGTTTTTACATTAAAATAAACCATAAGTTTTATAAACCCGCACATATTATTTATTATGGTGATCTATTAAATAAGTGAAATTAAAATACATTTATAATTGTTTAACTTCTATAAAAAAAATAACATATTGTTATTAAAATATTTAAATTAAAATTTTCATATATCTTCTAAATCATAATTTATTTTTAAAATAATAAAGATTTATTTATCACCCGCACAAATTATTCATTATGATCATCTATTGCTCGAATAAGAAGTATATTTATTATTGTTTAATTTCTACAAATTAAAATAAAATTTCAATAATTAAGAACTAATATTTAAATTGAAGTTTTTTCAATGATCATCAAAATCAAAATTTATTTTTAGGCGGATAAATAGAGTGATGAATTTTGAAACATAATTATGGTGATTAGTATAATACCTCCCTCTTTCTTAAAAAAACTGTATTAAATATTTACTTTATTGAACTTTGAATACACAACAAAGAAATTTATTTTAAACGTTTTATACATTTTTTCTTGCTTAAACTTTTTTGATGTAATGTGTGGACTTTCAAAATTTATCAAAGTTTAAATTAATTTTTAATATCTGATTTCATTAAATTAAACTACTTATTATAGAAAGCTTCGTTTGATGTGAAAAATATACAACTAAAACTTAATATTTTACTGATAATTTTGTGCGTAATTGATATTTTAATTGCATTTCCAGGAATAACATCTTTAATAAAAAAATATGAAAATATATTTTGATATAAATGTTTATGTTAAATTAAGAGTAAATCGTTAAATATAGAGTAAATTTCAAATTTTTACGAAATTTCTTTTTCTTTGTTGTATTAATGTTTAAACCAAAAATTTATAAATGAAATTGACAATTTATTTTTTATCTACATTTTTTTACAAATTTATTTTATTTATATGCATATAAAATAAACTAACCATATATGCTATGTATAATATTGAGAAAACCGTCGGCGACTGCTCCGCGCAATGTTTGTCCCATGTTCAGCTTTTCGCATTGAGTCAACTGCTAACAAAACAACTTACGTACTCCCAAAATATATAATTTGATAGGGATGCTGGGTCCCGTCACTATTTTAGTTCAGAGTTCGAAATAACGGTCCTCTGGCAGTTGTTCACTACCATATCATTATGAGCTCAATTATAGTATGTGCTATAGAACTTTAAATGTAAGATACAGATCGACATTCACTAAAACTGGTACGAAAAAATGTATTTAAAAGCTCATGCATGGTTAAAAATATATTTAATTGTGTATCATAAAACGTGCTATCATCTTATAATAATCGATATAAATAATCGATAATTTATTTTTTGCTTATAAATGTATTACATTACTACTGCAACTTTTTAATATAGTATGGTGATCTTTAAATTGACCATTTTCTTTTATATTTTTTGTTATGAGTCATTTTCCAATATATCATATCTATCCAGGATAATTTTTACTCTGTCACATACTTAATGAAATTAGTTTGCAAAATTCAGCGTAAATCATATCGGAATACTTTATTTATAGAACAATTAGAACTTACCTCACGCGTGCAATATAGATAAGATAAATGTGTCGTATGTTTAGACATATTTGCCGCAGTTTGCAATTTTTAAGGAAACAGAAAATTTGCTAATAGACAAAAGTTAAAATTAGTTTTTATTTATACAATTTTTTTTGGTTAATTTATTGCTAATCCATAGTCGGAAATTTGTAACAATCTATTGGAATTGTGATACTGTGATTTTTTTTCAATATATGTTTATTTAAAACTTGTAAATTGTTACTTAGGTATTGTAATTATGTAGTCAATTTTATATTCTTTAATTGTTGTTTGCTATTTTGGAATTAATTTTGTGTTTATGCAGGCGTTTTCCGAGGTTTTGGCTTTTTTCGCCTATATAACTGAGTTCGCAATCTGAGCATTTTATCTGATAAACTAGGTTTCTTAGGCGTTCTGAGTAAAATTTTCAAAAATGGAGTTATTATGTATATATATATGTATATATATATATATATATATATATATATATATAATATTATTCATTATATCATTCCAAATATTATAAAACTTCTTGATTTCTCATAGAAATTAAAATTCTGATCCAAAACTAATCAAATCTGTACAGATTCATATCATCCTCTAACTTTACTATCTCGGTTCCCTTCAACCCATATCACCCTTTGCACAGGGTCTTCAAACCCAAAAAAAGTTCTTAAAAAAGTGGACCTTGGCACGAGGACAAGACAACTTACACGCGTACTTAGGTCACGCGAACTTAATTTACATGAATAGCCACGTGACATAGGAACAACCCTTATATAAAGATTTAATTTAGAAGACTCAGGTGTCATCATTTTAATTCGGGCATCAGGTAAAGAACAAACGAATCCAATGTTTGGCGCGTGCTGGAAATTGATGCTTAAATATGTAGTATCAACAGAATTATAAAGAAAACTTTTGATCAATATATTTTGAAGTATTGACTGCAATCACTGTCACTTCTATTATCGACAAAAAATATAAAGAATGCTGTTTTCATGTATAGACATTTATCAATTTAAGATGAAAAGCCGAGATCATCTTCTAAAATTGCATTTCTCTCTCACACTCACAGTTGTATGGTGAAGCAATTATGAATTTTAATTGCCGCAGTTAATTACATGAAAATTCTTTAATTAGATACACAATATCTGAATATCAGAACCACCAATCGACCGCCAAACAATGAAGGCGTTAATGAAACAGATGAGATGCCACCTCGCAGTCGTAAAGCTGTTTCCGAAGGCAGTGACGGCGGATTTTTCAGAGAAAATACTCCAAAAGTTTAAAATTTTATTGAAAGAAGCTATTTTATAGATCAAAATAATATTTCGACAATTGTTTCAGAAAAATATTATTTAAGGGCAAACTTTGTTTAGGAGTTATCAAATTAATTGACAATGATTATTTTTGTGCCTAGTTGCTTGTTAAGTGATCCTCGAATACCTATTTTTTTGGATCAAGAGTTTTGGCTTAAGGAGGTATTCTGGTCCACCATTTCTAAAAAATCGAGAGTTTAATTTTTTTTTTTACAGAAAAACAATATTTTAACTTGTTCGCAGTTCATACGATTGCAACATATTAATGTAGATGGGCCCTAGTCAAAATTCAATTTTTTAGAATTACTCCATCACTTTCTATAAATTAAAAGTATTTTTATTTTTTATTTAGCTTGTAAAAAAATATAGTAAAAATTGTATTTACCTTTGTCACAGTCTTTCAAAAAACGTCAAAAATTCAAGCCTCTAGACCAGAATACGTCTTTAATACGTTCACTGCCAACCTTGTGTTGCCATTACTTTTCCTTGTGCTAAACTTCCTAAAAAAATTAATTTGAAAATTTGCTTTATTTGACTTAAATATATACATTGATTTTTACAAAAAGATACACATTGTATACACCTATTCTGGGAATATCATTATACTATCATAATATAATATTGTTTGCATATATATATTTGTTTCAATTAACTTATATAAGTATGAAAAGAGCTATTAAAAACATACTGCCATCAAAAACATACTCCCATCAAAAACATACTGCCATCAAAAACTAAACTTCCTTATTTGTTTAATATTAAATAAAATGTTTTCTGGACATAGCTAGAGATGATGAAAAGTACTAAAAAGAGAAATACCTAAATCTGTTTTTGTTTGGAATAATTATAGTACAAAATTTAAATTTAACCATTTTATTTTACTACACTAAAGTGCAAGGAAGGTGAGCGCACATGTTGCGCCTGGCTATTGAAAACGGTCTCACGCAACATATGCGTGCGCAACAGTAAATCAATAATAGAATTTATTAATATTAATATGTCCTACAGCGTTGCTAACTTTCAAATTAATCTTGAAGATAAAAATTTATTTACTATTATGTCATAGATTCTATACCTCGTACGCCCATGTGCTCTCTATAGTTCGTGCGGTCTCCAACAAATTAATTATTGTAAAACTTAACGGTCATTTGCGGCGTAAACTGCGCTCACCATATCCTACCTGCAAGGTGAATCACATAAGTATATATCTCTCCTCTGCGAGACTAACAGCCTATTAATTTTGCATGAATTTGGTTGCTTTATTATGATGATTGGTTATAAATCGTCAACTATAAATTGAATCTGATATTAATGGAGTGTTTAATGATGATCACAAAGGTAATTGATATCCTACATAGGTGACACAGTTATTCGTCTTCATTCGAGCGTGATATTTAGATATGTTTACCTTTTATGTACTTCATTAATTGGATTTTGCCAGACTTTCAAATTGGAGACTATAAATGATAACTTTGAGAATATTGTGTACTGGCAACATATGGGGATAGACACAGAGGACAGTTCAAATGTTGATATCCTCGTATTGAATTCTCTGCACATTATTAATTAATAGAATCCATATATGGATTGAGGATAATTAAAACCCATGACACGGGACAATATTATGTTATTTTACTGACAAAGAATTCCGCGATAATTTGAAATTTATACCTTCTTAATTAATTTTTGAATTCACATTATTAAAAGAAGAAAAAAAATATATAACCATTCTTTCGTTTTCGAATAGTTCCAACGGACTTATATTCTCATTCCTCAAAATACCACAAGAAATAAAACACGCTAACGTGAACAAATACTTGTACGCCATGTCAGCAAGAGGAAATTATCAAAAAACAAATATTTAAACAACGCCACAATCATGCATACATTCCGCATGAAAATACATACGTCCGTCTCGAAATTAAGTGACTGCATGGATGCGACATATTTTCTTCTTGAATATTTGAGTCTGTAATTGTCAACAATAACTGAACTTGTTTCCTTAAAAACTAATGACAGAACATCAATAAACATCAATTTTGCTGGTTTTAAAGCATAAACATCCAATAGTTGCTATTTAGGATGTTCTTGGTACTGGTAAAGTAGTCGTAGACTGTGTGGAGACAAAACTAAAATGAACTGGTAAAATGGCAAATTTTAAAATGCGTATAGGATAATATCTAAAAAAAAATTGCATTCTATTTAAACATCAATCAGGACTACGTGTTCTATAAGCTGTTATGTACATCTTAACCTAGTTATATTGTACTCAAGAGGACCAGTGGTCAATCACTATAATTTTTGTGTTAGTCATATATATTAGATAGGCCGACAAAACGTGATTGAATTTGAATTATATTGAGATCTACAACCTCAATGAGAGATTTATCATCATACTGTCTGATGTCGGGCTTGGCTGGAGCGGGAATCGAACCATCGAACCTGGGAATAGTTGGAGTTAGCCCACGTCCGTACCGATTACGCTACCACTGAGTCTGAAAAGTTCTAGGATGAAAAAAGTTTGAAATTTTATTTGAAAACTAGATGATTTAATCCATTGTGATTATAAAAATAGGCAATCTACTTTTATGTTTTTCTACAAGAACTTCCGAGAGTAACGAGGGCGTAAAGAGAGCATTGTAACTCGTTTGCATGACGGACAACTATGTGCCTTTTGACGTTACACTCGAACAATTTTTTGGTTTGAATTTGTCTTCGTCTGGACATTGAATTCTGTAAAGCAAAGCCAAGCAGAGCAGTCACATAGGAGTGGACATGCGTACACTTCCGAAACGGTTGAGCGCCCTTGCAATTACGCAATCTTAAAACAATGATCAAAATAAATGCTTTTTCATATCACGCTATTATTAACATGCTCGTGCACTGTAAATGATTCTGTTAATGTTATGAATTATCGCCGTGAACATGTCACTCAATTATTTCATTATTTAGGTAATCAGTTTCAGCTAAACTTAACTGCTATGGTAATAAAATAGATAATGAATTTTAAATTTACCGCCAATGAATCAATTGAGGTGCTAAATATGCATACAAAAATATAGTGGATCAAAACCATGAGCCCTGAGCGTGAAAATATTGATCGCTGTAATTGAAACTATTACCCTGAAGTTCGTCTGTATTCTGTCCAATTGAGTATATCGTGCAAATATTTATTTGTTTTATGTTTCTTCAATTTCTTGAAGAGCTTAACACAATCACTTGGCAAATGCATACAGGTACAAATATTAGTTTTCAAAAACAAGTGCGTAAGTAACCACAATCGACCATCAAATACTACCGTTTTCTTTACTGGATGACCCATCTTGACGTTCAACCACAAAAGTGTTTGATTTACAGTCAGTGTGTTATTATAGACGGAGAGTCAATGTTTGACGCGATAAAGGAATAATTTTCTATATTTTCTACAGTTTATGGTAAAGCTTAAATTTCACTTAA
This sequence comes from Ctenocephalides felis, assembly GCF_003426905.1. Lineage (NCBI taxonomy): Eukaryota > Metazoa > Arthropoda > Insecta > Siphonaptera > Pulicidae > Ctenocephalides > Ctenocephalides felis. The sequence goes on from NW_020539725.1 coordinate 15,814,711, forward strand.
AAAGTTACTTATTCTTGTCAAGGACTGAGCAACCCTAAGACTTGTTTTTAAATTTTAGGATCTGTTAATTCATCATTTAAATTTTTATAATGCAGAATCTAAAAATACTTACGACTTAACTCAACTTTCATCCTCCCACACAAATTCCTGTTTTATAATGGTCATTTTAGTAGTGCCATCATTTTTTATCTAGCTTGATAACTTATCAATTATTATCTATTTATGAACGTTTTCCTTTGAATTTTGTTCAAGATTTTCTGAGCTTATGAAAAAAACGCTTGAATTCATCTGCGCTATTCTTTGAAACTATTCTTAGATATTGGAGATGGAAAGGTTACCATCGATAAAACTAGATTCATCAAATAATTAATACTGCACAATTATCGCAGCGGGTGAACCATCAATTCAATTTGTGATAGTTACCTTTTTTACTTATATACCACATACTTCCACGTTCACAATCACATTGTTATTTTATATACTAAAAACTTACTAGAAATAGTTTTTATGGCTAAACAAGGTTTTCCAGGATAGCCTAATTTTTCCTATTTTTTCCATTAGGAAAATAACGGAAAACATAATTTTTACATTGTCCTCCGGCCGTATAACTATTTCAATATGAGTTTAGTCGCGGTATAGAAAACCGGTAGCTTTTTAACGCGCGCGCTCGCCTCGAGCTGTATATTTATTCATTTATGCCGATACATGGTAAGAAATATAGCACCCGATCGCCAAGGCAAACTAGCTGTAAGTGGAATTCTGTCTTAAGGCAATTAAGGCATCGTGCCTTAAGGCAAATTGCTGGAACTTCCCGTACCAAAAATTATTATTTTTTTAAAAACGATTAACATTTTGGAAAAAAAAATTACTTCGAAAAAATAAGATTTTTGACAAACAATTAGACAAAAAATTACTTTTTTTTGAAAAAAAAATTTTTTTAATTTTTTTTTTTAATTTCTTTTTTTTTTTTGAAAAAAAAATGTTTTCGTTTTTTGACATATTTTGAAAGATCTAAACTTTTTTCAAAGCAATCGTACTGCTTTAACTGCATAAAGACGAAATATCAAACCGCGTAAGCGCCGCATCGTCGTCTAATGCGTAAACATTGGTACGGAACCCATAGGAATGTAAACCAAAATTATACTTGTTGTTAAAATCTCTATAAAATATCTGATAATTTGATGTGCATATGTCTAATGATCATTTTTGACCGCCAAATGGCATTTTTTTTTACTTTTTTTATTAGATCTCCGAAACCGCTAGACCTGCCTTTATGAAAATTTGATCGGTTCTTCACCTTGTCAATACAAGTAAAATGTTTTTTGAATTATTAAAATCGGACGCTCCGTTCTCTTAAAAACTGAGTTACCGTTTTCGGCACTTTTTGCCCCGTATCTTTGGAACGGCTAGACCTGACTTCGCCAAAAACTAATCAGCACGTCTCCTTATCAATACGAATCGAATGTTTTTTGAATTATTCAAATCGGTTGATCGGTGTTCCCGAAATCGTCGACGAAAATTTGTATCCGCACATACATACACACACGCACACACACACACACACACACACACACACACACACACATACATCCATTTTTTCTAAGGTATGCCAAAATATTCAGAAACCTCTGAAACGTAAAGATATATAAAAATTTTCATTTTCGATTTTTTTGCGATTACTATAACTTACCCTACGGGAAGTTAAAAAACAATACCAAATCGTAAGATTACCATTGTTATCTTACAAATATCCAAAGATGATATTTCAACAAATTGATAAGAAATAATAAATGTTGATTGAAACTTATAGTAACTATTAAATAGTCAGTTATTCAACAAAGTCGATAAATTGGTAATTGATCATCTGTTAAGGTTATTTTAGTATATTTTATAAAATTGGAATGAATCTGAAAAAACAAACACTTGAATTTTAGAATGAGTTTTTGTAGAGCACATATAGACGTTGGTTTGCTTCTTACTTCACAAAGCGCCTGCAAAATATGGCATATTTATTAGCTATTCATGTACATTATTAACAAGTAAAAGTTTATAATAAGTAAAATATTGTAAATTGTGCACTCATTTTTCTCCTACTTTACCATTTCATTCATTTACTTTTGACCAGTGTATAAAAATTGTATTTTTTATCCCAAATTAAATCCCTACTCAAGTTCATGTACAACACATGCACCACTCTAAAAACATTTTGATGAATAAAATTAACAATGCACGAAAGCTACACGGTTCGCCACTCTCGAAAAACTCGAATTTTCGCCGTACTAGTGGTATATACGTCAATCTACCCTTTTAAATAGAAAACCGCTTTCATTTTCAATTTTCACCAATTATCCGCGTTGACGACTGATTCATTTAGAGTTCGCGCTCTCTGGGAGTTGTTCAAATGAGTGTTTTCTCGTTGAATGCAGGTGTATTTATAGAGAAGTAAAATTAGAGGCGAATAAAAATAATAAAAAAACATAAAATATATATTCAGGTGCCATTAATTAAGGTGACCATACGTCCCGGATTGGCCGGGACAGTCCCGATTTTCCGCCTTGCGTCCCAGCTTTTTCTAAAAGTAATATTTGTCCCAGTTTTAGATGTTTTGTCCCGGATTGTCCCTTTTTTTTAAAATATTTTGATTGCGAATATTTTTTTAAATATATTTCAGCTAGAAAATTTGAACCAAAAAATGTGCATATAAATTTTTAGCTCACCAAACCTCACCCCCCCTCTCGCAGACATTATAACATTATAATAATCCGTCCCGGATTTCATTCAAAAAATATGGTCACTTTACATTAATACCCTTAAACAACAGAACGTTTCAAATTAATCTACGTCAATCTACAACAAAGATAATTTCAGATCAATGAAAAATGAGTAGAATTATTAACATTTTTTGCAAATAACCTAGGATTATTATATTTTTGTAGTCATCTTTTCCTAATATAAAACATTGAATGAACACCTAATTTTATCATTTTCAAGCATTTGCAATATAAATTAGATTGTAGCAGTCTCACCCTCTAAATTGTCTGCTTGCCATCTACACAATTCAGTACTCCTATAATTGCTTGGTAAAAGTTTTAATAAATAATCAACGAATGGAGTTTGGACGAATCAACACCACGAGAGTTTTAAATATTTAATGATGTTCTGTTTTAAATGTGCTTTGTGTTGACATGTATGCAGAACAAAAAGTTCCTGATTCTCATTGATGTTGTTATGCTCTAAAATAAAATTCGGTAACATGATTTTAGATTGTTAGCAGTTTGTTATGATAATTTTACTTATGTGCTTATTGAAAAATACCTTCTTATACTCATGTTTTAACATCAATCAAAACCTTGAAATTTTGGGCTGTAACTTTTCCTTACGTCGTATTTTTAGATGGTAACCCAATGGTTGATCCTTCCATATTTGATCATTTTATTATTTAAATTTATCTAATAAGGGGCTGACTTATTATTCAATGCAGCAGTGCTCGGAAAAGGCTATTTCCACTTAGAGACATATTAAAAATCTATACTCCCAAGTGAAAATGTATATCACTATTGTCCTTTCTTTTTCGTAGTTAATTTCGAAAATAATCATAAATGAAAATTGCAGAGCTAATCCAGATCTGTTAACATTTCAATAATTTAAATTATCAATTATTATAAATCTTAAACCTTTGCCTTGCAATATAGTTATATTTTTGTATATTGCTGATTTAAAACTTACAACACTAAATTGGGACATATATTTATACATTCGAATTATGATCAAGATAAAAAGATTTTGCAATCTTCAGCTATTTAATCAATTACATTCATATACTGAATATGTAATGCATTAATATTCTAAATGACAAACTATTTTCAAACAATAAGTACAAAGGTCAATGTTTTTTCCAAAAGCTGCGTCACGGTCCTTCAGTCTTCCTCCAGATTATGTACAAATAATAATTACAAAACAATTTCGTGTTTCTCGACGGCAATTGACCGCACATGACCGCTTGATTTGTTTGACGCCACAATTTGTTCCCTTGGTTTCGGTTCGATAGAGTTAGGTTCTTGTCACACAGAATAATTTTCTCATTGGAATTGAAAATTTATTTTTTAAATCAAAGTTTTACCACTAATTTATCACAACTATAGAGTATTAGTTTGACCATTCTATTATAATATCGATCACTCCAATATACAATGACTTGATATTATTTCCATTTAAAGCTTGTTCAAAATATCTATGTGTATGACGAGGATTATTGATGACCATCATGTACTGTGACCTTATACAGATTGCCTCAACGGACTCTTATGACGTTTTGACTGTTAGATTCCTAACGTTTGATTAAGAATAAACTTGCCGCTCATTGAAGAGATTGTGTTGTAATTGCTCCTTAATGGTAAATAAGCTTGTGCGTGCTTTTTGTCGTTAGGCAATACGCATAAAAGTTATGTAAGATCGTATTATTGAAATTGTTAGAGGGTCAAATCATTTGAGACTATTCGATTTTGAAGTCAATACAACAATCATACTTAAAAAAATCTTAAATGCTTTCCTATAACTCAGTAAACAAACGAGTTTTATCCGTATTTCTTTATACAAATCTTGACTGAAATTTAGGGTTGGTAACCGCCATTTTATTCTAACTAATTCCAATGGAGATCTATTGTTATAACTAAGTACAAGAATGATTTCAACACTGCAATAATTCAAATGACTGACCAAACCGACATGCATAATGATTTCAATTTGAGCGATTTGCTCATGACTACTTGAAACGTCTCTTCTAATTGGCGGCACATACAAAAGCCCAGCGGCATATCGAACTTAAAGAATAGATTCAACATGGCAGCAAAGTAATAATCCAGAAAATATCGGCTACTGCACGTTTATCCAAAGTTCATTTAATATTTATATGCTTTTTATACTATACACTATTTTGTGAATGCGAGCTTACGGTCTACTGGTCCAATTTTTATTAATTCACTTAAGTGATTCGTTTTGGGTTATCCGACTTCATTCATAGATACATGTTTAGTCGTTACCGCAATTGCATTCTGATTGATTTTAACTATTGAATTTAACGTTTAGAACAATATTATTTGATATATAGAACCATCATATAGAGCAATTAATTACACGTCTCTTTCCAACCCTTCAATTCATTATCAATTTTTGCTACAAATTTGTTTTCAAAAGTTCCGAGAACCCATATTTTTGGCATTAGCCTTGCGATCTAGTCATTGAAAATCATTCTTTTAATTATGATGATTATTTTAAATAGTCGTCTACATCTTTCTTTTACATAAAAAATAAGCAATATTGGCGCTATACATTAACATGCGTTTTTTGACGCTATGAATGATCATCTATATTTTATACATTTGGCAAAATCATATAAAAACAACTTATTTTATTATCATATTAAATTGCTCTAAATTACAGGTCGATAGATTTTTGATAGCCCAATAGACCCACATGACGTGGGCGTCCTATCGTTTAATTGATATCATCAACTTTCCGTTTTTCGGACTCGGTCCAATTATTATTTTATTATCTTTGATTTATGAACAAATGATATTATTTGCGGCAACATCAACCGGCTGAAGTGACGGACTATTTCTCTGACTTTTGCAAATTAATTCAATCTTAAGAATTTATGATTGTTGCTTTCATTCACATCTAGTCCAGTCGGAATTGTGATTCTTCGCACGCTCAGTCTGTCCGCGAGAGGTGTTTGTGATGTGACCTCGGATCCAGAGGTCTGGAAATATGAAGATCAGTGAAGAAATCACAATTTAAAATGTAAAAGATTTATTCGATTTGCTAAATGTGCATTTATTTTTATTCAATCCTGTCCGTCCATAGATCTGAAATCATTAGATTTATATAACCCATAACTTTTGCTATTAATCAATATTTTTGTTAAAAAGCTTCTCGTTTATACTTTTACAATATTTTACCCTAAAATCTAAAATAATACTTATTTTTATTCTAAAACTAGCAAACCGGGCGAACTCCGTTTCACCACCAGATGGTTTCATTTTATGTAACATTTCGTTTGGTGATTAAAAGATAAAGAAAAAAATGCCTGCTGTTGAAATTGAATAAAAATTTGCACATTACACGTAATTGATTTGATGATTTCCAATTGAAATTTTAGCAAACGACTAACTTATTTTTTTACTTTTTTGCACAATTTCTCAGTGAACACAATGCCGGTTTGTCACATGAAATTAACTGAGTAGCTATCAAACAAATGAGTAGCAGTCAAATAAAAAATATTGGTTTGTAGTACATGCTGAGTATCAGAGATGACGCTGTATGTAAAAAAAGAAAAAGTGTTTTCCACTTTTCTGTTGAAATTTTTCTTTAATTTTCTTTGCTATAAACTTCACGGAGTCCGAGACCTTTCCAACGAATGCAAAATCGTCGAAATCGGTCTGTGCGTTCTGGAGTTATATCGTCAGGAAGGAAAACGCGACTTATTTTTATATAATAAATGATACTCATTATTAATATGCCTTTGAAGGCCTCTAAATTAATTTACAATCGTATGGAACAATGTAACCGCAGGTACAGCGCGTGGCCGAACAAAACTTTAAATAATTTTTGTAATTAAACCGTTTGTCATAGTCCTATAATATTAAACTATTAGGTTTGACTATAAACTCTATAGCCCTTGGAAGTTTCATCAAAATCCCAAAATCTGAGGTTTTCCTTGTTAGACCTCAGATTGCGTTTGGAAATAGTATACGAATTTTTATGGTACAAACTTTCGAAGCAACTTTAATGTTAGGTCTTTTAAATTATTAAGACAGTATTTTATATTATTCAAACTTATGTTTCCAATCCCTGGTTGCATTTGATGTGGTCAACACAACCGAATGAACTGGGTAGCAGTAGTTAGTCATAAGATGATCTATACGTGAGAATCCTCCCACGGTAGCTGGAAACTTCATATAGAATTCTGATGATACTATTATAGACTCATCTACTGTGTCCACTACATGAAATTTTTACCTGTACTAGTATATAATATAAAGGTGATTGTATATAGGCTTCATGTAACACGCCATAGTCCATTATTATGAATCGCAATTAATATACATCAGGAAGTGTGGAGTATTTAATCAGTAACTTGCTATTTTTTACAGTGCAGAAATTTTAATTTGAAAATATTATATTTACACTGGTGTGAGGTGGCTTTATTGTAGGTAACGGTTGATGTATTGTTAGTTTATATGCACATTTTAGTAATTGATTTATTTCTATCTGAATATTAATATGAAATATAGTAATAATTTAAACTGTCCGTTGACCAAAACATATTTCAAAAATTAATATTAATAAGTTTTAATATATAATTAAATATTATACATAGAACACAAAAACGTAGGATATATACTAATTGCCATCAACACAGCAGTTAGAGTAATTATTCTTACCATCTTAAGAAAGTAACTAGAATAACTATTTTTACCATCTGTAAGAAATCTTACCAAAATTATTGCATTACTAATAATTTTGGTAAAAATATTATACTTTAAATATAAATTTATAAAATTAGTCTATTAGTATTTTAAATGGAATTTCTGTAGATTTTCATCGTTACTCATTAGTTCAACAAAGATAATTTACATATATTGAAAACCAGTATAGATAACATTAACAAGGAAAATAGGTATTTGTAATAATTCACAATTGATACTAAAACTCAAATGAGTTTGAATAAGTATTAATCACATTGTAAATAAAGATAAAATGATAAAATTCTTGTGTTTTATGCATTGTAATTCCAATAAGAGACATTAAAGAAAGCTTTGGCAACTGATGAAATTTTCAGAAAGAATCTTATAGTCGTATCATTTAAACCTCTAATAGCTTCTGTCAGAGCTTTTGTTAAGTTCAAAGCTAAAAAATCATATGTCATATTAAATTTTAATAATTCTGAAATCTCAAAACAATTTAACTGAGGACTGGTGTTTTTCTGTTTTAAAAATTTATTTCTACTTATATTACCTAAATAAGCTCAGGGTTAATAATACGATGGTATTCTGTAGAATACCAATTGGACTTTATACTATGTCTTCAATATTTCCCAAAAATGTCATAGACCTCTCTTCCTAATCATTTTTGTAAAATCATCCCCCGCGTCAATCATAAACTGACCGTCTGCAAGCGTCACGGATATGATTTAATTTTCAAAAATTTTCAAAGAAAAAAATCTATCTTTTGTTGACGTAAATCGAAAAGCATAAATGATTCCAGACTACACAACTTTTAACAATGTGCCTACTTTGGCGTAAGAATGCACTTGATTTAAAAAACACGGCCGATTAACAATGTTCAAGCAAGCGGGGGTGTAGATTTTTTGTTGAAAAGTCAGTTGTTATTTAAATTCACGCAAAAGCATAAAGCTTCTTCTAAATTCACAATAAACCATGGAATATGGATGGATTATTTTTTCTTGTTGAGTAAATTTCGTGTGTCTGATGATTGACAGGTTAAACCGAGCTTGCTGGCCATGGGATGGTGTAAAAGGTCTATTTTTGGCGAGTGAAGTTTCTTGGAAAAAAATTTTTTGCTTTTTTATTACGATATTTTTATAAGATTATTACATAATATTATTTTTATATATTAGAGTCCAACAAACACAAATTAAATATATATTGCTAGCATAAATATATGTATCTACTGAATAAACAAGCCCATAAATACGAGTATAAGTAAAAACTGTTGGAAAATAAGTATTACATGATATGTTTTACTAGATAGTAAAACAAAATCAATCTAAGTTTATATGGATCTAAAAATTTTTATGATTTGAAATTGAAACGAAATACAACTTGGCTAGTACGAGCATATATTTTCATACGTATCGTATTGAGTTTAATTCATATATTTAGTCTATTTTGTTGAAATTGTGAATATGAATTTTTGAAAATAATATTTTTTTTAGGATTTTCCGTATATTATTAATTGGTGACCTTACAACTGACACTTTTCGGTAATAACACCTTTGATATTTCAATAAATTCAAAAGCTTCCGATCAAACAAGTGCATAAACACGCGAGTTTTGAAAATATTTTAAAGTATTAAGTCTTTAGAATTCAGAATCTTGCATAATGATATAAAATATTATAATTTTTTGAAGACATGCTTTTCATTGGATCCAGCTTTGGCAAAATCGATTTGGATGTGGGCTAGCCCAAACTGGCCCCGGGTTCGCTGGTTCGATCCCATCCAAGGTCAAGTCTGACATCAGGCGGCTTTGATGTCAAATTTCTACTTTATGTTATAGATCTCAGAAATAGTCTAAAGTGATGATGAAGTGTGGGTATAGCTGCATATAAAATCATAAAACGTCAACAAATACTTCGAGTATAGTTAATTAGTCACAAACTCACAACTGGATTGGGCAATCACTGGGTTGCCATCTATTAAAAAGCCATATAATAACGTTAAATGTCCTAGTATGACAATTGTTTGAGAAAGTAAAATAACATTTCAAATATCTCTGATGAATATAAAAAGAGTGTGCGTAAGGTTCACACGCGATTGAAGTAAAACTTATTTGCTACTGTACAAGATGGCATTTAAGCAAAAATAAATTCATCATATAACAATTTTGAATAATGTTTATTAGTAATATGGTAACACTCGTATGCATACATTTATTAGTGTCAATCTTTATACACATTTATATAATGATAAATGATAAATTATATATTTATAATATCATTAAAAATATGTATAATATTATAATATGACATGATCGGTTTGTCATAGTAATTAGCATTTAGAAATGAACCTTCATTAGAGAAATGAAGTAATTGCTAATTTAGTAATTAGAAATAATTTCTATCAATAAACTTACGTTTAGTTAACGGCACAAATGTTTAATCTGTTTTATTATTTTCAAAAAACAGGGTAAAATATTCTTCTGATTCAGGTATTTTTCATTAAATCAAGATTTGTACTACGATGTAACATTAAAATGTTTATTTATCTATGCCGATTTCCTTGTTGATATCGGTACGCATACAACGACAGATCTCTCATACACGGCGACTAATCACAATCGACCCGTATAGAAATGATATCATATCATCGAGTGCGAATGACGAATCATTGGCACTCGACTCGGCCGTAACGCACTTCCGTTGCATTTGTACGGATTTACACCCTAGTCGCGCCTAAAGCAGTTTTATTTCAAAAATTTCAATCAATGTATAACATTAGATAAACAAATCATTCATCTACTCCTGCAGTAGTGGACCCAAATGTATTCGTCTCCAAACAATAGTATTTTGCGTATATTTTTGCCTTTCATTCCACAAAAGCATATCTGAGGCGCATTGTGTGATGTCTGTGAGATCATGACCTGCAAGAATACTGGACACAGGAGATGCTTTTGCATTACTAATAATAATAAGAAATCTCATGTTGATCTGAACGCCGGTGTTTGTACTTACAGTCAGAACGCGGACAATGGGCTTTGTCCGACAATAGAATTTGTGAGTGGACCATATTATTTAGAAATGCATGTCATTAGAAAGAAGTCACCGTAGGAAAGGAAAGTTGAGAGTAATTCGGTGTGGATGATAAAAAATAAGAAAAAATTATATAATTAAAAACGTATAAATAAAAATATAATTTATCATTAGTATTATCTATTAATTATGAAAATATTCTTTATGTCACTTTTATTCACATTTTGTTGGTAAAATAAAAAAAAATGTTTGTATCTATTTTATGCGGTAAATAATTCTTGATATTTTTATGGGAATAACCATGAAATTATGAGAAGAAACTAGCAACTTAGACATTACGATAATAACAAACGATTGTAATTAACCATACTATAACATGCCACAAGCTATTAAAAAAATCATATTTATCATTTCGAGCGACCGGGGCACAAAAGTCCAATTTGGCATTGAACAAATATATTGTGAAAATCAAATTAATTATATCACAACAAATAACACTTCAGTAAAACTCTCAGCTCTAAACTGTGAAACAAAATACTTTACTTGTGGATTTTCAAACGTGATGGCTAGTTATACATTTTTTGTCCTCTACCTTTAAATAGCGTTGTTAAAAAAATCTTAACTTTACTTGTTTTTGATAAATCGGTGGGAGACTTTTTTATCTGGTGAAGTCCCGCTCTATCTTAAAACATAACTTGTAATTTTCATAAAAATTACAAATCAAACATAAGCTTGTAAATTGTGATAATTAACACAAACGCAAGTTTTAATAGTAAATTTTTTTCTTTATCTTAATTTACCAATGTGATTTTTTTGTAAATCCATTACCAATTAATCTGATCTCTTTTGCGGTCAATACATGATCTTGCTACAATTTACGTACGTACGTAATTTAGTACGCTACAATTCGCATTTCACGAAGAAAAGGGTTAATTCGCATTCGCTCTTCGTCGAGATTTTCACACATTCAGATTCGATTTAACAATCGCACATCTAGCCTTGTTAATGGCATGAAATGATATTCCCACGATCCGGACACTTCTGTCGAATAACTGGAACATTTCCATATCAAGATTCAGCCCTTAGGGTCAGGATGCACCTGCACCGATCTACTTATTGGTCATCTATAGGAATTCGAAGTCATACTTCATCCATTGATGCTTGGTGGTCGAAAGTATTATTTTCGTTTTTTTTTTTTGAGAATATTTCGTTTTTTTTAATTTTTCACTAAAATGTCGTGAAGTAATATTTTCATTGCACATGTTTTTATTTGTGTTTGTGTGTTTTTTGTTTCCACTCATAGGAAGAGTCAAATTAGGACTCGAAACTTATATGATTATTAAGATCTATTAAATTTATTTTATGAAACATATTTTAGTTTTGATCTATTTATTATCTGGATGAATGCCCTGATCTTGATTTGTCTTGATTTTTATTTGCAATACTTCATTTTATAACTGGCTAAATATTAAGATCAGTAATTATTTAGCTATCTCATAAATATATTAAAGTATTAATCATTCGAAATAATATAGGTTAGTCTATTTTTTCATTTACAAAGAAATTGGCATTGAAAAGATTCGTATTGGTATAAATCTCAGTGTCGTAATTTTCAACTTAAATCTTTAAAAAAAAATTTAAATATTTGTAATATATTTAAAAAAATAATAATAATTTTAATGTGATACATATTTAATCATAATTAGAAATACTTTAGTATTCTCGTTATACATTTTAATATGGATCTTTAAAAATACAAGTAACTTACAAAATAAGTAATATTTACATTCATGTATATATCCAAACACTTTTTTCTCACAACTTTAAATATTGATCATCAATTTTGCTTCCGTTTTAACATATCATTCATAATATGAGAAAAGATCTCTCGAATTCCCAAATGCTCCAATTGTGTTTACAAAAGGGTTTAAAAACCACCTGTTATTCAAAAGAGTTTATGGAGCGCATGTGGTCGTTTTTACACAAAATTCTCTCAAAATGTATTTGTCATTTCACTGTTATTTTTAAATCTGACCAACATGTTTGTTTGACATGTACCGTTGGAAAAAACCCTGGGAAAAAATTGGGATCTGGATGCATTAATATAGTACAAACACATATGGATCGAAGATGAATGAAAAAGTCTAGATTCTAGACGTATATTTTGCTTATTTATAAATTAATTTTATGAAAAAATATTTATATGTAAGAAAAATCGTATGTTTTAATATTTTTAGTTTATTGGACAATGATTCCTGTTGATTAGCATATTCTTTATATGCAATATATCTGAAGAATATCAAGTAAAATATGTGATTATTGACGACAACATAATTAATATTTAAAATAGCGAATAAAACTATTTTCATTACAGCTTAATAAAAAAAATATACTTGATGTAAGTGGCACTTTGCCTTAATTTTTTTTTACTTCTTTTCAAAATTCATCATGCAATTTGAAATGTGAATTTTTTTGATCATTTTATGCTCAAAGGTTAAAAAAATTATCCAACTTTTAATGTGATTGCTAATTAATTTGATTATAATTAGCGCTATAAATATAATTTATATCCATTATACATAATACATCTTTATTACTTTTTTTATTCTCTTCGGATCTCAAATCTTCATAGAAAGATACCTGGTTCTTTACATCATCTTTTTATTAGGGGCTATTATATATTTATAATACTACTAATATCATTTCTTTTGTGGTTTTGACCATCAGGTATTAATAATAACATACAACATTGCTTTGTGGAAATAACACTCGTTCAAGATTGTTATAGAACTATAAAATTTATAATCTTGTCTGTGTTTGATTAGGAAAAGAAGGATCTTATCTCTTTTGAATTGAGTGGATTTGTATTGTTTGCACAAAACAAATAATATTTTAACGATACATTAGGTGATTTGAAAGGACCATTAGAAATATTATTCTGTTAGTAATAAAATATCACAATAGTTAATTCGAATAGTGCAATAAGTTCTTTCATTATGTGAAAATTACACTACCATCAGTTGTGAAAATATTATAAATATTTGCAAATTCATTAATTCTAGTATTTTCATAATATAATTTTCGAATGGTTACATCTTGGATTTATTTTTACTGTTTTCTTGAATAATGTCGGTAAATATCATTTGCATAAAAAGATTAAAAAAGATTCGTATAAAATAATACCATGCATATACTTTTGTCAGTTTATCATTTGAAAATGAGTAAGCGATGTTTTTTTTAACCGTTATTTTTTATTCCCATATCAATCATAAAAAAGCTAAGACCCGTGGATAAGTCTGTACCTACATTAGATTGCATTGTAAGAAAGTGAATCTAAAAACTGCAGTCCCTTCAAAAATTCTATATGTACATATATCTATGCACATTTATATTTTTAGACATACATAAATAACTATCTCCTTTGCATAAGAGTACCATTTCTGAAACGTCGGTGAATAATTTTAAATTATCACATACCCACAAACGTTTTTTTGCTCTCACCATAAAAAAATCACCGTTAAATTAATTTCGTATGTATATATATACAACAGTCTCTTCTTTCTATATCTTTGAGGTATATCGAACCACCTCGATTTTTTACCTGCACCCTGGACCCACGAGGATTTGCCCTACCAAATAAAAAATAAGGGTCTCACATTGAAAATTTCGGTTTTTTAAAACTCGGTGTCAGTCTGTGTCCGACTTTGAAACAAGATACATCTAAAAGAATATTAGTTCGAATTTTAAATTTTGTTGTGAAAGTGTTTTAATTTTTCTTGTGCATTTGAATATCTAGTTTGACAGTTTTCTAGGTGCTATGCTACAATGTATATAAGAAACAATATTCATTTTCTGCATCCATGTGAGTAATTTTATTTTTAATTTTTAATATAATTTAAAATAGGATTTATGAAATATTAATTATAATTTTTTACTTATATTTTATATTTATCTTTAATATTATTTATTTATTTTAGTTATTTGTTAAATTAAAGTTTTCATAAAGATTTATTAATTGATCTTGTGGTACTGTAAATATTTTAAATGAGTTTTTTATTTTGTTAATTAATTACAATATTGATAAGTTATCAATACACGTATTGTTAAATTAATCTGAAAAATAATTCAAATAACGTGTAATATTCAATGTTAAAAATAGTGTAAAATTTAATAATAACTTAGTGCTTTTCTTCCTATGTCTTCAAGTTTAATTAGCATTAAAGTTATAGTCATATCGATATTAAAGTTCCTACATAGCAATGTGTCAATCTAACCATAAAATGGAATTAATTTCTCGATATTTCATTTCTACCAAGAATGAAATAGTTTTATCGTGAATAACAACACATAAAATTATCTCTGTTATATTTATTGCTCGACATTAGTTTACCCCAAAAAGTCCTAGATATTTCTGACTACGAGAATGGGGTCTTTATAAAAGCATATATTTTGTGGTATTAATATGGTAAAGTAACCAGAAAACATGTTCTATTGATTCGGGTACTAAATTGGCGAGAGGAAATGTTATTCACTTTTTGGGGGAGTGATGTTGCAATAAACGTATTTCTTAAATCTTTTATCGTTCTGAATATTTTTGTAGTATATAACATTTTTGATTATATTAGCAGTCATGTTTCCTTGATTTCTTCTTTCCAGACAAACCAGTTTGTGTTGTAAAATAATGTAGTAGATGATCAAGAGTTCTGATTTATTTTTTTATTATTTATGTTAAAAACATGAATACAATAGTTATGCATAACAAAATTAAAAATTTGTTACTACAGTTCTCAAAAATTTTTCAATGCGTTTTTTGTGTATTAATTTTTTTGCTTGTTTATAAATTTGACTGATTTATTGAAAGTGATGTCAATGGTTTTGGTTCCTTTAATAAAATTTATTTCTATTACTTACTAGCTTCTCATATTTTGAGGGTCAATATCCTACAATATTTTTCCATAACTTGTGATAAAATATTTCGATTTCTGATACCATAGTTCTTTATATTCATTTTACTGTGGGCAATGCAGGGTAATTTGCAGCCAATAAACCAAAGCCTCCTACCCCTGTTAGATTTTCTATCCTTCGCATTCTTGTCAAAAATCAACCTCACTGCCCCAGAAATGCCCGTAGCCAATTGTCTCGAAACCACCCCTTATTTTTCTCATTTACTTTTTGCTCGCATTTGTGCTCTGTCGATATTCAATTTGTTGGAAAACATAAATAAGAAATATTTTTGAGAAATCTGAAAAAATGAATAAAATGTAAAAGTTGTTGATTTTGTAATGAATATCATAAATTAACATGTTGTACACTTGGTATGCTAAAAGTACTTGAAAGTCAGTACTTGCAAATTAATGCTAAAACTAGAAATTTTATTACTATTCAAAAATATTTGAATTACTTTTTTTTAAAACATTACTGGATCTTTATCTTCATTTATTTTATTATACATTATTTTAAAATAAATATTTTTTTTGTTTAAATAATTTTTTATTTGATATTTATAACCCGGTGCGAATTTTGCAACAAAATAATGAAAACCATTTTGACCTTTATAAAATATATAAACCAGGTCGCGAATAGTTCTATATCAAGGGGTGGGTTACCGGGCGGTTTTAGGGTTCGTTATAGTTATCGGTTGATTGTAAATAAGTTCGGTCATGGATAACCCTGCAAAATGCGACATCTGTCCTTGCACGATTGATTACAATTTTCGGACAAAAGATCATGAAAATCGGAACTATTTTATTGGAATTTTGATTTTTATATTGAATTGATCGACTGCTATTATTATTGACGGACGTACAGATGCGTTTTTGATATGGCATTTTTTGGGTAAATCGAACACATTGAAAATACTATTAAGAGGATTTAGAATATTGTTTTTTTTTTCAAATTAATCTTCTGAATATTTTTGCGATAATAACTGTATTTAAAAAAATCAATTACGTTTTTCAAATTTTACATGACACTATTTTGACTAAATATCTATTATCAATATGATTTCCACCATTTTGCCAAATTTTACACTTAAAATTCTCATTGTATTGTGGTCTATTATTTGCGCATACAAAGCAAAGGGTCAATTCATCCCCATTGGTCAGTACAGTTCGTGGGTGTACGTAAAGTAACACCCTTAAGCTGACCACTGACCATTGCCGAAAGGGATACGTATTATATACATGATATAATCCAACTACCCGAAAATCTCATACTATATATGAGTATCCTAGATATATTCTATATAAATTCTTAGAAATCTAGGAAAATAATGTGTGTTAAATATTAGTGATTCAGTACTACGCGTTATTAGGTCATACACTTTGTTTATAATTTCTTCACGCATACACTGATTACAAGTGTTTAATTCAAAACAAAAGCAATAATTTTCTTTATTATATGGAAAACATAATTAGTGATAAATATGTTTATCATAAATATTTTCAATAAATTTTGCATTGATTTTTAATTAATGATTGTTAACATTTTCTAACATTAATAAATATTGATAAAATTTAATAGCTATGACTCATAGCTTATAGCCTATGAGTATTTCTTGGTTGACTCATTATAATGATTAAAATATCAAAATATGGAATGAAAACATTTGTATGTATGTATGTTCGTAAATATATGTATATGTGTGTGTATTATCCTTAATAATTTTTGGAAAGGTGTTAAGTTGTCAACAACATTTGCCACCAATATTATTTCTCTAAATCTGTTTGTCAGAAAAGGGTTGGACTGTCCATTTGGATGATCGGGACTTTGACAAACTTATTGAAATGGGGGTAGTGTGTGTGATTTCGATATACACGTCAAATACCTCTTCAGATTTCTAACATATTAGCTGACACATTTCACATATGGGGTTGAATCTAGTATTTTTCAGTATTTTGGACAATGAGAATAAAGATAACGGTACTCTGTTAAAGTTTGGTGGTGAAACTGTAATTCGGTTTATGTTTTGATGATAAACTTATGAAAAATATTTAGCATAGTTAGTAATTAATAAGGGAACTATTTATTATTCATAATTAATTCTCTATATTTTCATTATTTCACACAAAGAAATTTGTGTATTTTAGAATAATATTATTCAACCTTCTATGAGCTTGCGTAACTTTAAGGACAAATTCCAAATTTTTCGATATTTTACCAAATAATTATGTCTTTTTCGTAAGATGATGCATAAATTTTCATTATATAACATTGTCCAGACATCCAATATCAATATTTATGGCATTTTCAATCTGAAATAATATTTTCATGCACATAAGATAGAACCTTAGAGGCCACAGTGACTTGAAAGTCACATAAATCAGTAATACCAACAAATTTGTTTGCATTTTTTTTTATTTCATTCGCATATATAGATTTATAATTACATACTGATTGTTTGTTTTCATAACTTTTTTGGATGTATACCAATAATTCGGCTTATAGTCATAGAGGATTAATTTAAAATAATTAATAGAATCTCATTAAGAATATTGTTTTCAAAAAATGTACCAATTTCATATGTAGGCGTAGGGGAAACAGATATTTCATAAAGAAATTGTACTGACTTAATAAATATAAATATATATAGATAGAGTAAACATGTTAGTCATTTAATAACAATGCATATCCTACATGATGTTTTCAGAGCTACGCAATTATTTATTATATTGGAATAGTTAGTTATTTGATCATTACGTTTTACATATAATACATCATTACATATGGTACATCATCAATACATACTATACATGAGCTTTTCTAAAATGTAAGGAAAATGTCTAATTTCCTGTAGATTCGAATAATTTCGAATATATATATATATATATATATATATATATATACATAGTATATATTATTGATAAATTTCGTTTTCCGCCCGACTCCCCCAGTCCGGACGACGTGTGTGCCTACAATGGCCATTGAGCCCGGCTTATGTTTCACTTATGATATTGACAATTAACGATATGCACTTTTGATTGATTATTCGACGCCACGGGCGATTGGTCGCATTCGGGTATAAATACCATTGTGACTATTATTGGTATCGGACAGACATGTTCAAACTTCCATATTATTTTATATGAATCACACAGTTTTCCTCAACAATGTTGTCCTTTGCGACCAGTATTTTGCAGAAGGCATTACACACTTATTCCAAATATACCTTACTCACATTTTTTATTTATAATTATTTGACTTATACATAATTAAATTGTATAACTTCAAACATTTATGTCTAAACTACACCTTTGTCTTTATTGTCTCATAATATAATGATTGTATAAAATATTTTTCATCGAAGAATAGGTTCGACCGACCATTCTATAGGTTCGGTTCATCCCAAGGGAGAGCCAGCGGCTGTCTTTACGTCATATCGCCGACGCGAAGTTATAGGGCTGATTACTGTAGTCAAATTGTATTCGACATTGAGGTACCAAATCTCGGATAAAATTGTAAAGGATAAAAATTTTATTGGTCTCTTTTGTTGAGAAACTGCATGAGTTTGTATTCACGAACTGTCAAAAAGCTGTTTGATAGTGCTTTTTACACAATATTAACTTCCAAAACCTAACCTCTAAATGGCATATACGTCAAAATTAACATTACTTTGACTTCACGCATGTGTTATTATAAGTCCAACAATTCGTTGTCAACTTATGATAGCATTATCATTTAAAGGTTTTTCCATTTGGAAGTTAGGTTTTAGAAGCTAATATTATGTAAGATGTTCGATCTTTTTTTTATTTATTTCTTTTATTAATTACAATCTGTCTTTATACAAAAAATACATTCAGTAATTTAGAGAATACATGGATTATTAACGTCTATTCAAAAAGGTTACTCAGTAGTAGCCTTTTAAACATTGATAAATAAATGTAATTGAATTGCTGTCATAAGATATTCGATCGAACGGCAAAAATATCCCTTTTTGACAACTTGTGACTACCAATTTATGCAATTTCTCAATAAAAGAGACCGATAATATTACATTACTATTTTATCCGAAAATTGGCTCCTGAGTTCTTTGGCAATTGTTAATACAACGAGATGATATAGGTTATAAGATGCCTTGTTATATATTCATATTTTTCATTTATTCTTTATTGTTTAAGTTAGTTGCATTAGTTTGATTGATAATAAGGACGATTGAATTGTTTTGAATGCAAAATTTTTAGATTGAAAAAAAACCTATTTTTTTGATGAAACTTGCCAACACATTTGCCACTGTATTGCACTTTTTTCGAAGAAGAGCCTCTCAAATTTGACCAATTTTGAAAATTTTATATTCATAGTTCAACAAAAAGCCATAAGTTTTGCAAACTTGGGGCAAGTTTGTTATTATTTTTGACTGTGGTCCTACAAATGTTATTCACGCTTACGTCTTCAAAGTTTAAATGAACAAATGTAATAAAAATTAATCACAATAACCGAAAAATTATCACATTTCTACCAAAGCTCTAGATTGCACTAAAAATCTCATAATTTCTAAACCACGTGAAATATTTTTCTCTAATTTTGGCCTGACGTTGAGTTCTGGGGCACCCTGTAATCGATAAATAATCAAATATTATTTATTAACTTCCCGTAGGGCAAGTTATAGTAATCGCAAAAAAATCGAAAATGAAAATTTTTATATATCTTTACGTTTCAGAGGTTTCTGAACATTTTGGTATACCTTAGAAAAAATGGATGTATGTGTGTGTGTGTGTGTGTATGTATGTATGTGTGTGTATGTATGTGCGGATACAAATTTTCGTCGACGATTTCGGGAACACGGATCAACCGATTTGAATAATTCAAAAAACATTCGATCCATATTGATAAGGAGACGTGCTGATTAGTTTTTGACAAAGGCAGGTCAAGCCGTTCCGAAGATACGGGGCAAAAAGTTCCGAAAACGGTAACTCAGTTTTTAAGAGAACGGAGCGTCCGATTTTAATAATTCAAAAAACATTTTATTTGTATTGACAAGATGAAGAATCGATACAACTTTCATGAAGGTAGGTCCAGCGGTTTCGGAGATATAGAGGAAAAAGTAAAAAAATGAGCCATTTGGCGGTCAAAAATGATCATTAGACATATGCACATCAAATTATCAGACATTTTATAGAGATTTTAACAATAAGTATACATTTTGTTAACATTCCTATCGGTTCCGTACCAATACTTATGCGTTAGACAGCGACGCGGCGCTTACGCGCTTTATATTTTGTCCCTATGTAGTTAAAGCAGTACGATTGCTTTGAAAAAAAAGTTCAGATCTTCCACAATATGTCAAAATAAAGAAAAAAAAATTTTTTTCAAAAAAAAAAAAAATTTTTTTAAAAAATTTTTTTAAAAAATTTTTTTTTTCAAAAAAAAACTAATTTTTTGTCCAATTTATAGTTTCTCAAAAATCTTATTTTTTAAAAGTAATTTTTTTTCAAAAATGTTAATCGTTTTGAAAAAAAATAATAATTTTTGGTACGGGAAGTTCCAGCAATTTGCCTTAAGGCACGATGCCCTAATTGCCTTAAGACAGAATTCCACTTACAGCTAGTTATTATCATTTTCGATGACCATTTTCCATCCCCATCTCAGACTCGTCGTTGTGGGTCTGTTTGTCGGTGCGATCGTACAACGTGTAAAACTTTGCGACATCACTAATTTCATTTGTGCGCCCCCGGGCGTCCGCTGTTCCGCAATTAATTTGATTAGGAATAAGACTCGGACAGCTCAGCAAGAGACCTGTAGGATGTACGAACACTTTAGTCTTTGAGATGTATTTCTGTGTTTGTCTCTTATATAGTGGTGAATTGAATATTGGACAACTTTTGAAGACTGATGCATTTCAAAACTTTCCTACATGTAGTAGGTAGGAACTTAATAGTGTCTATCACTTCTTTATCACACCTAATAAATCTCCCAAAGAGCACTTTTTTTATTCCATTCGACTTTTAGTTTACCAGCGCAAACTAATATTAAATTTTCTGAATTTTTACGTTCTCGAATTTTATTTTTATATTTTTATAATAGCAATACAAGACCATTCTGCCAACTAGTTTTTCTGAAATATTCAGTAGCCTTATTGAATAAACTATGTATCGTCTACTGTATGTGTCAATCGCCTGCAGCTAGAAGCCAATAACGCGATTACTGACCAACCACGTCAGACAAACATAAAATATATATAGAACCAAGAAGGATAAAATCATCTGAGTATTGGGAATTGAGAAATGTCAATATATTTAGTTATCTTGAATTATTTTCGTGGTAAAAAATATTGAATATTGTAGCACCCTAAATTTGGAAATATGTAGGGAGAAGTCCCATAACGCCGGACAGCACCTACCGCCGGACACTCTATTTAACACGTATTATTTAAGCGAGTATAAATCTTTTTATTTCAAAATATAAGTGAAAGGGGCGCGGGGGGCACACAGGTGCTGGATCACACGCCAAGCCTCACCTGTGACGCACACGGCTACGGCGGGAGCAACCCTTTGCTGTTTTAGACGCAAAATCACGGCGTCACCTAAATATCAATTGTAATTCTAGTATATTTATGCATTTACATTTGAGTGATATGCAAAGATAAAAGTAGTACTTGATTGTTATCCGTAAAATGGTAGAATATTATTAGATCTTATATGAATATGAATAAAAATGTCTGTCCCTCAGCTTCGGACACTAAGTCGTCCCTTAGCGCCGGACAGTAAACATATTGATATTTCTTATGAGATAATTATTTAATTTTGTTCTGTATGAGTACATACCCCCATTTTTTTGTATTGGAGATGGCTACATATACGTTTAATTCTGGCAATTTTAAAATGTCCGGTACTAGGTGCCACTTTGTAAAATCATATTTTTGGTTACCAAAGTTTGATTGATAGTAATAATTATTTTTTAGCAAAGGTTGCATTTTTGTTAATTTAGTTTGATTTATAACTTTGTTATCTAACATAAGTCATAATTTAATAAACATTTCGTAAAATATTTTTTGATTTATTTATAAATAACCTTAGATGTCCGGCAATCGGGGACTTCATCCTAATATAATTTCTGGAGAGTAAATACTTAAATTTCAGACGTGATGGCCGTCTGTGTTAAATCTAATTGAACAGCGCCTTTCCATTATATGTTTCAAATTTTGGTCATCACGACATTCTATTTCACACCGTTTTTACTACGAAACCTACATAATTTGAAGATTCAGCTTACATAAAATACTATTCTTAAAAAATTATCCGTTCTACTCGGCTACCATGAATAGGACGGATGCGGTTTAGAGAATTCTCTAATAGTTACCATTAATTATCCACAAGTAATTTTTTTCGACAAGAGCGCGTCAAATTTTATTAACTTCCCGTAGGGCAAGTTATAGTAATCGCAAAAAAATCGAAAATGAAAATTTTTGCATTTCTCGACGTTTCAAAGGTTTCTGAACATTTTGGCATACCTTAGAAAAAATGGATGTATGTGTGTGTGTGTGTGTATGTATGTATGTGTGTGTATGTATGTGCGGATACAAATTTTCGTCGACGATTTCGGGAACACGGATCAACCGATTTGAATAATTCAAAAAACATTCGATCCGTATTGATAAGGAGACGTGCTGATTAGTTTTTGGCAAAAGCAGGTCAAGCCGTTCCGAAGATACGGGGCAAAAAGTTCCGAAAACGGTAACTCAGTTTTTAAGAGAACGGAGCGTCCGATTTCAATAATTCAAAAAACATTTTATTTATATTGACAAGATGAAGAATCGATACAACTTTCATGAAGGTAGGTCCAGCGGTTTCGGAGATATAGAGGAAAAAGTAAAAAAATGAGCCATTTGGCGGTCAAAAATGATCATTAGACATATGCACATCAAATTATCAGACATTTTATAGAGATTTTAACAATAAGTATACATTTTGTTAACATTCCTATCGGTTCCGTACCAATGCTTATGCGTTAGACAGCGACGCGGCGCTTACGCGCTTTATATTTTGTCCCTATGTAGTTAAAGCAGTACGATTGCTTTGAAAAAAAAGTTCAGATCTTCCACAATATGTCAAAATAAAAAAAAAAAAAATTTTTTTCAAAAAAAAAAAATTTTTTTA
The DNA here is from genome assembly GCF_003426905.1 of Ctenocephalides felis. NCBI lineage: Eukaryota > Metazoa > Arthropoda > Insecta > Siphonaptera > Pulicidae > Ctenocephalides > Ctenocephalides felis. The sequence continues at coordinate 15,838,293 of NW_020539725.1, forward strand.
AAAAAAAATTTTTTAAAAAAAATTTTTTTTTTTCAAAAAAAACTAATTTTTTCTCCAATTTATAGTTTCTCAAATATCTTATTTTTTCAAAGTAATTTTTTTTTCAAAAATGTTAATCGTTTTAAAAAAAAATAATAATTTTTGGTACGGGAAGTTCCAGCAATTTGCCTTAAGGCACGATGCCCTAATTGCCTTAAGACAGAATTCCACTTACAGCTAGTTTTTCCTACGTTTCTCGGACAATCACTAGCGTATCAAATCGCGTTCACGCAAAAACCCAACGACGACAAAAACAATACGGTAACGTGGATTTAAAATAAAACAGCCGGGAATTAAAGCAATCATGTGAATGATTATAAGATTTTAAACGGCGTGAAATGTTATGATACGCACACTTCCTATACTTCAGCAGTAACTGCTTACTGGATTTTTAGAAATATTAAAAATCGATTATGGATGTGCCCATTATGAGCCAGCGTTCATAATATATAAACCCATAATGGTAAACATACTGACAAGAAAAAAACTCTAATTTTTTATAAATGATTCATTATTCCAAACTATTCCTATCTCTTAATTTATTAAGTTGCCCTCTGTGAACCAATTATACATATTGCCCCATATATGCCACAAAATAGAAAACGTAGCTTCTCTAAGAAGCTTTTATTATATCCCAAGGATTACTAAAAGCATTATAATGTTAAGCTTCCTACCGAAATGTGAGTCAAGTGTCCTCATTGAGCAGTATAAGACAGAAGAAGTATCTCATTAATGTCAGGACCTTTCCTTTCAATTTGTCACCGTATAAACCGCCAGTAAAAATAATTCCCATCGACGTACTTTTATAGCTCCTTTCTCGACAATAATGTTTCCGTACACAGTTCAGCTTCTACATAACTGCTCAGAAGACTGAATTCATGGTGTGAGATAAACACATTTGACATAAAATATAAAATATACTTACGGACATATATATATATACTATTTATAACAATAATACAGAGTATTTATTTAAATACGATTATTGCTTTTCAAATTCGATTCCAATTAATGGGTAGATGTGCTGATTATTTTTGGCAATGGCAGGTACAGCCGTTTCGTAGTCATATAAGAAAACGGAGCGATTCTAAAAACATTTTACTTGTATTGACAATGTGAAGAATTGACTAAATTTTTGGGAAGGCAGGTCCATCGTTTTTGGAGATCCTAAAAAAATTAAAAAACTAGTGGAGTGAAAGGCATCGTGCCTTAAGGCAAATTGCTGGAACTTTCCGTATCAAAAATTATTTTTTCTTAAAAAGATTAACATTTTTGAAAAAAATTTGCTCTGAAAAATTAAATTTTTGAGAAACTATAAATTTTTACAAAAATTTACTTTTTTTTTTTTGAAAAAAAGACTTTTAGAAGAAAAGTGTATTTTAAAATATTTTGGAAATCCTGAACTATTTTTCAAAGCAATCGTACTGCTTTAACTGCATAGAGACGAAATATCGAAGCGCGTAAGCGCCGCGTTGCTGTCTAACGGATAAACACTGGTACGGAACCCATAGGAATGTAAACAAAATTTATACTTATTGGTAAAATCTCTATAAAATATCTGATAATTTGATGTGCATATGTCTAAGTCTAATGATCATTTTTGACCGCCATATGGCATTTTTTACTTTTTTTGCTAGATCTCCGAAACCGTTAGACCTACCTTCATGAATATTTGATCAATTCTTCATCTTGTTAATACAAGTAAAATGTTTTTTGAATTATTCAAATCGGACGCTCCGTTCTCTTAAAAACTGAGTTACTGTTTTTGGCACTTTTTGCCCCGTATCTTCGGAACGGCTAGACTTGCCTTTGCCAAAAACTAATCAGCACGTCTCCTTATCAATACGAATCGAATGTTTTTTGGATTATTCAAATCGCTTCATCCGTGTTCCCGAAACCGTCGACGAAAATTTGTATCTGAACACACATACACACACGCACACACACATACATCCAGTTTTTCTAAGGTATGCCAAAATATTCAGAAACCTTTGAAACGTAAAGATATTTAAAAAATTTCATGTTTGATTTTTTGCGATTATTTGGTGGTCAAACATGATCATTGGACATATGCATAAAAAATTAACAGCTTAGTTTTTACCATTACCATTATTTTTTCAGAGATTTTGATAATAAGGCTTACATTTCTTTGAGCCCCACACCAAGATTTATTAAGTTTAATGTTTGCTTTAATGTAGTTCAAACATTCCACGACATTGTGAACAGTATGAATCAATCGTATGAGCTTTGTCTGAATTGGCAAAGAAAAATATAGCAATTTGCCTTTAGGTACGATGCTATTCACCACTTGTTTGAAAATATGTATACTACCGCTTGCTAACAAAAAGCTTTTTTTTTTAAAGTGATTACCACTATATCGACATTACATGTCGTCAGTAATTTAAAGCTTGTGTTTAAAACGAGTTTAACTTTCCTAAATGTATCTCTTAACTATCCATTGCATATCATCTTTGCCAATACTAATAGCATTTTCATTGCAAAACGGTATCGGAAGTGATATAGTCCCATTGAGGTAGTCACCAACACACATCCATTGCTTAAATTTGATATGATAGAGAGCTACTCTACTCTGGTTCATTTGTGAGGACAAGAGAGAGTTAGGAAAGAGCTTTTACTGTGCGAGGAGCGGTTTTGCTGCGGTTAATAGCCGCTACGGTTCTTCCAATCAGAAACCGATGGATATATCACAGTGCCAGACCGGGTTAATGGCTCCCACTGCATGGCTCACCGTGGGGAACTTATAAGGACATTGATACACCGGACCAAAGACAATAAGGGCCACATTTTGTATTAATTTTATCCTACATCATTTAGTTGCATAGATTATAGAAGAAATAATAGTTCAAGGCAATGAAAACATTATTTTTTTCTCAAGTTTTTGTTACGTAGATTGAGCTGGTAATACTGATGGCAAAGAATTCAGTAAAAATATCAACCTTTCTCGCGGAATAGTACAATGAGAAAGTTATTCACATATTATTATCACTTGTTAGACTTCTTAGATTAAATTCGTTCTTATTATTAAAATATCTGTAAAATATCTCATTATTTTATGTGCATATCTCCCTCCAACGATCACTTTTGACCAGCATTTTAATTTTCCATTGATATAATTGTTAAATAACACTTGGTTTTAGCGCTGCCTTTAAATTGTGTAAGCAATAATATTACAAAATTAGGCAATATAATCATTTTTTATGATAAATAAATACTTTCCTTAAATACTATCTATAAAATAGCATTCTAGACTCGACCAAAGTTAGTCTGTTTAAATTTAGAAATAAACTAGTGGGGTGTATGGCATCGTACCTTAAGGCTAATTGCTGAAACTTCTCATACCAAAAATTATTTTTTTTTTAAAAGATTAACATTCTTGAAAAAAAAAAGTCAGAAAAAATTAGATTTCTGAGAAACTATAAATTTTTAACAAAAAGGAATATTTGAAAAAGAAAAAAAAAAAAGGAATATTTGAAGAAAAATTTATCTTGAAATATTTTGGAAATTCAGAACAATTTTTCAAAGCAATCGTACTGCTTTAACTGCATAGAGACGAAATGTCAAAGCGCGTAAGCGCCGCGTCGCCGTCTAACGGATAAACATTGGTACGGAACCCATAGGAATGTAAACAAAATTTATACTTATTGTTAAAATCTCTATAAAATATCTGATAATTTGATGTGCATATGTCTAATGATCATTTTTGACCGCCAAATGGCATTTTTTTTATAATTTTTTTTGACTAGATCTCCGAAACTGCAAGACCCGCGTTTATGAAAATTTGATCAGTTCTTCATCTTGTTAATACAAGTAAAATGTTTTTTGAATTATTAAAATCTGACGCTCCGTTCTCTTAAAAACTGAGTTACCGTTTTTGGCTCTTTTTGCCCCATATCTTCGGAACGGCTAGACCTGTCTTCGCCAAAAACTAATCAGCACATCTCCTTATCAATACAAATCGAATGCTTTTTGAAGTATTCAAATTGCTTCATCCGTGTTCCCGAAATCGTCGACGAAAATTTGTATCCGAACACACACATATACACGCATACACACATACACATACATCCATTTTTTCTAAGGAATGCCAAAATGTTCAGAAGGTTTTGAATCGTAAAGATATATAAAAATTTTCATTTTCGATTTTTTTGCGATTACTATAACTTGCCCTACGCGAAGTTACAAAAATTCTGAAAAGTAAATACATACTTAAATTTCAGACCTTTATGAGTATGACTATGTTGAACCTAATTGATTGATTGTAAAAATATCTTATTTAAGTGAAACTATTGAAGATTACTTGAATTGACTAGTCCAACCTTTACCAAGGCTTGAAGCCAAAGTAAAATTATTTAAATTTGTTTATTTTAGTGATATGCAATAAATTAAGTGAGAGTGAAATTCAAAATTAGACTTTCGACATTTAGCGGACAAAATTGATTAAAGTTCTGACACCGATTTCACATAATATCCTATATATCTTTGCCAACTGATTATTGCATCTTTAATGGTCTAGTGGTAAAACTTTATTAATATTTTGTGATGGAATGATATCTGTTAACATAGAAAATATAGAATAAATAAAATAAATAATAAAATAGTAATATTGCAAAGATTTTGTCATTTAGCATAAAATATAATTACAAAAAATTGCATTTTTGTAACGATGACACATCATGTCTAATATAGCATAAAATTGATTTTGCATCAAATTTCATTTTATATAACGTATTTTAGCTTGTTCAAAGTGTACTTCGTATTACATCTTTCAAATTTTACTTCATTATTTTATGAATTACTCTAATTATTTTTATTCGTAAATTGTTCCCTGGCCTGGACCAGTGTTCCCTGAATAAATCCGGCTTAAATATGCAAGTACCTACATATGTGTCTCAATGTCTCGGAAAAGCTAATGGGAAGCAGAGGTTCCGAGAATGTTCTACTAGCGTAATGGTTTATGTGCAAATTACTGCATTGATACACTACGTGGATCAGAACTAATTTTCGAAACGAAAGGTTGATCATCCGGTGAAATTTTTGTGGATTATGCATTATACTTAGCAAAAGAATTAATGTAAAAAATTGTCTTTATATAAATAAAAATATTTCTATTCAAGAAGCGATTGGCTCTATTAATCATCGTAAGGCTGACACGAAGTGTTTCGTTGGGAAAACAATTTTCATCTTAGCATCCAATATTTCGTTGGAAATTGACGGCCAAATCACATCTCAAAGGTTATATGAGATAGCTATCAAAATGATGCCACTATAAATGCATACGTGCTATTATTTTTCGTATTGATTTTTCGTTATCTGCTGTTATATCTGTACATATAAAAATGGTTTCCTATTGGATGATACTAGTCCTGCATGGGCGTGGAAATCGTGGAAAAATGTTTTGTTTTCCCGACAGATAATATTGCGATTTCATATCTCGATATACGTGCATGAAATAGATACGACCGATATTACACAAAAGACCGATATCTAGACATATTTCTGTATATTGGATATTAATAACATATTGTATCATTTCGCGTATCACTTTCATTTAGAAAACTGTGATTGGAGTCACGTTTTAACAACCTTATTGGTATTACTTGTGAATTACTTCGGGGAAATGAATCGTTGGGAACTAATTTTCTTTCGTCGATTTTCATTATTATGAAAAGAAATTTGTCACCTTGAAATTGATGTTTTAGTTTTGTGATGCATTTATGAGGTATCGGGATCCATTTCTCTTTTCGATTGTGTAGAGTTCTACGTATATATCATTTGCATATATATTGTATTTATGAGTATAATAGAGACACATTTATGTTGTTAGTTAATAACTTTGACATTGTCAATGGGTCGTAACTTTTAGTCATTAATGGTATATATAAATATAACCGCAAACATAAATAGCTACTAAAAGCATATTGTTTATTAGAAACTAATAGCATCCAATCAGAAGACTGCATGCATTACTGGTTGAATGTATTTTTTTAAAAATAATTTAACGACTGTTAGAATTACTTTCACTTCAATTCTATCGTAAAAGTATAATAGAGAATTTCAATAAACGATTAACAAAGGTTATTCTTAAACTAGAAATTCAGACCATAGGAGGATATTTTTTTGGAAATTTTCTTTATGGAGCTTGTAATTTGGTTTTTAATTTTGTTAATAGAAAGTGAACCATTAACATAGCTTTCTTTTTATTTACAGCTGAAGCCGATGGAAGTAGCGAATCTAGCGATCGAGGTTCAGATGTCCTGACCTGTGGATCATGTCAACGGCCATTTGCACTGTCAGATATCGTCAGATTTATTCAGCACAAGGTGCTCACTTGCCATAAGGAACCTTACGCTTCCTGCCACACGCAAGGTAAGCATTAATTTCATTCAACCGTAAAACATTAAACTTTAACTGTACATCGGTCATCTGATGTCAAAATAGATGACAAAAATAGCAAGCAGAATAAAATTCAGAATCGATTTTTTTTACAGGTTCTACAAATGATCGGGACTCCGACGACTCTGGTCTTCCTCTTACCTCAAGGCGACAATGTTCGTCAAGGGCGAGTGGCAGTAGGGTCCAAACGCCTCCTTTGGCTAGTCCAGCTCTGTTACCACCAGCCGATCTCTTGTCGGATGGCGGAGCTTCGAGTACGCCGAAAAGACTGCTGGATGGTAAGTGTCAATATTGGTGATACAACGTAGTTCCACGTGAACTTTCATTGTTGTATTCATGATTGATGAATGTTAACTCTTGATCGTTCTAAAGGTTATATAATCTATTACTGTTATTGATCTACAATTTTTAATAATTTAAATTTATCACTTACCTTTCAGAAACCAATGAATCTCACTGTCCGAAGCGAAGAGCATCTTCGAGTCCTATAGATCCTTGCAGTCCTTTGGATCCTGCAGGTTTAGTAAACAATGAGACCGGTGAAACCAAAGTCAAACAAGAACGCAGCGATAGCAGTTCAGGTCAAGATGATGGTCTCAGTCCTCCACATCCCGCCAAAAGATGTCGAACCGCCATGGCGGACGCGGAGTCAAACACTATGCATAGTGGTAAGTTGATATGATTATTAAAAATCTTTGATTTATTATTTGTTAAATTTGGCATTTAATATTCTTGGACATATCGTTTATAATTCCTTAACCCTGCAATAGTTGATCTTTTTTTAACATCTGCACCTATTTCATATGGAACATCAGCAAGTTTTTGGTAGTACTTTGAATGTCTAAATCGAATGCCAATCCAGTGATTGGCAGGACGTCTGGTTATGAATTCATTTACAGATAATGAAATTTTTTGAACTTTAACTAATTTTAGTAATCGATATTTTTCCCTCTATGGTTATTCTATATATTTGATATCAAGCCTTTCATCAAATCAAGCCGTGCGATCCACGCAACCGGTCACCGTGAAAACATCTGCTTATCGGCTTACACCGTTAAATAGTAAATGGTTTCTTTTTTTCTGTCTAAAATAAAAAACACGCTCGTGCAAAGAACAAAACGAACGAAATGGGGCGAAACGGATAAAAAATCAAGCATTCACGAAATGAATTAGTTCAGTTCTCCATGATACACATATTATACATACACTCAAAATTTTGATAAAGGTGATACTGCCTCCTGTGAAGTCGTGGGACATTTATTGTCAAATGCAGTAGTAGAGGGTGCATTGATGCTTTCGAATGAAACTACCCTGTAATGCACTATAGAGTTGGACATCGGCAATCGAGGTGGAATAATGTAATAATATTAGATATTAAAAAATTACTCAATTGATATTAAATAACAGTTATTAATTAAAAAAATTGAATATTGAATATTTCTCTATAAGAATATTATAATTTTGACACCTTGACTTAAAGTCAATGAACACTTTTGAGCATTAATTTTATTGCATATTCTATTTTTTTGACTATAAATATCTTCTCTGGGTAATCCAAGCTAAGGTCATGCTATATATGTTCCAGAATATTTATAAATATTCTGGAATTTTCTACCCATTCCACTTGCAAAATTATTGAGCGATCCCGAAACAAACAAAACTTTTTACCATCCTTTATCTGCTGAATCCAGAGTACTTTACATCCAGTTAGCCACTGCCACTATGATATTCGGACTACCCTTTAAACTTTTAAACTTTTAATAGGGTCACTCATGCATATTAATTGCGAAAAGCATCGTTTCCTGAATGTTGTCATGTGCCCTCATGTTGTGAAGGTATACTCAACCCATCCTGTAGATAAGGTTTGTTATCAATTTGGAAAAAACGATTCTGTAATAATACGATAATAATTAGATAAATTCGATTCGAACCCTAACTACACATAGTAAAATCTAATAAATTATGTATCTATTTATACTAATACTTATATAACTATTAAAATTTATGCTAAAAAATTAAAATTGATCCTGTAATTTATATTAATTATTAATTCATTTAGAACATGTTATACATTTATAAGGTACCGATATAGCAGATTTTACTTTGAACTATGCCTAACCAATTTTTTTTCTCCATTTTTTTTTAATAATATCGAACATCATATTTCAGTTAAATATACTATGATATTCATCTTATATGTAGAATTTTTATAATTTTTCTATTAATAACAAATTTATGCAATTCTATGTAATTCAAAAACTATGCCTGAGTACATCGCAAAATATTTGTACAATGGGATGCAAAAACCGATCGATTATTGATACATCTAGTTTTTTCGATGGTAGCCTTTGTGTCGCCAATATGTAAGAATTATTTTAAAAATGTTTTAGTGGATAAATTTAAGCTTTACTATAATTTCAGAAAAATCTGAATCGAATTTCAATGAAAAACGTTCACAAAAAAATACGTTAATTGATCAGCTATTGATCAAACCAATTTCTTATGAATTGTATGTATTTTTTATAAATCTAATATAGTTCAATAATAAATTTTAGGTGTATTTAGTTGAAATTCAATCAAATTCACAATATTTTCAAATTATATTTTTCCTCCAACGAATTAATCGAGTCAGTATACCCGCGATACTGGACAGCGCAAACCGGTGCTCCTGTCAACAATAGTTCCGCGACTGATACAAAGCGGGGGATGCATCGTTTTATTTTATTAGGTCGGTTTCCTGTCATGCTGCCATGCTTTTGGCTACTACAATACTTTATATTTTTTCTTTGCTGAAAATCCTTTGCAACCATAATGTTATGCAAAAAATATAATCGTTTCTGCAATGGAATAGTCTTTTGTTGAACAAAATATACCATCCCGATTCCTTACCAGCCAAGGAAATAATTGATGAATAATTGACAACAAATTTTTGTATTTATTACAAATTGTCATATTATACCTCAATATAGTCCTTTACCCACGTGTGATTTTCCACCCTATGTTTCCCAAAAACAATCACCGCGAACTTTTATCTCTTCGCAAACCAGTGGGGTTTTTGCTTTACGTATACCAACTGTTTCAATCTATTGTCAATCATATCGGTAACTGATATATGCTGATAGCGTTACGAAAATATATAGTCTCGGAAACAAAATATGATTGCGGAGAAGATTCAAAGAAAAATCGACCGGTTGCGGCATTTCTGTCTTTGAAGAAATAATATGTTGCAGTAAAAGATGTTTTTTATAATTTTGACCAGAAGAAAATTATATATATTTTAAATCCATTGTTTGGAATAGAACTCAGAGTTTTGATTGTTGCCGTAAGAAATCGAAGTACTGATTAATATTAATGCCATTTTTGAAATAGACGTTTGGTACCTAAGAATTTGTAATTGTATTTAGTAGGTATTTATTTTATTATAATGACGTCATTATCAATTAGTATTTACATGCAAAATAAAGCCTAATCCTTTCTCTATGAATGTCATCCATCGACGACATCCACTTGTGTACCTGTGCATACGAGTGTCGTCCATGGACGACATCTGCATTACGTACTGTGTGTTAAAATTTTGGTTACCTAACAATTTGTAATCATATTTAGTAGGTATTTATTTTAATATAATGACGTCATGTCAATTAGTATTCACATGCAAAATAAAGCCTAATTCTTTCTCTACGAATGTCGTCCATCGACGACATTCACTTGTCTATCTGTGCATACGAGTGTCGTCCATGGACGACATATGCATTGCGTGCTGTGTATTCTTTGCTTTAAAATTTATCACTATTTTGCGTTTATTTGAAGCATAAATTTAAGTTTTTTATCATATTTTTATTGATAATGATAAAAACATCTTAAAAGATATCATTGTGTCTTGTCAGTACACTGGCACTAGATACTAATGGCCACGCCGTTCCGTATAGCAGCGACACTCCTGCTGAAAACACTCTCATAGCGAAAGGGATAATTAGTACCCTACATAAATATTATATAATATATCTAAATCCGTTTTAAATAAGATTTTGGTGCACGAAAACTGCTCTCGTTTTATTCTTATAATTTTTATGCAGACTGACAAGGAGAACCCTTTTGGGGGCGTTCATTAATCACGTGACGTTTTTAGGGGAAGGGGGGAGGTTGACAAAAATTACGAAACATCACGTGAGGGAGGGAGGGGTATAATAAGATACCATGTGTATTTATTTTTTAACTAATTTTTTTTAAATTCAAATATTTACACAAAAAAAATCAAATTTTACAGTTTTATCACGTAATTAAAAATACACGTGATGTTTGTTGGGCGAGGGGGGGTAACTGTGAATATTTCCATGTATCACCGAGGGGGAGGGGAGATCCAAAAATCCTTAAAAACTCGCTCACGTGATTAATGGACTTGGTTTTGATGAAACTTGGCATGATGATATATTTGGTCCCCAAATTGACCACCATAAAATAGAGGCCTATGAAAAGCAGTTCAATTATAATAAATATTTAAAATGTCTACGCAGTATACAACGCTTGAAACGCTATCTCTTAAATATGACAGTATGGCTTAGCTTAGTTTTGGTCGTTATTTAGCCAAGTTGGATAAACAAATCGAATCAGAATTTCCTTTATATTGAATCAAACATTACATTGCGCCTTCAAATTTTTATTATCCCTTTTTTACCAACTGATCTTAAGATTTCCTCCCAGCATACATAATATCTTGATTCCATTATTATTTAAAGTAAGATAAAACCAACCGACTCATGTGTTATTACAAAAGAATCATGAATGCACATACACATACACTTTGGAATATTCTTTCTACATATTCATTTATCTTATCCTTCTGCGAGGAGTAATCTGATATGATCGCGTGCGTATGCGGTGAACGGAGACAGCTGGACCCGCATTCATAAGATCTTCAATAACAAATATTACACACGATGCCCGCCCCAAAGGGCGAAAGGGAGATATAATTAAAATTTTAACATTGGAATAGAGTGATTTAAAAAACACAGGATCTAAGTTGCATTTAAAAAACGGCGGTTGGTAGTAGAACAATTTTACCATCATTAGTAAACGTACCAATTTTCCGAATGCCAAGGGTACTAGCTTTGTAACTTGCAAATAATTTGCGAGCCTACCGTGGTGTAACCGGTAAGGACGTAGACAAGTACTAACTAGTCCCAGGTTCGATCCCAACCTTGGCCAAGCTCGATATCAAGCAGTACGATATCCAATTTCCACTTAAGTTTAAAGATCCAAGATATAATCACATTTCAGGAACATTGCTGCATCGCATACAAGCTAACACTAGTAAATATATAGTACATAGTACATGCAAAGAAGAGTGGTTGTCCTCTTGAAGAAAATAATCAGTTAGGAGCGAAAGTCAGAAAGCTCTCTTTTATTGTTTTAAAACACATTGAATGCATTAAAAACTACTTTACTCCATAATAATTTCAACTAGTTTTAAATTATATAACAATTATCTCCTCTCGATAAAATTCGTTCAAATCTTAACCCATTTGGATTTCTCAATAGGGTATGATGATAATAATTTTTTCCACCGTTTTTTCCTCTACTACACTAAGTACTGGCACACTTTTGACACACCTCTGTCAGGCGCGTGTCAGACCAGCTGCATTTACATAAAATTATCTAACCGTTTCGATAGACAGTAAAAAACTAATAAAGGTACAACCGCGGCTCCCTATCTTGATCCGGTACCAGAGAACGAGTATCTAACGCGATGCCAGGCGTGTGCGGACTATTGACAATAATCAACCAAGTACAGATATGAAAGACCACAAAAAATCATCCCTTAACAATTAACATTCACGAAGAAAATGGGTTGTAATGCAATAAGATGTAATCTATAAACCTATATGACGGGATTTTTTATTCAAAAAGTATAATCGAGCGATAGTTTTTTTTAACATTTTATTATAAGGTAGAGGCGCAAAGGTCCGATTCGACTTTAAGCAAATATATTGCAAAAACCAAACCAATTATATCACAACAAATAATATATAATAAACAAACAACTATCTGACTATCTTCAGTAAAACCCCCAATTGATTCATCATTGTAGAAATGTGCGTGTTGCTGTTTTTCAAAAATTTGTCATCTGGTTCTTTTTATCTCAAAAATGGGACAGCCAGGAAACAAATAGATCCAATTACATATTTTTGGGCTCGCCCGTAGGTAAGCGGTTGAGAGCGACGGGACCTAAATCAGAGGTTCCGGGTTCGATACCCACTTCGCAGCCTGTTGTCAGGCAGCAGTGACAACGATTTTCACTTGGAAATATAGATAGCAATATGTTTCCAAGTGAAAATAGCCCTTGCCCGGCATCGCTGCACCAATAAAAAGTCAGCCCTATTAGATTAATTCTAATAAGAAAAATCATCAAATATGGAAGGATTAACCATTGGGTTACCATCTAAAAAATACGAAATAAGGAGAAGTTTCATCCCAACAGCTCATAGGACGAAAGGTTCTGATTGCTGTTAAAAAAATATCAAAAAAAATTACACATTTTTAATTTTAAAATGATTTTGCGAAATAATAGCTACATTATTCATCAATGCAAAATATGCATTTCGTTGGTACATTTTTACAGAGATAACACTGTATATAACCCTGATCTGGTATTATGTGAGAAATTTTCATCAGCTGAGTTTGAATAATTATTTATTTAATTTACCTTTTTTTAAAATGCTTTTCTAGCTAATTTTATTTTTTCATTTTTACCAGGGTAGAGCTTTAGTTGGTTCTTTTTACTCCATCCACAAGTAAGCTTATATAGAGGTTATATAAAAAAACTGTTGAATCTAACTTAAAACTAAAAATACACCATGTTAAACAATTAAATAACATATACTTAAAAATTATATTAAGGTCGTAAACTAAACAGCACTGCTCATAACCAAAATACTACAACAACAAAAGAAAATACATATTTTATGGATTTTCAAACATTGTCGTTTATCTCTCGATAGGGACGTCGAAAGAATCAAGGTGGTCGTTAGTTACACATATTTTGGAATTGGAATAATTATTTATTTAATTTACCTTTTATTAAAATGCTTTTCGAGCTAATTTTATTTTTACCAGGGTATAGGTTAAGTTGGTTCTTATTGCTCCAACCACAAGTAAGCTTATATAGAGGTTATATAAAAAAACTGTTGAATCTAACTTAAAATTAAAAATACACCATGTTAAACAATTAAATAACATATACTTAAAATTTATATTAAGGTCTCGTAAACTAAACAGCAGTGCTCATAACCAAAAAACTAACAACAAAAGAAAATACATATTTTATGGATTTTCAAACATTGTCGTTTATCTCTCGATAGGGACGTCGAAAGAATCAAGGTGGCCGTTAGTTACACTTATTTTTCCCTCTACTTTCAAATATTGTTGTTAAAAAGCTCCGATCTACACAATATATTTACGAATTAATAATGACAATAATTTGAGTCGAATCAAATATTTTATGTGTATTTATAGTCCTTATTTAGTTTCCAAAATCACAATCTCGTTAATTTATACAAAACAACAACAAGTATTACAAAAAGATTTTCATATCTCCACTGTCTCTTAAGTGCGATTGCTACTGGCAATGTAAGTTTCACAAGAGTGGGCTTTTTCTTGGGGGATGGGATGTCACTTCTGTTGCGGTCTGCGGTGTTTCTTTTTTATCCCGACATCTTCGCTTTCGTCCCGACAGCTTTTTATAATAATAATAAATCTCCGGCGGTCCGAGCTAGCTATGAATAGTGGCCTCGGCTACCGAGAGAGCCGTTGCTGCGACCGCACATTTCCATAAAACCGCGTGACGTCCGGGTCGAGAAAGAGCTGCACGAAAGCAGCCAAATCACCCACACCGAAGGAAAAAGATACCCAGGCGGGAGGGCGGTTGTTTTGTAGCGCCTTTTGCTGGACATTCTGGCACTTTATAGCGCGATTTTATGGCATTTCACACTCTATTATAGTGGGAGTTAGTATTTATTTTCGGGAAGGAAATATTTATGAAAATTTGATAAAATGAATAATTTTCGAACTTAATCTATGAGACTCTCAAAATAAAAATGTATATACGAATGGCTAAAATTAGTCTTATAGCTATTGGACATACAATTAGGTGAAAAATTTTTTTTTGTTATTTTTATTTTTAACAGCGATCTGATTACAATATGCTTAATATTTGAGCTATCTGGTTCAATTCATTCACACACACTTATGAACACACATCTAAAATTATTGTGCTAAATTTTATTAGTCAATAGTTGTCACTCCAACGATTTTCCATTTCAGCTCAGTTCTCCAAAGATGTAGTAATATTAAATACCTTGAATATTGTCTCATGGAAGTTTCCTTTTAAGCTTTCTTGAAACTTGTGTCCAGTTTTAGGAAATATTTAATACTGCATGGCTTTATTACGCTGTCTATAAAATCTATATTTAGATCGTCATGTAAGGTTTTATTACTGATGAGGAGCATCCGTGAACTGTCTCAAAATTTTTGACTAAGTTCTCTACATTAACACAACATTTGTAATAAATGCTTATTATATGAGCTTTTTGGTCATATATGAAATACTGTACTAATTTTAGTATGCCAATAGCTGTCTCTCCAATTAGTGATTTACCAGTCCAGCTCAGTTCTCTAAAGAAGTAGTAATATTAAACTTCTTCAATATTGTCTTTTGGAATCTGTTTTTCCAGCCATCTTGAAACTGGTGCTTCAAGAACTTGGGAAATTAGTATGAATTTTCAGTTTTAGGAAATCGTAAACACTCCTTAGCTTTATTATGTTATCTACAAAATCTATATTTAGATCATCATGTATGGTTTTATTACTGATGAATCAAGGAGCTTTCGTGGCCTCTCTCAAAATTTCAGACTGAACACAATATTCGATTTGCTCGCACAACCCTCAGAAGTCCATATATGGGTTTTATCACAACCTTGTGAATTAATAGTTTATTATCAAGAGATGGAATTTGTTCGAATTTCATAGTTTTTTTTATGCGAATATAATGCTTCCGTAGAGGATATAGCAGTAGTAATTATATAGACTTATTTGCATAGTTCTTTCCAAAACAATGCCAAAACGTTAATAAATTATGTAAAATAAAGCTAAATATTTATGCATCAATCTCGATAGTTGATGAACAAACTTTTTTAATGAATCGTTTGCATTAATATACTTTAACAAAAAAATTCTATGTTTGAAAAGTAAAATATTTTAAAGTAAATTTATAACAGCCTTATAATTAGATTTAATATTTCGCCCTGTACTTCATATTCAAATCTATTCAAACGATTTTCTCAAAAGAAATATGCTACGAATATGCAAAAAAATAAATTATTCGTAGTATATAAATATTGTCTGCATCTTTTCTTCTTGATCCGGTGATTGTGACACTTAACCCCTGTCCTGCTTCCGAATTTCTTATGTAGAAGGTCATATATTGTATTAAAGGCTAAAAGTCTGTTAGTGGACCCTTCCGCTTTTTTATAGAAACGACCACCCTCTTTTTATGGTTTGTTATCGGCCACTCAATTCTTTCGGCATACAGACATATATTATTATAGAGATATTTTTACTGATAGGTGTATATATCTATTCACTTAAATCATAAATCTGTTATGCTTATTATACTCCGTAACCAATGCGATTATAATGAAATGAATTAAAATAAAAAATATTGTATTATATATTAACATTTTATATTGAGTATGAAATTTACACTTGGCTACTTAACTCTTTGGCTAATTATTGTATATTACCTTTCGGGTCATTGTGAACCTTCCGTAATTATTCTCATGAGCCGCAGATTTAATAATCTTTAACGTCGCGTAATTTTTTTTCACTTATTATGCACGGTAATCAAAATTAATGACAAAGTGTATTAAACTTTATAACGGCTTTTGAAGGCGTATCAAATACAATATTAGTAATAGTGGCAAACGAACTTTCCATTATCGTAAATTGTCTAAGAATTTCTATTGAGATAATTGAAATACTAAGAAATCTATGATATTCCTTTATGGCGACTCTATTCCTGTGGTTGCTGTTGGTGCGCAAACGGCTCGATTGGTTTTTTAATTATAGATAATTCATATTCAGTTGGATTCAGTTGATTTTTTTATTTTAAGCGCTTGAAGAGCTTAATTTAGTATACCTATGCAGTAATTAATACAAATCATTTGTATTCGAAATTTTATTTTTAATAATTATTTTCAGTAATAATCACAAAAATATTGAGCCTGCTAGATCGTTCATTTAGTGTTAGTCTCTCTTTTGTTTTTGGACCTTTTTTAAAAGTGCATCAAATATATTTTTCGGTATCATATAATCATCAATATGCAATGAAAAATACTATAATATTATTAGTACTGTTGACAATACATTAAGATTGAAAAAATATTTTTCTTAGTTTCTGAGAAGAAACAATTATGTTACATAAAAAAGATACATATAACTGATAGAACATAGAGCCATAGAAAAATAAATAAGAAAATTGAATATGGTTTTAGACCTTGGAAATTATATTTTGTAATCTAACTACTGCAACATATAACACTTATAATAATTGGTTGCCTGCCCGAAGGCAGGTCCATGGTATGAGAGCATCACAAATCAATGATTTCCTTTCCCTCCCTTGACTATTATTACCACTATTCACTTTTTTACACTATTATGCTTTTTTTCAAACTTTTTGCTTTCATGCTCTCTGGTCTGGTGCTTTGGCTTTCAGTTTCTTGTATTTTCTCTACTTGCATAGGTCATCAATCAACTGCATTTTTCTTCTTCCCAGTGCTTTATATTCTTCTATTTTACTATCAACGGCGTGTAAGAGACTCTTTTTTACATATTGGATCCTTTCCTTTTAATGATCGTGCTCAGTAGATATCTTTCTTCACCCACTCTTCTCAGCACTTTTTCATTTGTTACCTTCTATACTATCTATATAAAATTATAAGTCACCAACATCATAAAATATTTGAAAATCATGTTTTCACGATTTGTGAGAAATTTACAGAGAGTGAGTTCAGTTCACAGAGATTTGATGAATCATCAAAACAGAAAAACTATTTATATTAATTATGAGTAATAGCACTAATATTATCGTTAGGAAATTTATTTTCCTATGCAACCGTGCATTGTATGTCGTTGTTTAATCGAATAAAAAACCAAATCAAAGTGCATATTGCCATCAGACAGCCGGTCCATCGAATGCAGGGACTTTGTGCTTAATAGCGTAGCTACTACTGAAGTGCTTTCGGTTGCAATGAAGTAGGTATCGTGCAAATACTCAGACAATCGCGTGGTTTTGCCAAGAATCCAGCACGTGTTAATGCACTTATACTATATGACTCCGAGTAGATTTAGAGAATAATTAAATTGTTCCACATACAACGATAATTGAGCTTTTAAGCTCGACTTTTTGTAAAAGATATTTGTATTCAGTGAAATAAGCAATTCAGTGCATTGCATATTTATTTTATTAGATTAGATAATTAGGACTTAACACTGAATTTTTTCTCCAATTTCACACTTTACTCACTCACATACCACATTTTCTTCGAGAAGTAATGGGGCATTAATGCAAATCCTTTTGGGTTAAGCCGGACCCAAGTAAATTCGCTTATGTTGTAAATTCGGGTGTCTCGCTATCGCACTAGTATCACGCCAAAAACCACATTGACTAGGGTCAAAGATTTTTTCTCATTGTGTAATGGAATTGTATGTGTAATCGTTTTCAACTGTGACCGTGTCGAAATTTTCACGTCATTGGGGTGTTTTCCCTCATTTTTATTATATTCTTTAAATATTTCATCTTCTGGCAAGCATTTGATGAAAAAAGAAACTTTATGGTATATTAAAATATTTAATCGGGTTTTATAGAAATAATTAACTTGTGAGAAATGTTGTTGCGATTTTTATCATACCATCATACATACTCAATGTGTATGTATGATATTTTCAAATGAGCTTGATATATTGTGTGTAATATTATGCAATAATTCTTGAATATATGTATATATATATATATATATATATATATAATGTTCTAAAATGAATTGTCTACCACCGCCCAAATCAATCCATTGCCCTTAGGTCGAACGCAGACATATCTGAAAGCCCGTATGTTTTGTATTATATCGATTTATCATTTTGGTAAATTAAGCGTACTAACATGTCGTCCAATCATGTCAACTATTCAACCACAAACGAATTTTAAAATCTATATCACAATTACGACGTATAACGTGCAATACGAACAAAATCATTTGTCAGCGCGCCATGCTGGGGTTAAATTAAATTTTCATCATTATTATTTATAATGGTAGTAACGAAATACATTAATTTATTAAAGAGTAAAACCGTTGGTAAAAGTGCTGAGGTGTCACAAATAATATTACTTCAAACTTTGTATTAAATAAAATAAGGCAATATATGATATATTATATCATTTTTTTATTTTTGGTAATCTCAACTGGCCCCAACAGTTTAAAAAAATAGCTTAGCGACACATTGTGTGGCCATTATCACCCTTGCATTCTTTTCCGTATGTTTAAAATAATAAAACCGTGGAAAATTCAGATCTGATGTAAGTTTTTTAGATAATATCACTTGTGCGGCAGACCGCACTTGTGAGGATACGCTAGATTTTGAAATAAAGGGGCGACCCACGTGTATTCTATTAAATTTTGCACAAGCTTGAGCATATTTGCAAAATTCGGTAAAGATATTGATCAATTTTGGGGTGAAATTTAATGACGAGATATTAATGGATAATGGTATTAATTTTGTGTAAAATATTGCTGTATCTCTATAACTCTAATAAACAATTACTATAACACTATGACTATAACTATGAATTTTGCTTATCTATGACTATAATTAAATATTTTTCTTATCTATGACTATAACAATAAATTTTGCGATAATTTTTTCTATTTTTTAATTAAATTACACATATAAATTAAACAACTATCTGACTATGTTCAGTCGAACTCCCAGCTAATTCATTATTGTAGAAATGTATTTTTTGCTGTTTTTCAAAAATTTAGCTCCTGGTCCTTTTTACCACATGGGCGGAGAAAATGAGCCGGCCAGAGGGAGTAAACAAGCCGATTACCTTATTTTTAATTTCAAGAGAATTTTACGAAATAATAGCTACATTTTTCAATCAATGCAAATATATATTTCATGGATACATTTTTACAGAGATATAACCTGTATATAGCCTAGATCTGGTATTTCAGAACCTGCAAAGGTACTATTTATTTAATTTATCTGTTGTAAAGTTGCTTCTAACTTCATTATTTACTATTATCATTTTTATACGCTTTTTTATTTACCATTTTTCATTGTTCACACCGTTGCTAGGGCTTTTATAGACGTTGAATAAAAAAACTGTTGAATCTAACTTAATCTTAACAATACGAAACAATATGAAACAATTATATATAACTTATACTCAAAAATTATATTAAGGTAAACGACAGTGCTCACATCCAACAAAACTAACAACGAAAGAAAAAACTTTTACTATGCATTTTCAAACATTGTCGTTTACTTTCTGATAGCAACGTCGTAAAAATCAAGGTGATAGCTAGTACATTTTTTTCCCTTTACTTTCAAATATTGTTCTAAAAAAATTCTTAACTTTACATATTTTTGAGATATCGGTAACTTTTACTAGATAGATAGATTTTTCCAATTTTCTTTAAAAATTGTGAGAATTGTGGATGGTCTCGTGCCCACCCTTTATTCCCAACGTAGACAAAGAGCGCACATGAACGATTTCATTCTGCGTTCTCGGTTCATTTGTATTCCGTCCGATCTCTCCGTAGAATAGTCGCGCCGAGCACAGGCTGCGTCTTACGGCCGCATAGATTTAAAAATTTCGCACAGACCCGCGGTGTTCCATAGTCCGACGTCGCCTAACGCACGCACGTCCCAACAAATAATATATAATATTGCGGGCGTCCCGAAACATTCGGGGACCGCACCGGCCCGCGCTTCTGAACTATAAATCGACACCTATGAAAATACGTGCAGCTTCGTAATATCTCTTCCCGCTCGACGGGCGGCGAATAGCGTTACGAGGAATGGGATTTTGCCATTCGATCCAGCGGTTTACACGATATTAACTTCTAAAATATAACCTCCAAATGGCAGAAATGTCGAATAACAATGTTATCATGAGTGCAACAATTTGTTGTCACCTATGTAACGTAGGCTTGAAGTGGAACTAAAGTTTACATTCTGACGCTTGTGCCATTTGGAGGTTAGGTTTTAGAATATAGCTGTTTCACTAACATTTTATACAAAAGAGATCGGTAACATAACATAACAATTTTATCCAGAAAATCGACTTCTAAATTAGTTTCTGAAATGTCTCAGAAACTTGTAAAGCAAAATTCGATATTTTTAAATCCTTTATATAGTAAGTACTAGGGAATGCAAAACCGGTATACCGGTATACCGAATTACCTGTAAACCGCCCGATTTTTCGGCGGCATTTTTACCGATATTTATTCCAAAAATACCGGTATTTTCGGTATTTTTATATAAGCGCTATTTGATACATAATACCCTAAAGTTTAAGTTTCTCGGAACAATTTTATATTCAAATTCCATAATCGCATAAACAGCTATATCTTCAAGTGATTATATAAGATAAACAAATGTCAAATATTATATCAACTCGTCATTAAACTGAACATTTATTGCTTTCCAAAGGGCTTCATATCGTGTTACAATAAATAGTATTGGACTGATAGATAATGATGTTTATTTCATCTTTTGTAAAACTGTAACGGTTTTTTAAGTGATATTTGCGCCAAAATATTTTATATCATACAGATTACCCCTGCGTAATCTTCATTTTTATCTAACTTTATACATACTAATTATGATAATTACTAAATATTTTTTGCTTCTTATTACAATTATAAAATATTATTTTTTTAAAACGTTTCGAAGTTTGAAAATACTATAGAAGCATCACATTGTTTTGAATAACAATACTCAGCAATTATAGTAACTTATTTTTTATCTCGACAAAGAATACAGTTTATTATAATAATGTAATATGATCTTTTATGAGTTTTTGGCCTTTCTTACTCATACGTTTGTTTTTGGTGAAAAGTACTCAATATACTCGATAGTGATAATGAATTATTTAAATTGCATATACTTTTGTTAAATTATTATTCAAAAAAATAAACTTAGTGTTTTATTTTATTGTTTGGTTGAATATAGTTGTAGTTGTATATACATTTTTTTTTATATTTGTACTAGTAACTTTCAATTTTGTTTACGATTGTTTAAGATAATAAAAATACAGATAATTTACCGGTATTTCGGTTTTAAAATGAAAAATTACCGAAACACCGGTAATTAAAATTTTCCATCGGTATTGCATTCACTAGTATGTATCAGTTTGGTAAAATGAGTTATAGTTTCTATTACACCAATGTTTCAGTTTATTCTCTTGCCCCTGATTTCACAATCTGTCTCTTTACTATAAGTTCCAAGAATTTTACCTTTCGGTATGTAACAATCTCCATACATGCATTTGGATATTCGCGACCTTCCAGTCGCAATTAGCATCACAATGTACATAACTATAATCTACAAACTATCCCCTGGCTGACCTTTACAAATCCACCTGATGGTACACCACTCAGACTCTTCGTCCATCAGAAATATCCTCATGTGCCATGCGTCAAGTTTCTAAAATGCTAATTTGACGCACTCGATGATGATGCCCTATTAACAGGGTAGGATCAGGGTACATGGATCGAGATAATAATATTATATAATGAATAATAGTTTTTCCGAAGGCAGGTTGAGGGCATGACAAATCTATTAATCACTTTTATACACTTATTTATTTTTATGCATTTTGCTCACCAAAGTTTTGTGTCTTTCAAGTCATCTGCATTCCTTTTCTTCCCAACCCTTTCAGTCTTTCTATTCTACCTTTGACAGCGTCGTATAGAAGGCACTATTTATGGGGCACAATGGGTCCAATCCAGTTTCCTTTTCTTTTAATATTCGTGATCAGTATAATTCTTTCTTTGTCAAATTTTCTCAGGACTTCATTTGTTAGTAACTTACAAGTTAATATGGATTAAGGATCTTTTATTTAATCACTATACATTGATGAGGAGAATAATATGACTGATGTTTTACTTTGGCGTTTGTGCCATTTTACGCATTTTTCAAGATTTCCTTTACAATTTGTTTTTGCTGCGTGATTTGTAGTAATTTTATATTTTTTCACCTGTTTCGTCTCTGTCACCGAGCCATATCTCGCGGCTTTCTTTAAGGCATTGTGGTCGGTATTGTATGTTAATACGGTACCGATCTGACCCGGACTGAAATTGTAAGAGAGGCTGGGCATCTAATTGCACGTCATCATATGTCAAGTTATGAAGATATGTAAGCAAACGGCCCGACAGACGAGTGAAGGTTTCAGAGTACGACTGTGCATTATGCAACTGTTAATAGTTTCGTTTGTTTCGGGATTACCGGGCTATTGTGTCTGCGAATACTATTTTAACGATGCGAAGTAGTGAAAGTTTTGATAAATTGTAACAAAAGGTGTCAATCATAACTTTTCGTTTCAGTATAACTATTTTAGTTTTTTAACGCATAAAATTTGATTAAAGAAAAAAAAAATTTCAAATTTCTAGTTAAATTAGAAACTACCAAAAAAATGAAATTTAGCAAATGATTCGGGTTTAAAAATGTTCAGTATAAGTTTACACAGTGGGGGTTCTTCCATTACTGATAGTAGTTAAAGAAAATATTATAGGTTCATTCCATCTGTATCCAAATTTTTGCATCGATCATTTCTTATCTAATAGTTCAATTAAAATTTATTGTAGGCACATACTTAACCATAAAAAATTATAAAAATATAATATTCATTTCGATTTAGTTTTATTTCACAGTAACTATCTGAATTTCTCATTTCAACTAATGAATTATTTTGATGATAATATACCTATGAAATCCTTTTTTTTTTTTTGAAATTACAATATATATTTACAAAATTGGTAATGTTTCGCTAATTTGCTGGTTTTAATTACGCATACAGAATAGAACAAAAATCTAATTACTACCATAGTGTATTTAATCTGCAATAATACACTATTTACTCAGCAAACTGATTATCTGAGATGGTTAAAAACATTATCATTTTGGTCATTAGTAAAGGCATTAAAATCTTAATCAAATACGATACAAAGAGTCTATGTAAATAATGTG
Organism: Ctenocephalides felis; assembly: GCF_003426905.1. Lineage (NCBI taxonomy): Eukaryota > Metazoa > Arthropoda > Insecta > Siphonaptera > Pulicidae > Ctenocephalides > Ctenocephalides felis. Next base: position 15,862,050 of record NW_020539725.1, read on the forward strand.
TGTATGGAATTCTATTGTTTAAATAGACAAATTAGATAAGAATTAAATATGTGGTCTAATTTTTGTAAAGCACCCATCAAATTACTTATAGTCTTGATAGTCTGGTAGTTTCGCAAATGCACTCACGAAATAAAATGTACATATTGAAAAAAGATGTTTTAGATATTTTATCCAATTCTTCGGTTGTTATGGCAACGCTGCGTTACTCTCCTTTCTTGGCACTAAAAACTATCAAAATGTATTTGCTGTGCGATCAGGCAATTTTCACATAAAACCTAACTTTATGTATGCACATTAAACAGATGCACTCATAATAGCATTGTGCATTTTCTAGGTTAGATCTCATATTTAAAATGCCTGACTGCACTGCAAGTACAAATTTTGACAGTTGTTATGACGATATGTTATGGTATAATTCACTAGAGAATTGGTTTTAGTTTTGATATTTTTATTTGACTTTTTTGTATTTTATTACTATTTTCTCATTTATTTTTTTCAATGAGAACTTATTATTAATACAAAATTTTTACTTATTGCAATAATATTCTTTTGAATGTATACTATAGTCATTAATAGCTTTAAAAAATTTCATTTTGATATACTTTATAGGAAAAATCTGATTATAATTTTGTTGAGGTGCATATTTTTTTTTATATTTAAAAATGTGTATGTACATTGTTTACAACTTTTTCACACACAATTAAATATAAAACTATAGTATACAAAGAAATTACTAAAAAATAAATTTTATATGTAGCAAGCACATATTTTTGTAAAATAATTTATCATTTCTGCATCAATATATTAATATAATTCACATTACAACATAATTCATTTTCGAACTCCCCGACACATTGTTCGAGAATCCAAACTTCATACCAGCCGTTGTCACCTGTTAATTCATTAGTTAACGTTCGCCCCAGAGCAATGATGATACATACGAGGTATTAATTAAATAAATGATGTCGGTTTGACAATAGCACTGCGGGGATTTTATGCAGACGACTTTTATGCCAAACTTTTTCTTTTTATTTGTGCAGGGAACGCTAAAGCCGATGTCATTGGACATGGGGCAAAGAATGAAATAAACATGTTGAATTTGCAAAAACTTTGCTCATTAAATAATTACGGTTTTCAACTAATTTGGGCACTCAATTATATTTTAATAATGCAAATTTTTTATATGAATAATATGTAAAATATTAATTGATTATATACCAAAGTGCATTAGTTTACAACTCATCTCGATTTTATTCATCATACTATACAGATCAAGAGTTTTACGATCGCAATGTGTGTCATAGGGCAACAATAATAAATCGTAAGCAAAATCATCGCGAATGCGTAGAGAGTATAAAAAATGCTATAAACGTTTTTAGTATACAAATACGTCATTCACACATACACATTTTACTATTAGATGACGCTTAACAGCCTAACGACAATAAATCTTATTGTAACAGAAAAGTGGTCACAAAAGAAACAACATTTGCGTATAAGTTCTGGAGTTACCATCGTCCGTTAGTTCTCATTCATTAAAAACTAATAAAATACGACAAACGAGATCTGTGGAAGGAGTAAAGATTGCCAATTCAAACTTTGAAAGTTCTTCATAGTTATTGTTATAAATCACGGATTTTTTGAAAACCAACGAAATTATTGCGTTCAACTTCTTACTTGGGACCTGAATCAGAGGTCCCGGGTTCGATACCTACTTTGAGCAGCCTGTTGTCAGGTAGCAGTGACAACGATTTTCACTTGAAAATATAGATAGCAATATGTTTCCTAATGAAAATAGCCCTTGCCCAGCATTGCTGCACTAATAAAATGTCAGCTCTATTAAATTAATTCTAATAACAAAATCATCAAATATGGATGGATTAACCATTGGGTTACCATCTAAAAAATAGGAAGTAAGGAGAAGTTTCAGCCCAACTCATAGAACCTAAGGTTCTGATTGCTGTTCAAAAAAACTATAAAAAATAAAAAAAAAACTATTTTCATTTCTTTGTTTTCTTACAAACTGACCATATTATAAAAACATTTAGTACTTTTTGTTGACATGTAGTGTATTGCTTGTTTTTTTGGTAAGCAGTCCAGTAGTTGGACTATTTACTATTTCGACTTATATCTAATAGTATTATTTTACTTTTGACGTTATTATATCCGCGAAAGGCGATTTTCACTTGAGAATTATACCCTAAAGTGGAAATTTGACATCATGCTGTGATATTTTTGCTAGCCAATGTCCTTGCCGATTTGGCTGGCTCAAATTTAACTTAATTTTGTTCTCCTTGATCTGTTCACACGTCAATTAAATAACTCTTAGCAAATGATATGATGCACAATAATTTTTATTATGGTTTTACACAAATTCAGGTATTCAAATATTGCAAAAACTTAGTCGTCTTACTTACTAATTGATTGATATTCTAAGGATTGTAATATTATTATAATATGTATATTTTGGAGGTATTATAATAAATTACTAATATTAATTAGCAACATAAAATATTAAATTAATAATTTTCTACTAATGATTACAGCGACTTTTGTTCAGATCATTCCCTTTCCACTCGCTAATTCCGAGATTTATATGAATTTTTATGCATCCGAGATGAAAGGGTTAAAGTTATTTTTTAATTTTGAAGAATAGAAAAGAAAAGCTTTTCTTCAGCTTAGGATCTATAAGTGATGTGATTTGAGGCTTCATTGCTTAATTTTATGACAAAATTGTGAATATTTTATTATAGTTTCCCTTCTGTCTCATGCCATGCAGTGCGTATGACATTTATTTGATTTAACTCGAGGCGAATTCTCGTAACGGCATCTAGCAATATGCTTAAATACAATTCCTGTACTAATAATATATACAATAGCCTCATAATATATACGGGTCGTTCGATAATTACTTGTCACCTCGTGTCGTCATAAGTAAAATGTTAAATATTTCAAATTTATAATACGGTTTTACGAGACGCGTCTTTCAAAACGCCGGTAATATATTTGTCTTTTGAGATTTCTCATTGCATTAAATCGCTGTTAAGTATTCTTTATGTTGTTGACAAAACTAATTCCTGGAAGGAAAGTCTATTTGGTATTTTACAGTTGCTTTCACGATACTACGACTTTGCGAACTTAGTCTCACGTCCGTTGCTAATTATGCGCATTCGCGTAATTATATATTTTTATTATATATTAAAATTTCTTTAACTCTTTATGTTATTATGTATCGGTTGTGTATGGTCCAATTGTCCGAATTGCCAACGTGCATTGTCAAATAATCTAAACTCTATTTATTTAATAATAAATATGTCTTGCTTTTGCTGCGAATTGATTAAGTACGTTTTCCTAAAGTTCTACTGAAAACGTTGATGGTTTGCGCTAACCGAATTTGATACAAATTAAACAATTGTCAAATTAGTATTCATAAATCTAAACAAACATAGATATTGAGGCACTGTCAGGTGACTGTTTTAATAATGTGGTCCATTCGAAGGATGGTCAGGCTGTGTAAACAATACATATCGTATATAAATATGTACACAGCACAAATAATTTTGACAACGGTTACAAATATTATGGATACTTAATTAAACAGAATATCTTACCGAACAATTATTATAAACACGTGCATGCGATGTCGATAACATTAATTATTTTCCGCATGTCCGAGTTTGCTATAAATCAAGGATACAAAAGTTATTTTCGCATAGATTGATTGGGTGTCTTGTTGTTTGATATGCGTACAAAAGACAGCGTGTCGGACAATCGCCTTCGCATAATAACAGTTTCAATGGCTAGGACATAGCAAAACCTATTGTACTACAGGAATTGCTGTGAAGCCAATAGGTCATACTGAGGACTGAGCGTGGGTTAATATAGGTTAATATGTCTTTCAAATACCTGACAAATTAGGCCCTGTCATTAATTTTGTACAATCGATCATGTAGTTATTTGAAGGAGTGATTGTTTTCTTGAAATGTACAATAGATTACGTCATCAGCAATGCAGGATATAATTTTCGATTTATGATATAGTAATTTTTATAATAATATTTTGATAGTCTAATTATATTTACTTTTATTTTTGTAGGTTTTTATTAAGTAATTTTTCTTTCTTTTCAGAACCTAGTAATTATGTATGCAGCACATGCAAGCAGAGAATGCATTCCGCCTGGCGATTGCTTCAACATGTTCAACATACCCACGGAGTCAAAATCTACGTAGAGAGTTCTCCAGGACCTAATAGCAGTAGTTGCAGCAGTCTAGGAAGTACAAATTCAAGTAGTGGAAAAGCTCTTAGTGTGAACAACTCTGGGAATAGCAGTACATGTTCATCTTCATCATCAACTGGTCAACAGCCTCTGAGAATGCATCCATTACTACCACCTCCACCGCCACCAGAGCTTGCTGGTGTGGTTCCTTATGGTCTTCTTCGAGGACCAGTAGTGGCACCTCAATATTCTCGTCCGTCATTGCAGCACGATAGGTTCAGAATGGAACAATTAGTTTCTGAACAATTTAGACAACATGGTCTGAATTTAGCCGCTGCATTAGCCGCTAATTCGCAAGGCCAGCCCTCGCCCTTTCCAGTCGCGGCAGAGCGGTCACAGTACCGCGATCGATCAGCTCTGCCGGTCTCTGCTAACGCACCAAGTCAACAATCCTCTGTCGTCGGCCTTCCAATGGCCTCAGTAGGCGGAGTGCACCCAAACGAGCAGCTGGATTTTTACTCGCAGCGATTGCGACAGCTCGCGGGTACCACTAGTCCCGCGGCTGTTACTGCGGACTCGAGCTCGCCGAATCCGCGAAAGCATTCGCCGCCCTTTGCGAGCCCATCGCCATTGAATTCGGCTCTTAATAGTAATAACAATAACGATAGTTGCAGTGTTAATAACAATAATAATGAAGAAGATGCACAAGCCCGTGTTACTCCCGACATAAAGCCACCCAGCCCTGAACCTGCCGAACCTATTACCACGACACCATGTTCAGCTCCCGATTCTGTCAAATCGGAATCAAAATTTAGATATTTGAGAACACACGGCTTATACAGGTGTACAGTTTGTGATCATTCCTGCTCCCAAAGTAGTCTATTGCGTAGACATATGCGGACGCATAGACAACAAATGCAAGATCAAGAGGAAAGAACAAGTAACGCGGGAAGCGTTGAAACCTTAGATGAAGATGAAACTGAAGATGAGGAGGAAGAAGAACAAGAAGAAGAAGATGATGATGAGAAAGCACAAGACTTATCAGTTACAAATTCTTCTTCTCAACAGACACCGATTGCCACACAACCTCTTCCTTTAACTACTACACCACCATCCGTAGCTACAACGACAGCTGCTTCTCTTGTTGGAGAATTAATGGACAAATTTGGTTTGGCTAACATTGCGCAATACAATGAAGCATACAAACAAGCCTTGCAAGAGTCCAGTGGTAAAATGATGAACGGTCTACGAGTACGAGATGATTTTAAACCATTGTTACCACCATCACCTGCACCTCAGTTACCTTTATTCAACCCAATGCTACATCCACCATCTTCTACTGATGGAAGTTGGTGGCTGCCTGGATTGGGGCCGGTGATGCCACCAAATAGTGATGTGAAAAGTAAATCGAACGCAGCCGCTGCTATGCTTTTAAAGAAGGAACCGCGTAGAAACGATACTTGTGAGTTTTGTGGGAAGGTATTCAAAAATTGTTCAAATTTAACCGTACATAGAAGAAGTCATACAGGCGAAAAACCTTATAAATGTGAATTGTGCTCGTACGCTTGTGCGCAAAGTTCGAAATTGACTCGACATATGAAAACGCACGGAAGGCTGGGAAAAGATGTATACCGATGCAGGTTCTGCGAAATGCCATTTTCGGTGCCATCAACACTTGAAAAGCACATGCGCAAATGCGTAGTAAGCCAAAGCAAAGCCGGCGGCGGGCACAGGTTACTGCCGCCAACTTTATTGTCAGCGGATGAAGACTCCTCAGCCAGCAAAGAGGCAGCATGACTCTTTCCCTGGGGTCGTTGGGGGCTTCCGCCCCCAGTGCACGCCCCCCTCGCCCCTGGGAGGATATATTAAATACATCGCGCGCTAATTTAAATCGACACGAGTTTCGGTGAAAAAATGCACTGTGAAATTTGCGTGCGGACTGATACCAAAGCCGGGCGACACCGTCATAATGATAAAGCGGTTCGACTGTTAATTTTATTATTGAAACATTGTATTTTTATTATATTATGTAATGGAGTTTTATAATATCAGTTTTGTATGTATTATTTCTGTAAAAATGTATTATAGTACTTACAATTTTTGTTGCGTTATCAAAAGTTTGGTGATTGAATGTGTGAATTTGTGAATGATTGATGTATATGAAATAAAATGTATTCCATTTTTAAGACTGAAATTGGGCTATATTTAATGGAGCTCTGGCACTTAAGACACATAATTTATTGTATTATTTTTTATTTTATTAAAAATGTTGATGTTTTGAACTGTAGACAATTTGTAGTAACTTCCAAATATTTGGATGAAAAGAATATATTCCGTACTTTTAATATTTAATTATAATCAGCAACATCGAAAGTGCGTGTACAATTTATATCATAAATAAAGCAAATTTAAAACAAGTTTTCATACTAAAAATCAAAATTTTGTGTTAAAATGGATAATACTTTTTAAAGTTGTATGTTGCAGATTACCTGTAAGTTATTGAAATATTTATATTATTTTAATGTTCGTCATTCTAAGTCAAGTTGTTGGTGCAATATCACCTTAGATTTTAACATGGTTTTTACTATTAATTTTAACATTTGCAATTTGCCGAATTGTGAATTTACAAATCGGCATCATGCAGAGAATAAATACATAAAAAATGCTATCTTGATATTTCACCAATAACTCTTAGTTGATGTTATTAAACAAATGTCTGATACTGCGATGTATATTTAAACTATTAGATAATTTTATGTTATAGTTAAATAAATCTATTTTATATTTATAAAAAATGCCTATTTGAAGGTTGCATTTTGGGTAATATATAGCATTCCCATAGCGGACCATATCTTATTTTACGATCAGAAGCGAAACGTACTTAATTATTAATTAAATATATTATAAATAAAATGACATGTAATTAAATTTTTTATTGTTTTTATTTTAATATATTTGATTTTCAGTTCTTATTATTCGTTATTAATGAGGGAGACTTATATTGCCAGTATTTCATTGTAAGTGTGTAGAACTTCTACTAACTGTAAATAGTTTTATAAAAGTGCAATAACTAGTTAAATACAAATTCTAATTGGATAGTTGAGATAAATCTCTAAAAGGAGACCTAAGGTAGATTAAAACAGCATTCCTAAACATGGCCTATGTATAGAAAATGTTACGAACGATATTAATATTTAAAATAACTATTTTCAAACATATCAATATATTTTGTTTCGAATTAGGAATTTTTGACACATAATTTGGACGCAATTATTCTGGACTTTCTTCAGAAGTCAGTTGGACTCGTCGTTGCATCGAATCTATAATTGGCAATATAAAGATTTAAACTAACATACGAATTGTGAAAATGTGAACCTATTTAGTACGACAAATAGAATATAAATATTTATAATAGTGTTTTAACATATTGGCTCAACACGACTAAACCAAACAATCGATAGCTCAAGATATTTTCAGATAAAATTCATTTTTCTCTAGATAAAACAATACTTTTCCTCGAGCCCAAAATCGCTTGGTTAAATCGTGGACAGGAGTCCTTAAATTTAATTTGTAACATAATAACTAGTTAATTCAAATTTTATCAACGATTTCTGAATCAACTTTTTTTTATCTATTTTGTTTTAAATACAGTTCAATTTTTTGCCACTTGAATACTTTGCAACTAAAAATCTAAATTTGCAATTTATTTAACTAAAATCTAAAACCTCTTTCTAAATCTATTTCTATAATAGTATAAGCATGTAAAATTTTATATTCAAAATATTCCTACCCTCATGTTGAAAACAGGGTAAAATTAACAATTAACACAAATTATATATTACAACACGAATAACGCAGGGCCGTCGTATATAGTTTTTTAACAAAGTAATATAATAATTAAATCAATTTTAAATGTACACTTTTAAAACTAATAGATTTTAAATCAAGCAAACGCCACGTAATAAATGTCTTTGAATTTACAATATGTATTGACAAAAACTAAGAATATTTCGTACAGTAGCATTTTTGGATAAAATGTTTTATTTATATTTCATATAAATTTTATTTATAATCTCACTTGTTACAGGTAAAACAAATATGTAAATTACAAATAAAGTAATCGTGTTCAATAGACATTATTAATTTAACTCAATTATTAAATTTTTAATCACGAAATACCTTGTAACGTTTGATGATAGAGTTTAAATTATACGAGTGATTGTATAAACTTCCTATAGGATAAATACACGATATTATATAAAATGTTAATTTTGTAATATATATTTATTATTTTCTTGTGTAGATAATATTAATGTTATATAATAATTGACTAGTGTATTAATGTAATCAATTAATTGTATATGTACTGTAAAATTGACTTTTAAAATATTCTTAGATTAATTACAGAATAAAAATACATCAATCTAAATGTATCTTACGACTTGATTGCGAAATTGTCATAAATAAAAAATAAATCAGAAATACAACGAAGTAAATCTTTTCATTCCTCATATTAATTATTTTTCAGATTATTTTGTGTAAAAAAATGATTGGAAGATTTCAAAATATAATACCTTCCTACCTCTGATTTACCTGTTTACCTGTTGCATAAAACTCAGGCAAAATATATTTCTTTCCCATCTGAAAACATAAAGAACATCCCCACTATTGTTAGTTTCAGTGTGTGATTCATATAGGAACAGTTGATTCCAGTTAGATTGGTATAGGATTCCTATCAGATATTCCGCCAGGTAATTTTACTAGTAAGATTATATTGTATCACAATTAAATTTGACATATGATAATATTTTTTTATTTTTGGCTTTGAAGTTTCTTAACTAACAAACTAAATTGTATTTCTAAGAATTTGTTTTTAATTGATTACTTATATCAGTTTTATCTTCCGACAACTTATTTTTTTTTTTAAATAATTTGTCACTCTGTTATACGAAGACATTTTGTAATTAGTTTATTTTATTGTGGCTTTTAAAAGGAAAACTTAGTGGTTTGCCTTTATTTTTGTGTACATATAAAGACTTTTTTGCCATATTTTAGGATTTTTGAAAATGAACTATTGAAGGCAATCCAAAATGTTTTTGGGTAGATATTATAACTTTATTGGCAAAACAATTTATCAATGCAATTTCTAATTAGATGTCATATTTAATGCGACGATTAAATTAATAAATTGTAATTTCATCATAGATAAACTACCTTTTATAAGTTTTTATGAATATTATTAATTTATAAATTTAAACACGTATAAATACATTTATAATTAATGTGTTCGCATTTTAAATGATTTTATTGTTTCATATTAGAATCTTTACTTTTAATTGGATTTTTCTGTTTTTTTTTTTGTTATACTTACTGGAAGTGTTAAATATTTATTTTTATTCTATACCTATTTGTATGATTATAGTTTCATAAAATTGCACGTAATTAAGTTGTTTTTATAGTTAGATTCTCATTTTTTACGATTTCTTAACTTCCTATAGGATAAGT
>NW_020539725.1:15872770-15893265 GCF_003426905.1 Ctenocephalides felis
TCTTTACTATAAGTTCCAAGAATTTTACCTTTCGGTATGTAACAATCTCCATACATGCATTTGGATATTCGCGACCTTCCAGTCGCAATTAGCATCACAATGTACATAACTATAATCTACAAACTATCCCCTGGCTGACCTTTACAAATCCACCTGATGGTACACCACTCAGACTCTTCGTCCATCAGAAATATCCTCATGTGCCATGCGTCAAGTTTCTAAAATGCTAATTTGACGCACTCGATGATGATGCCCTATTAACAGGGTAGGATCAGGGTACATGGATCGAGATAATAATATTATATAATGAATATTTTTCCGAAGGCAGGTTGAGGGCATGACAAATCTATTAATCACTTTTATACACTTATTATTTTTATGCATTTTGCTCACCAAAGTTTTGTGTCTTTCAAGTCTTCTCCATTTTTCTTCTTCCCAACCCTTTCAGTCTTTCTATTCTACCTTTGACAACGTCGTATAGAAGGCACTATTTGTGGGGCAGAATGGGTCCAATCCAGTTTCCTTTTCCTTTAATATTCGTATAATTTTTTCTGTCAACTTTATTCAGGACTTTATTTGGTAGAAACTTACCTTAAGTTAATATGGATTAAGGATCTTTTATTTAATCACTATACATTGATGAGGAGAATAATATGACTGATTTTTACTTTGGCGTTTGTGCCATTTTACGCATTTTTCAAGATTTCCTTTACAATTTGTTTTTTGCTGCGTGATTTGTAGTAATTTTATATTTTTTCACCTGTTTCGTCTCTGTCACCGAGCCATATCTCGCGGCTTTCTTTAAGGCATTGTGGTCGGTATTGTATGTTAATACGGTACCGATCTGACCCGGACTGAAATTGTAAGAGAGGCTGGGCATCTAATTGCACGTCATCATATGTCAAGTTATGAAGATATGTAAGCAAACGGCCCGACAGACGAGTGAAGGTTTCAGAGTACGACTGTGCATTATGCAACTGTTAATAGTTTCGTTTGTTTCGGGATTACCGGGCTATTGTGTCTGCGAATACTATTTTAACGATGCGAAGTAGTGAAAGTTTTGATAAATTGTAACAAAAGGTGTCAATCATAACTTTTCGCTTCAGTATAACTATTTTAGTAAAATAGTTAATAAAATTTGATTAAAGAATTTTTTTTCCAAAATTTGCAGTAAAATTAGAAACTACCAAAAAATGAAATTTAGCAAAAAAAATATTGTACATAGTATTATTTAAATTAAATATGTGTAGTATATGTTTATCCGGTTGTGGTTCCACCATTACTGATAGTCATTAAATAAAATATTATAGGTTCGTTCCATCTGAATCCGAACTTTCGCATTGATCATTTCTTCTCTAATAGTTCAATTAAAAATTATTGTAGGCACATACTTATCCATAAGAAAACGATAAAAAAATAATATTCATTTTGAGATTCGGTTTTATTTCATAATAACAATCAGAATCATTCATATTTCTAATTTCAACTAATGAAATAATTTGATAAAAATATATCTATACAGTCTCTTTCTATAGGTTGATTTAATTTAAAATTACAATTCAATATTTACAAAATTGGTAATGTTTCGCTAATGTTCTGGTTTTAATTAGGCATACAGAATAAAAAAAAATCTAATTACTCCTATAGTGTATTTAATCTGCAATAATACACTATTTACTCAGCAAACTGATTATCTGAGATGGTTAAAAACATTATCATTTTGGTCATTAGTAAAGGCATTAAAATCTTAATCAAATACGATACAAAGAGTCTATGTAAATAATGTGTGTATGGAATTCTATTGTTTAAATAGACAAATTAGATAAGAATTAAAGTTAAATATGTGGTCTAATTTAAGTAAAACACTCAACAAATTACTTTTTGTCTTAATAGTTTGGTAGTTTCGCAAATGCAGTAACTCACGAAATAAAATGTCTATATTGAAAAAAGATGTTTTAGATATTTTATCCAATTCTTCGGTTGTTATGGCAACGCTGTATTACGCTCCTTTCTTGGCACTAAAAACTATCAAAATGTATTTGCTATGCGATCAGGCAATTTGCACATAAAACTTAACTTCGTGTATGTGGTGTAAATGCACATTAGACATGCACTTATAATAACATTGTGCATTTTCTAGGTTAGATTTCATATTTAAAACGCCTGACTGCACTGCATATACAAATTCTGACAGTTGTTATGGCAACGATATGTTACGGTATGATTCACTGGACAATTGGCCTTAGTTTTGATAGTTTGTTTTGACTTTTTCGTATTTTATTACAAGTTTTTCATTTATTTTTTTTTTAATAAGAACTTATTATTTATAAAAAAATTTTACTTAGTGCAATAATATACTTTTAAATGTATACTATAGTCATTAATAGCTTTAAAGTTTTTCATTTTGATATTCTTTATAGTAGAGAGTTGATTATAATTTTGTTTAAGTTTATATTTTTCATATTTAAAAATGTGTATGTACCATTATTTACAACTTTTTCATACGCAAATAAATATAAATAAACGAAAAATTTACTAAAAAAATAAATTTGATATATATCTACCTTATATTTTTGTAAAATAATGTATCGCTTCTGCATCGATATATTAACAACATAATTCATTTTCGAACTCCCCGACACATTGTTCGAGAATCCAAACTTCATACCAGCCGTTGTCACCTGTTAATTCATTAGTTAACGTTCGCCCCAGAGCAATGATGATACATACGAGGTATTAATTAAATAAATGATGTCGGTTTGACAATAGCACTGCGGGGATTTTATGCAGACGACTTTTATGCCAAACTTTTTCTTTTTATTTGTGCAGGGAACGCCAAAGCCGATGTCATTGGACATAGGGCAAAAAATGAAGTAAACATGTTATATTTGCAAAATCTTTGCTCATTAAATAATTACAGGTTGCAACTAATTTGGGCACTCATTATATTTTATTAAAGCAAATTTTATATATATATTATATACAACATTAATTGATTTTATATCAAATGCATTAGTTTACAACTCATCTCGATTTTATTCATCATACTATACAGATCAAGAGTTTTACGATCGCAATGTATGTCATAGGGCAACAATAATAAATCGTAAGCAAAATCATCGCGAATGCGTAGAGAGTATAAAAAATGCTATAAACGTTTTTAGTATACAAATACGTCATTCACACATACACATTTTACTATTAGATGACGCTTAACAGCCTAACGACAATAAATCTTATTGTAACAGAAAAGTGGTCACAAAAGAAACAACATTTGCGTATAAGTTCTGGAGTTGCCATCGTCCGTTAGTTCTCATTCATTAAAAACTAATAAAATACGACAAACGAGATCTGTGGAAGGAGTAAAGATTGCCAATTCAAACTTTGAAAGTTCCTTATAGTTATTGTTATAAATCACGGATTGTTTTGTAGAACAACGAACTTATTGCATTCAGCTATTTTTATTTTTTTTCTTCCTTACCATATGTCCATATTATAAAGACATTTAGTACTTTTTGTTGACATGTAGTGTATTGCTTGTTTATTTGGTAAACAATCCAGTAGTTATCCTGTGCAGTTGTGGCTAATGACTTATACCTATAATAGTATTTTTTCACTTTTGGCGACATAATGTCCGCGAAAGGCGATTTTCACTTGAGAATTATACCTTCAAATGAAAACTTGACATCATGCTGTCTGATGTTTTTGCTAGCCCATGTCCTTGCCGATTTGGCTGGCTCAAATTTAACTTAATTTTGTTCCCCTTGATCTGTTCACACGCCAATTAAATAATTCTTAGCAAATGATATGGTGCACAATAATTTTTATTATGGTTTTACACAAATTCAGGTATTCAAATATTGCAAAAATTTAGTCGTCTTACTTGCTAACCGATTGTAATATTATTATAATATGTATATATTAGAATTGATATTTTGGAGGTATTATAATAAATTACTAATATTAAGTAGCAACATAAAATTTTAAATTAATAATTTTCTACAGCGACTTTTGTTCAGATCATTCCCTTTCCACTCGCTAATTCCGAGATTTATATGAATTTTTTATGCATCCGAGATGAAAGGGTTAAAGCTATTTTTTAATTTTGAGGAATAGAAAAGAAAAGCTTTTCTTCAGCTTAGGATCTATAAGTGATGTGATTCAAGGCTCCTTTGCTTAATTTTATGACAAAATTGTGAATATTTTATTATAGTTTCCCTTCTGTCTCATGCCATGCAATGCGTATGACATTTATTTGATTTAACTCGAGGCGAATTCTCGTAACGGCATCTAGCAATATGCTTAAATACAATTCCTGTACTAATAATATATACAATAGCCTCATAATATATACGGGTCGTTCGATAATTACTTGTCACCTCGTGTCGTCATAAGTAAAATGTTAAATATTTCAAATTTATAATACGGTTTTACGAGACGCGTCTTTCAAAACGCCGGTAATATATTTGTCTTTTGAGATTTCTCATTGCATTAAATCGCTGTTAAGTATTCTTTATGTTGTTGACAAAACTAATTCCTGGAAGGAAAGTCTATTTGGTATTTTACAGTTGCTTTCACGATACTACGACTTTGCGAACTTAGTCTCACGTCCGTTGCTAATTATGCGCATTCGCGTAATTATATATTTTTATTATATATTAAAATTTCTTTAAGTCTTTGTGTTGTTATGTATCGGTTGTGTATGGTCCTATTGTCCGAATTGCCAACGTGCATCGTCAAATAATCTAAACTCGATTTATTTAATAATAAATATGTCTTGCTTTTGCTGCGAATTGATTAAGTACGTTTTCCTAAAGTTCTACTGAAAACGTTGATGGTTTGCGCTAACCGAATTTGATACAAATTAAACAATTGTCAAATTAGTATTCATAAATCTAAACAAACATAGATATTGAGGCACTGTCAGGTGACTGTTTTAATAATGTGGTCCATTCGAAGGATGGTCAGGCTGTGTAAACAATACATATATAAATATGTACACAGCACAAATAATTTTGACAACAATGACAAATATTATGGATACTTAATTAAACAGAATATCTTACCGAACAATTATTATAAACACGTGCATGTGATGTCGATAATATTAATTATTTTTCACATGTCCGAGTTTGCTATAAATCAAGGATACAAAAGTTATTTTCGCATAGATTGATTGGGTGTCTTGTTGTTTGATATGCGTACAAAAGACAGCGTGTCGGACAATCGCCTTTGCATAATAACAGTTTCAATGGCTAGGACATAGCAAAACCTATTGTACTACAGGAATTGCTGTGAAGCCAATAGGTCATACTGAGGACTGAGCGTGGGTTAATATAGGTTAATATGTCTTTCAAATACCTGACAAATTAGGCCCTGTCATTAATTTTGTACAATCGATCATGTAGTTATTTGAAGGAGTGATTGTTTTCTTGAAATGTACAATAGATTACGTCATCAGCAATGCAGGATATAATTTTCGATTTATGATATAGTAATTTTTTTAATAATATTCTAATAGTCTAATTATACATATTTCCATTATTGTCAATTTTTATTAAGTAATTTTTCTTTCTTTTCAGAACCTAGTAATTATGTATGCAGCACATGCAAGCAGAGAATGCATTCCGCCTGGCGATTGCTTCAACATGTTCAACATACCCACGGAGTCAAAATCTACGTAGAGAGTTCTCCAGGACCTAATAGCAGTAGTTGCAGCAGTCTAGGCAGTACAAATTCAAGTAGTGGAAAAGCTCTTAGTGTGAACAACTCTGGGAATAGCAGTACATGTTCATCTTCATCATCAACTGGTCAACAGCCTCTGAGAATGCATCCATTACTACCACCTCCACCGCCACCAGAGCTTGCTGGTGTGGTTCCTTATGGTCTTCTTCGAGGACCAGTGGTGGCACCTCAATATTCTCGTCCGTCATTGCAGCACGATAGGTTCAGAATGGAACAATTAGTTTCTGAACAATTCAGACAACACGGTCTGAATTTAGCTGCTGCATTAGCCGCTAATTCGCAAGGCCAGCCCTCGCCCTTTCCAGTCGCGGCAGAGCGGTCACAGTACCGCGATCGATCAGCTCTGCCGGTCTCTGCTAACGCACCAAGTCAACAATCCTCTGTCGTCGGCCTTCCAATGGCCTCAGTAGGCGGAGTGCACCCAAACGAGCAGCTGGATTTTTACTCGCAGCGATTGCGACAGCTCGCGGGTACCACTAGTCCCGCGGCTGTTACTGCGGACTCGAGCTCGCCGAATCCGCGAAAGCATTCGCCGCCCTTTGCGAGCCCATCGCCATTGAATTCTGCTGTTAATAGTAATAACAATAACGATAGTTGCAGTGTTAATAACAATAATAATGAAGAAGATGCACAAGCTCGTGTTACTCCCGACATAAAGCCACCCAGCCCTGAACCTGCCGAACCTATTACCACGACACCATGCTCAGCTCCTGATTCTGTAAAGTCGGAATCAAAATTTAGATATTTGAGAACACACGGCTTATACAGGTGCACAGTTTGTGATCATTCCTGCTCCCAAAGTAGTCTATTGCGTAGACATATGCGGACGCATAGACAACAAATGCAAGATCAAGAGGAAAGAACAAGTAACGCGGGAAGCGTTGAAACCTTAGATGAAGATGAAACGGAAGATGAGGAGGAAGAAGAACAAGAAGAAGAAGATGATGATGAGAAAGCACAAGACTTATCAGTTACAAATTCTTCTTCTCAACAGACACCGATTGCCACACAACCTCTTCCTTTAACTACGACACCACCGTCCGTAGCTACAACGACTGCTGCTTCTCTCGTTGGAGAACTAATGGACAAATTCGGCTTGGCTAACATTGCACAATACAATGAAGCATATAAACAAGCTTTGCAAGAGTCTAGTGGTAAAATGATGAATGGTCTACGAGTACGAGATGATTTTAAACCACTGTTACCACCATCACCTGCACCTCAGTTACCTTTATTCAACCCAATGCTACATCCACCATCTTCTACTGATGGGAGTTGGTGGCTGCCTGGATTGGGGCCGGTGATGCCACCAAATAGTGATGTGAAAAGTAAATCGAACGCAGCCGCTGCTATGCTTTTAAAGAAGGAACCGCGTAGAAACGATACTTGTGAGTTTTGCGGGAAGGTATTCAAAAATTGTTCAAATTTAACCGTACATAGAAGAAGTCATACAGGCGAAAAACCTTATAAATGTGAATTGTGCTCGTACGCTTGTGCGCAAAGTTCGAAATTGACTCGACATATGAAAACGCACGGAAGGCTGGGAAAAGATGTATACCGATGCAGGTTCTGCGAAATGCCATTTTCGGTGCCATCAACACTTGAAAAGCACATGCGCAAATGCGTAGTAAGCCAAAGCAAAGCCGGCGGCGGGCACAGGTTACTGCCGCCAACTTTATTGTCAGCGGATGAAGACTCCTCAGCCAGCAAAGAGGCAGCATGACTCTTTCCCTGGGGTCGTTGGGGGCTTCCGCCCCCAGTGCACGCCCCCCTCGCCCCTGGGAGGATATATTAAATACATCGCGCGCTAATTTAAATCGACACGAGTTTCGGTGAAAAAATGCACTGTGAAATTTGCGTGCGGACTGATACCAAAGCCGGGCGACACCGTCATAATGATAAAGCGGTTCGACTGTTAATTTTATTATTGAAACATTGTATTTTTATTATATTATGTAATGGAGTTTTATAATATCAGTTTTGTATGTATTATTTCTGTAAAAATGTATTATAGTACTTATAATTTTTGTTGCGTTATCAAAAGTTTGGTGATTGAATGTGTGAATTTGTGAATGATTGATGTACATGAAATAAAATGTATTCCATTTTTAAGACTGAAATTGGGCTATATTTAATGGAGCTCTGGCACTTAAGAAACATAATTTATTGTATTTTTTTTATTTTATTAAAAATGTTGATGTTTTAAACTGTAGACAATTTGTAGTAACTTTCAAATGTTTGGATAAAAAAGAATATATTCCGTACTTTTAATATTTAATTATAATCAGCAACATTGAAAGTGCGTGTACAATTTATATCATAAATAGAGCAAATTTAAACAAGTTTTCACATTAAAAATCAAAAATTTTGTGTTAAAATGGATAATACTTTTTAAAGTTGTATGTTGCAGATTACCTGTAAGTTATTGAAATATTTATATTATTTTAATGTTCGTCATTCTAAGTCAAGTTGTTGGTGCAATATCACCTTAGATTTTAACATGGTTTTTACTATTATTTTTAACATTTGCAATTTGCCGAATTGTAAATTTACAAATCGGCATCATGCAGAAAATAAATACATAAAAAATGCTATCTTGATATTTCACCAATAACTCTTAGTTGATGTTATTAAACAAATGTCTGATACTGCGATGTATATTTAAACTCTTAGATAATTTTATGTTATAGTTAAATAAATCTATTTTATATTTATAAAAAATGCCTATTTGAAGGTTGCATTTTGGGTAATATATAGCATTCCCATAGCGGACCATATCTTATTTTACGATCAGAAGCGAAACGTACTTAATTATTAATTAAATATATTATAAATAAAATGACATGTAATTAAATTTTTTATGTTTTTATTTTATTATATTTGATTTTCAGTTCTTATTATTGTTATTAATGAGGGAGACTTATATTGCCAGTATTTCATTGTAAGTGTGTAGAACTTCTACTAACTGTAAATAGTTTTATAAAAGTGCAATAACTAGTTAAATACAAATTCTAGTTGGATAGTTGAGATAAATCTCTAAAAGGTCTCCTCCTAAGGTAGATTAAAACAGCATTCCTAAACATGGCCTATGTATAGAAAATGTTACGAACGATATTAATATTTAAAATAACTATTTTCAAACATATCAATTTATTTTGTTTCGAATTAGGAATTTTTGACACATAATTTGGACGCAATTTTTCTGGACTTTCTTCAGAAGTCAGTGGGACTCGTCGTTGCATCGAATGTATAATTGGCAATATAAAAATTTAAACTAACATACGAATTGTGAAAATGTGAACTTATTTAGTACGAAAAAATAGAGTGTAAATATCTATAATAGTGTTTTAACATATTGGCTCAACACGACTAAACCAAACAATCGATAGCTCAAGATATTTTCAGATAAAATTCATTTTTCTCTAGATAAACCAATATTTCCTCGAGCCCACAATCGCTTGGTTAAATCGTGAATAGAAGACTTTAAATTAAATTTGTAACATAATAACATGTTAATTCCAATTTTTTCAACGATTTCTGAATAAATTTTTGTTTTTTTTTTATAGTTTTAATTAGAGTTCATTTTTTTGCCACTTGAATATCTTACTTTGAAACAATGTACTTTAACTATACTAAAAATCTAAATTTGCAATTTATTTCTTTAAAATCTAAAACCTCTTTCTAAATCTATTTCTATAATAGTATAAGCATGTAAAATTTTATATTCAAAATATTCCTACCCTCATGTTGAAAACAGGGTAAAATTACAATTACATATTATACAAATTATATATTACAACACGAATAACGCAGGGCCGTCGTATATAGTTTTCTAACAAAGTAATATAATAATTAAATCAATTTTAAATGTACACTTCTAAAACTAATAGATTTTAAATCGAGCAAACGCCACTTAATAAATGTCTTTGAATCTACAATATGTATTGACAAAAACTAAGAATATTTCGTACAGTAGAATTTTTGGATAAAATGTTTTAATTATATTTTCATATGAATTTTATTTATAACCTCACTTGTTACAGGTAAAACAAATATGTAAAATACAAATAAAAGTAATCGTGTTCAATAGACATTATTAATTTAACTCAATTATTAATTTTATAATCACGAATACCTTGTAACGTTTGATGATAGAGTTTAAATTATACGAGTGATTGTATAAACTTCCTATAGGATAAATACACGATATTATATAAAATGTTAATTTTGTAATATATATTTATTATTTTCTTGTGTAGATAATATTAATGTTATATGATAATTGACTAGTGTATTAATGTAATCAATTAATTGTATATGTACTGTAAAATTGACTTTTAAAATATTCTTAGATTAATTACAGAATAAAAATACATCAATCTAAATGTATCTTACGACTTGATTGCGAAATTGTCATAAATGAAAAATAAATCAGAAATACAACGAAATAATTCTTTTTATTTTTCATATTAATTATTTTTCAGGATATTTTGTTTAAAAAATTGAATGGAAGATTTCAATATATAATACTTTACTACATACCTCAGATTTACCTGTTTACCTGTTGCATAAAACTCAGGCAAAATATATTTCTTTCCCATCTGAAAACATAAAGAACATCCCCACTATTGTTAGTTTCAGTGTGTGATTCATATAGGAACAGTTGATTCCAGTTGGATTGGTATAGGATTTCTATCAGATATTCCGCCAGGTAATCAGATATTTGACAGATTATAATATTTTTTATTTTTGGCTTTGAAGTTTCTTAACTAACTAACTAACTAACAAACTAAATAGTATTTTTAGGGATTTTTTTTTTAATTTAAAAAAAATCTGGCAATATGTTATAGGAAGATATTGAGTAATAATAAATATTGAGATATTGAGTAATCATTCAGTCACCGACCGTGGTCGAGTAAACACGTCTCATAAATATATAATATATTATTTAAATTAAATTTATCCAATAATTTTATACCTAGAATTCTCGAAATAAATAAGTTTATAACCTACGAAGAAGAGTATTATACCTGTTCCTTAAATATTGTTGTGAATCAAGCAAATTTTTACCGAAGACTCTTGTACCTGCCGCCATCAAGTTGTTACCTGTATATCACCTATATCTGTTACCTGTATATTACCTATCAAGATGGTCAACACTAGAAGCCAGATGAGTCAAAACTCTTTTGATGATTCAGTTGTGGGTGAGTCTGTTAATTTAGATTATACCGTTATTTGTGCCGAATGTATTTCTTTACGGGAAGTTATTAATTCACAGAATTTATTGCTCAATGAGAGGGACAGACTAATTGCTAAGCTTACGAAAGAGCTGGCGATAGCCAATTCCAAGTTGCAAAGCATTAGCTCTAATTCTTCCAATGTGCAATCGGAAGTGAATGTAACATCCAAAAAAGTTAAAAGTAAAGTTGAACAAATCAAAGCGTCCACTCCACTTCCTTCATCCTTTTCCTCACCAAAGCCCAAAGTACTAATTTTGTCCGACAGCCACGGCAGATCCTGGTCCGGGTTCTTAAGTGGTTTGTTAGGTCCTAAAGTTAGTGTGTTCGGTATGGTCAAGCCGGGTGCGGGTTTTTCTAGCGTGGTCGCTGGCATTGGGGATCTGGTTGGTGATTTTGGCGTTCGGGATCATGTTGTTGTTATGGCCGGGACGAACGACGCTGACTCTGATTATGCTATTCGTGATGCGCTAGAGTTTGCCCGTCGATCATGTAGTAAAACAAACCTTTGTTTTGTTACAATTCCCTTCCGATATGACAATCATGGCCTGAATTCTAGAATTTCCCAAATAAATCGTTGTATTTACCGTGATTTTGGTCATGGTAAATTCAGGGGTGTTAAGGTCTTTGATGTCAATAGATACGTTGATAGACTCGACTACACCAGGCATGGTCTCCATTTCCTTTCAAATGCAAAGCAGAAACTCTGTCGTTTTCTCGTTAGAGAAGCGCTGACTCTGCCAAATTCCAAAGACTCCCGCTCCTTTCGCTTTTGATTCTGACGACGCTTCATCTTTTATATTTTGTCAAAATATTCAAAATTTACCCAATAAATTACTCAAAATTGAATTACTTTTAAATGACTATAAGCCTTATTTTTTATGCTTTTCTGAACATTGGCTTAACGAAACCAAACTCAAATTAATTAAATTAAACGGTTACTATCTATGTTCCTCTTTCTGCCGAAATGATTTTAAGCATGGAGGCGTTTGCATTTTTTCGTCGGTTAAAATTAAATGTAATAACATTATAACAAATATTGCACCTGTTGAAAAAATTTTTGAATTTTGCGCTGTAGAAGTCAATTTTTCTCATACTACTTATTGTATTATTTGCGTATATAGAGCTCCAGATCAAGATGCTATTAAATTTATACATTTACTTTATGTTCTAATGGAAGAACTTTTTCATAAATATAACTCTATTATTGTTTGCGGTGATTTTAATATCCATCTGGACAAAAGCTCTAAAATCAGCGAAAGTTTCAAATCTAGCATGGATTCATTTGGTTTATTTCCTACCATAAATGATCCCACGAGAATAAGTACTTCTTCTTCCTCTTGCATTGACAATTTTTTTACAAATTTAACTGATATAAAAACATTTGTCATTAATACGGGTCTTTCTGATCACTACGGAATTTTCCTATCTTTATTAAACAACACAACTTCACAATCTATTAATTATCAATATAAAAGAAATTTTAATAATAATAATAAACTCTTATTCAAAGAATTATTAGAAAATGAGACGTGTAACCAATCTTATGAAAATATTACTTTTGACTCGTTTATTAATTCTTTTTTACATAAATTTAATCTTGCTTTTCCGCTATTGAAATATAAAATCCAAGTTAATAATTTCCATAAACCTAACGCATGGTATACTCAAGGCTTGAGAATTTCGTACAATAAATTACTAAGTCTAGAAAGAGCGTCTAAAACCAACTTCGATATCGACTTTATGATTTACTTTTTAAAATACAGAGAAATTTTTAATAATATTTGCAAATTAGCAAAAATCAAGTCTAATGAAAGTGTTATTTATAATTCGCACAATAAGCAGAAGGCAATGTGGTCACTAATTAAATCAGAAATTAATTATAAATCAAGCTCTTCTGACATAGAATATCTCAATATTAACAATGAAAAAGTCAATGATAAAATAATTATAGCAAATGCTTTTAATAACTATTTTGTTAATGAATCTTTTTATATAACATCCAATATTGTAATCGATCCGAATATTTCAGCAGCACATTTTTCTAAATTATTAGAAATCAGAATTCACTGTACCTATTTCCCATAACTCCTGATGAGCTGTCGAAAACAATTCTGTCCCTTAAAAATTCATACTCATCTGGTCCTGATGAAATTTCGTCTGATATTTTAAAACAATTCTATCCACTATTCATTGATGATCTCCTTACTTGCTTAAACAACGCAATTAGTAACGGTGTCTATCCGAATCATTTAAAACATTCAAAAATTAGGCCACTTCATAAAAAAGGCCCCACTGACATTATCAATAATTACAGGCCAATTTCTCTATTAAACACTTTTGACAAAATTTTTGAAAAAATATTACATAGTCGGCTAAACAATTTTTTAACAGTTAATAATATATTATATAAAAATCAATTTGGGTTTCGTCGAAATCACTCTACTTCTCACTCAATTTACACATTAGTCCATGACATTATTCACTCTTTCGAAGATGGTAGCTTCTGCGTTGCAGTTTTCTGTGACTTGTCCAAAGCTTTTGATTGTATCTCCCATGAAATTCTTTTAAACAAGCTCGATAAATACGGTGTACGTGGTATAGCTCTTGAATTATTCTCATCTTACTTATCAAATAGGACTCAATCTGTTTATCTTAATGATCGTGGTTCAGTAATTATCTCAGACAAACAAAATATTAAGCTCGGTGTCCCTCAGGGCTCAATTCTCGGACCATTATTATTTCTCATCTACATAAACGATCTGCCAAAATGTACAGATCTCTGTAAATTTATTCTTTTTGCCGACGACACTAGTGTGATTATAAAAAGCAATTCCTTAGAAGAAGTAAATAATAAATTAAATCTAGTTATGAAGTCAATTTCGAATTGGTTCAATTCTAATAATCTTTTGCTCAATAATGACAAAACCCAAATTATGTCTTTTCGAACAGTAAATAGGATAAGTCATGAGATCAATTCTTTAACTATCAATAGCATTCAATTTGAATTTTCCTCAGTCTCAAAATTTCTAGGCATCCAATTACAAAAAAACTTAAACTGGGACGATCATATTCATTCCATACTTGTACCTAAGTTAACTAAAACCTGTTTCATGTTGAGAATTCTTAAATCAAAAGTTAGTTTAAATTGCCTTCTTTCAATTTATTATTCTAATTTCTATTCGCATCTCGCTTATGGAATACAATTCTGGGGATTCTCATCATCCTTAAAGGATATATTCAAAATACAGAAAAGAGCATTAAGAATAATTTTTTCCCTCAGTTCTTTATCCTCATGTAGGAATCTTTTCCGACAATATAACATTCTCACTGTTCCCTGTATATTTTTGCTAATTACGTTGTCATTCATAAAGAATAATCCTGAACGCTTCAACCTATCCTCCATGTTAAATTCCTATTATAAAACAAGAAATTTGACTATAAAAGGACCAACTTTTAAACTTGAAACATCTTTTAATACCATAGACGGAAGAGGAGTACAGCTTTTTAATCTACTTCCACTACATATTAGGAAACTGAATGATCGTCAATTTCATAATACTATTGTTAAACTTTTAAAAGCTCAAAGTTTCTACGATACTTCTGAGTTTGCCAATTTCGATATCAAACATTATTTTGATAATGAAATGCCTACTGTTACTAATTAATACTTCTTTTTGCAACAGTTGCAATTTTTTCCCTTTTCAATACCTTTGCTAATTTTTATTCTAAATTATTTTACTATTTTCCTACTTTAAGTATTTTATCATTACAATTATTTTCATATTGTATATTCTTTTTTGATACTGCTCTTAATTTTTATTTTCCAGATATGATACTCAACTAAAAATTGCATAACGGATATTTCAAGGATTTTTTTACCATAAGAAGACTCTCAAGATCTACAACAATTAAACTATTTGAATTTTATTACATTTTTTTTTTCTTCAAGTTATTGTATTAGATATTACTAATGTTAGGCGTAATATTGTTTAATAGTTGTATTTTACTATACTTAATTCAATTAGGATAATTTATTTTCTGTAATTATTAAATTTATTCCTGTATCCGTAAATAATATAATATAATATAAATAATATAATATAAATTAGTTTATTTCATAAACTTCAAATAGGACAACCGAGTAATTATTTTTGTGTACTAATAAACACTTTTACCACACTTCAGAATTTTCGAAAATGAAGTATTGAATGCAATCCAAATGTTTTTGTGTAGATAATATGATTTTATTGGCAAAACCAATTATCGATGCAAATTCTAATTAGATTCCATACTTCATGCAACAATTAAATTAATAAATTGTAATTTTAACATAGGTAAAATACGTTTATAAATTTTTATGAAAATAAGTTTATTTATGTATTCACATTTCATATATTTTACTTGCAATATATTTTTTCATAAAATCTATTGAAAATACAGTTAGTAAATATCTATATTGTTTCATATTAGAATATTTTCTTCTAATTGGATTTTTCTGATTTTTTGTTATGCTTACTAGAAGAGTTAAATATATATTTTCTCTTTTATACCTTTTAGTGTAGCTATTATAATAGTATTTGAAACAAAAGCACTGCAAAAAATTTATTAAGTTATACATCTTTATTTTCAACTATTTATTTTATTTTAAATGTAATGTGTAATCAATGCGTTATTTGTTTTACCATAATCATTTTTTTAAATTGATTATTATTATAAAACAAAATCAGGATACAATATTTTTTTTATTATGCATGATTCAAATATAACTTGATGATTATTTATCCACGTCGATTATTAAATAATATTGACCGATCGAATTATTAAATAAATATTGACCTGAATATGGTCGTGATCTCGAACACCCGCTCTGGATTATCTGATATAATTTAACTTGAAAATATAGATGATCAATTTGTTTCTAATTGGAAATAGCCCATTTAAGGCACTGCGGTGAGAAATGGCACAAAAAAATCTCACATTATTCTTCCCTAAATCGAAGGGCTCATTATTATTATATATTCACTAATAATACTTATGTATGCACATTTTTTAGTTGCTACAATCATTTACTATTATTAATTAAAATTTTATTAAAATTTAAAAACTAAAAATGTTCCTTCTTTTCCTAAATAAAATTGATAGTATTCCTAAAAAAATTGTGACTTAATTTTTTCTACAACCTTTATTACATAATGATTAACTCAGCTGTTTGGCTATTGCTAACTACTCTTGCTAGATTTTTAATGTAATATTGTAAGAATATTTATTGTGAATTAAAATTATAAATATTGTCATTGGTTTGCTATAGCTATAATAGTTAGACTTTAATACAATGCTATTTGTAAACTAATCTAAATAAAAAACTCTAAACTAATCTAATATTATTAACGACAGATGGAATATATAATAATGCTCTGTATGAATTTATTAAAGTTTAATCAAATAGATGTAATAGCAAATGGCCAATGTACCAGATTACAAGCTCAATAAAAAGAATTATATTTTTACAAGGAGTGTATGATTCAATTTACCTCATCAAAATTTCAAAAGTAAAATCTATAATTATTTTTAGACCATTTTTGGTACGAAGGAAAAGGTGGTTCTAATAGATGTGAACTTAGCACATAATGTTTTATCGATAATACAATTCGATATTTTGATCTGGCCTGAAATAAATCACAACACTGATTCCATTGTAACCAACTTCACACCAATAGTGTTACCAAACTAATAGCATTTCTTGTGGCGTCGTCTTTGAGGTTTTGCATTTCTTGCAGTGATAACGCTATTGTCCGCCATTACGGCGTCGGTGACAGTTGACATTTACTAAATTGTTAATAACTAATAACACATATATTTATGCTTGCGTAATGTTTTCGGTGTATTTTATACCTGATTTAATTGTAATAAATTTGCACCAAAGTAGTGAATGTATTAAATGTGCCTAATTAATTGTGAATTGTGAATTAAGTTACATGTGACATAATGTGACGTGAGTGTGTTAAGAAAAATGATCAAGTGTTGTGAAGTGTATTGTAGACTTTTAGTAGGAGCCACAGGGTGTAAACTGGTAAGTTTCATTGAAAACTAATAGCCTTATTTAATATTTTGAAATTAGATTTATAGGTATTTATAACTATACGAAACTGATGGTATCTATCAAACACTTGCTGTTACGTCTAACTTGATAGGTGGAATCATGTTATTTTTATTATTATTTATTTATTATTATTTATTTTTATTTCAGCCTAATGGCCTAGAAATACATCATTATACCAATAATACCTTAAACCTACTTTATATACAAATAAAAATAAACAGAAAAGTCTAATCAGTGGTTTCTAATAACTATAACGTTCTGGACTGGTTGCCCAAGTAACTCTTTTTCCTTTGCTTTCTTCATGCGGTTGATTGTTTTCAACCAGCCCAGACTTTCCTTATCATTGGAATCATGTTATTGATAAATGCATTATTATTTGACATTTATGTATCCTATTAATAGATGATTTAACATCTACTACTGAATACTGGTTAGAAAATTGTTTTCGGAGAACAAATTAAAATTTCAGTTTATATACTTCGGAATTTTTAAACATATTTCACAAAATCGCAGTCATTTCATATTGTACTCGAAAAGATATATTTAGTGACAAGCCCAACGTGCGGTCCGACTGCGATTTCTGTGCGGACCGGTAACAACACATTCTTATTTATCTATGGGTAACAAACAAATAAATTAACTTGTGGTGTATGGCATCGTGCCTCAAAGATCTTCCCGTACCGTAACGAAATATTAGAGGCATATAAATGTTTTCAAATAGATTATTATAAATACTGTAACATTGTCTAGTATTTATAAGAGTTATATAAACTGAATTACCAAGTTAAAATTATTGAATTTAACCTTTTTCGACTCAGATGCCGAAGCATGAATGATGAATTATTTTCGATATACAAAATTTTTTTTTTGAAAAAAAAAATTTAAATTATTTTTTCATAGCATCCATGAAGGCTATCGCAGGATAGCGATCTTTCTCACGCAGTCAAATAATATATAACTGTAACAAATGTAGCTAAATGTACTTTGTATAGCTTGCTGTGAAAAAAAAATTAAAAAAAATATATTTTTTTCCAAAAGTAATTGTTCTGTCAACACAAGCAGAAAGTATTCTGAATTATTCCAATTGGATGCTTATTTCTCTTAAAACCTGCAATTTTTTGTACATTTAGCTTTGTATCTTTGGAGTGGCTGGACCTGCGTTTTCCAAAAACTAATCAGCACATCCCCCTATCAACATAAATCGAATTTTGAATATTAACCAAGATGCGCCCGAAAACATGGACGAAAAACTGTGGACACACAAAACACACACACACATTCATTTTTTCTGAGGTATGCCAAAATGTTCAGAAACATTTTCAATGATCAATGATCTATTCAGATCCACATTATTTACAACTAGTAGCAAATAAATTTACATTTGAGGATTTCAATTTAGGGACCGATTTTGCCACATAACAGAAAAAATATGGCAAGGCAATGTTACGCTCCAACTTCCATACATTATGCTACTGAATCATACTGAATACTGTCAAATTGTCGTGTATTTGCTGCAAAATCAGGCGTTTCACACCTAAACTGCAACGTCACTCGTATGAAGCTGTGTTAGAAACAGATTGTTATCTAAGATCGTTTTTTTTACATTTGTGCAGGTTTTCTATCTGACAATTGAGAAATACGCCTGACTGCACACCACATGGGTTTTTCAAAATTTAATATGGAAAGTTTTTCATAACATTGCCTTGCCATAACATTTTTCTGTTATGTGGCAGAATCGATCCCATAGTCTACTTTTATGGAAAAGATATCCAGGAAATAAATTTCCTAATTTGACACAATTAGCTATTTGTATTGTGGCAGCAAACGGTGCAACATGTCCCTGTGTGTCATTTTTTTTGTTTGATTAAAATTAGCCGAAATCAAAAGCCATAATAGGCTCACCGTCGCAAATTTGACGAACATTGTGTCACAACAAAATTCGAAGTTGATATTAAAAAAAATAAAATATATTAATTTTTTTTTATTATATTTTTAACAGCAATCAGAACCTTACGTCCTATGAGCTGTTGGGCTGAAACTTCTCCTTACTTCGTATTTTTAGATGGTAACCCAATGGTTAATCCATCCATATTTGATGATTTTGTGTTATTAGAATTAATCTAATAGGGATGACTTTCTTTGGTGCAGCAATGCCGGGCAAGGGCTATTTTCACTTGGAAACATATTGCTATCTACATTTCCAAGTGAAAATCGTTGTCACTGCTGCCTGACAACAGGCTGCTCAAAGTGGGTATCGAACCCGAACTCTGAATCATATCAAGTCCCGTCGCTCTTAACCGCTTATCTACGGGCGAGCCCCAAATATATTAAATGCGCAGTTTCATAATAAATATCTGTTTTACTTCACTAAAATACCTATATATTATTACGTATATCATACGTGTACACTGTACATCCTAATTTGTGTGTACGTTGTTTATTTGAGGGCGGGTGTATGCTACAATTTAAATTTTTTTTGTTCGGGTGAGTGGCCTTGTACAGTCATAAATTCTGGTCCAAACAGTAATTTGGGTTGGTAATAGCTCGCTGGTTTGTCATAAGTATTGCCCGAATCTGCCCTGATATAAATCACAACATTGATACCAGATACCATTGTTATCAGGTGTCAACACCAATGGCAGTACCAATTGCATTCCTTGTGATACTTGTCTTTGAGGTTGTGCATTTGACGGCGACAATGCTGTGGCATGCCACTACGGCGTCGGTGACAGTGGACATTTACTAAATGGTTAACTAATAAAGGAAATATTTAGCCTGGCGTAATGTTTTTCGGTGTGTAGTGTGCCTGATTTTATTGTGATAAATCTTCATCAAAGTGGTGAATGTACTAAATGTGTTTGATAAATTGCAAATCACTAATAGTAAATTGCAATTAACAATGTATTGTGAGTGTGTTTTGAAGTATAAAGAAAATAGTCAAATAATTAAGCAGTGTACTACAGACTGGTATTAGGACGAAGCAAAATGTAAATCGGTAAGTGTGTATCAACTATTATTTCTGAACTTCGGCTTATTGGTGTAGTACATGGTTACTGGACATATCTTGATGAAGATATTGCCTCCCAAATTATTCTGTTTTGTATTATTTACAAATTGCTGACTTTAGCAGCGCCTCATAGCTAACTGTGTTATGTCCAGACTGGGTTGAAGGTGATTGGCATAACAAATGTTATTCACATTGATTACTTTGATCCTCTACTGAAAAGCCAATTCATCCTTCGATGTGTTCTTATAGTTGTCGATTTTTTATATAAAATTTCTAGTTTACACTTACGGGACGGCACTGATTTCAAAACAATCTACTGTACCGGCTGTAAACTTGATTTCATTGTGTTTGTTATGCAATTTGTTTGATAAGAATTTGTGGTCATTGAAGGACTACTTTTATA
>NW_020539725.1:15894265-16104457 GCF_003426905.1 Ctenocephalides felis
TTCATAACGATAATATTAGTGCTATTACTCAGTAATAAACAGTTTAAACATAAACAGTTTTACGCGATCAGTATATAATATGATTCACCAATTCACTGTAAGCTCAGCACAAATTTCTCACAAATCGTCAAAACATATCTTTCAAATATTTTGTGATGTTGTTGACTGATAGAATAGTATGATGGAAGGCAACAAATGAAGATGTGGTGAGAAATTATTAGTAGATCATTAAAAGGAAAGGAAACTGGATTGGACCCATTTTGCCAAAAGAGTGCCTACACATCGTTGAAGGTAAAATAGAAGAACTAAAAGCACTGGGAAGAAGAAGAATGCAGATGATTGATAACCTACGCGAAAAAAGAAAATGCAAGAAACTGAAAACTGAAGCATAGGACAAATACTTTTACAATTTTAATGTATTGAAAATAGTACTTAATAATATAGTATTTTAATTACATCATATAGATGCTGAAAATTATATTTGATGCACTTTTAAAAAAGGTTCAAAATAAAAGCGAGACATTAAAGATTAATGTCTTGCATTTAATGATTAAATGGACGATCAGCAGGTTCAATATTTTCGTGAAAATAATTATTAAATAAAGAATAAAATTTCCAATACAAATTATTTGTATTAATTACTATATAGGTATACTAAATTAAGCTCTTCAAGCTCTTAAAATAAAAAAACAACTGAATATGAATTATCTATAATTAAAAAACCAATCGAGCCATTTGCGCACCAACAGCAACCACAGGAATAGAGTCGCCATAAAGGAATATCATAGATTTCTTAGTATTTCAATTATCTCAATAGAAATTCTTAGACAATTTACGATAATGGAAAGTTCGTTTGCCACTATTACTAATATTGTATTTGATACGCCTTCAAAAGCCGTTATAAAGTTTAATACACTTTGTCATTAATTTTGATTACCGTGCATAATAAGTGAAAAAAAATTACGCGACGTTAAAGATTATTAAATCTGCGGCTCATGAGAATAATTACGGAAGGTTCACAATAGCCCGAAAGGTAATATACAATAATTAGCCAAAGAGTTAAGTAGCCAAGTGTAAATTTCATACTCAATATAAAATGTTAATATATAATACAATATTTTTAATTCATTTTGATTATAATCGCATTGGTTACGGAGTATAATAAGCATAACAGATTTATGATTTAAGTGAATAGATATATACACCTATCAGTAAAAATATCTCTATAATAATATATGTCTGTATGCCAAAAGAATTGAGTGGCCGATAACAAACCATAAAAAGAGGGTGGTCGTTTCTATAAAAAAGCGGAAGGGTCCACTAACAGACTTTTAGCCTTTAATACAATATATGACCTTCTACATAAGAAATTCGGAAGCAGGACAGGGGTTAAGTGTCACAATCACCGGATCAAGAAGAAAAGATGCAGACAATATTTATAGACTATGAATAACTTATTTGTTTGCATATTCGTAGCTTATTTCTGTTAGAAAATCGTTTGAATTGATTTGAATTGAGGTACAGGATGGAAAATTAAATCTGAAGCTGTTAGATAATCACTGTAAAATGTTTACTTTTTAAACATAGAATTTTTTGTTAAAGTATATTAATGCAAAAGATTCAATAAAAATGATTTTAATTAATTATCAACTATCGAGATTGATGCATCAATATTTAGCTTTGTTATACATAGTTAATTTGCGTTTTGGCATCGTTTTGGTCAGATTTATGCAAATAAGTCTATATAATTAATACTGCTATATCTTCCATAGGAGCATTATGCTCGCATAAAATTAAAAACTATAGAATTCGAACAAATTCTATCTCTTGATAATAAACTTTTATTTATTCACAAGGCTGTGATAAAACCCATATATGGGCGAATATTGTGTTCAGTCTGAAATTTTGAGAAAGGTCACGAAAGCTTCTAGATTCATTAGTAATAAAACCATACATGATGATCTAAATATAGATTTTGTAGACAGCATAATAAAGCTAAGGAGTGTTTACGATTTCCTAAAACTGAAAAATTCATACTAGTTTCCCAAGTTCTTGAGACACCAGTTTCAAGATGGCTGGAAAAACAGATTCCAAAAGACAATATTGAAGAAATTTAATATTACTACTTCTTTAGAGAACTGAGCTGAACTGGTAAATCACTAATTGGAGGGACAGCTATTGGCATACTAAAAGTTAGTACAGTATTTTATAAGTATGCTTATAAGTGTGAGTGAATGAATTGAATCAAATAGCTCATATATTCAGTATATAGTATAAATGTTAATGTAGAGAACTTAGCCTAAAATGAGACAGGTCACGGATGCTCCTTGGTCCGTCAGTAATAAAACCTTACATGATGATCTAAATATAGATTTTGTAGACAGCGTAATAAAGCTATGCAGTGTTATGACACCAATTTCAAAAAAAACTTAAAAAAAGATTCCAAAAGACACTATTGAAGAAATTTAATATTACTACTTCTTTAGAGAACTGAGCTGAACTGGTAAATCACTAATTGGAGGGACAGATATTGGCATACTAAAATTTAGTACAGTATTTCATATATGACCAAAAAGCTCATATAATAAGCATTTAGTACAAATGGTGTGTTAATGTAGAGAACTTAGTCTAAAACTTTGAGACAGTTCACGGTTGCTCCTTGGTTTGTCAGTGATAAAACCTTACATGACGATCTAAATATAGATTTGTAGACAGCGAAATAAAGCTAAGCAGTGTTCAACATTTCTTAAAACTGGACACCAGTTTCAAGAAAGCTTGAAAAAGATTCCTCATTCAAGGTATTTTATATTACTACATCTTTGGAAAACTGAGTGGAATTGGTAAATTACTTATTGGAGTGACAACTATTGACATACTAAAACTTCGCACAATAATTTCAGATGTGTTTGTATAAGTGTGAGTGAATGAATTGAACCAAATAGCTCAAATATTAAGCATATTGTAATATAATGGCTGTTAAAAATAAAAATAATAAAAAAAATCTTTCGCCTAGTTTTATGTCCAATAGCTATAAGACTAATTTTAGCCATTCATATATACATTTTTACTATGGGCGTCTCATAGATTAAATTCGATTTTTTTTTCATTCTATCAAATTTCCATAAATATTTCCTTCCCGAAAATAAATACTAACTCCCACTATAATAGAGTGTGAAATGCCATAAAATCGCGCTATAAAGTGCCAGAATGTCCAGCAAAAGGCGCGCTACAAAACAACCGCCCTCCCGCTTGGGTATCTTTTTCCTTCGGAGTGGGCGATTTGGCTGCTTTCGTGCAGCTCTTTCTCGACCCGGACGTCACGCGGTTTTATGGAAATGTGCGGTCGCAGCAACGGCTCTCTCGGTAGCCGAGGCCACTATTCATAGCTAGCTCGGACCGCCGGAGATTTATTATTATTATAAAAAGCTGTCGGGACGAAAGCGAAGATGTCGGGATAAAAAAGAAACACCGCAGACCGCAACAGAAGTGACATCCCATCCCCCAAGAAAAAGCCCACTCTTGTGAAACTTACACTGCCACTGGAAATCGCACTTAAGAGACAGTGGAGATATGAAAATCTTTTTGTAAGACTTGTTATTGCTTGGTACAAATTAATGAGATTGTATTCGTAATTTTAGAAACTAAAAAAGGGCTTACACATAAATACACATAAATTTAATTGCATTTGATTCGGCTCAAATTATTGTCATTATTAATTTTTAAATATATGGTGTAGATCGGAGCTTGAAGGTCCGCTGGTAAACAGGTCCAATAACGACATCTCAAAAATAAGGAAAGTTAAGAATTTTTTAACAACAATATTTGAAAGTGTAGTGAAAAAGATGGATAACTCCTATGAAAGCTTACATGTGGGTTGGATAAAAATGACCAACTGTACGTTCACTCTGTCAAAGGTGTTAACAATAAAAATTAGTAAATAAAAACGTGAATTAAGTTTAAAAAAACACAATTTTACTAGAAACAAATTCTATAATAAATTCTGATAAAATGCCAGATCAAGGTTATACACCGTGTTATCTCTGTAAAAAATAACCTATGCAATGTATATATTTGCATTTGTCCAATAATATAGCTATCATTTATTTTGCAAAATCCCTCCAAAATTAAAAATAAAACTAGTGGGGCGCATGGCATCGTGCCTTAAGGCAAATTGCTGGAACTTCCCGTACCAAAAATTATTTTTTTTTTAATAAGATTAACATTTTTGAAAAAAAATTACTCTGAAAAAATAGATTTTTGAGAAACTATAAATTTTTGACAAAAAAAGGCTTTTTGTTGAAAAATTTATTTCTAAATATTTTGGAAATTTTGAACTTTTTTTCAAAGCAATTCTACTGCTTTAAATGCATAGAGACTAAATATCGAAGCGCGTAAGCGCCGCGTCGCCGTCTAATGGATAAGCATTGGTACGGAACCTATAGGAATGTAAACAAAATTTATACTTATTGTTAAAATCTCTATAAAATATCTGATAATTTGATGTGCATATGTCTAATGTCTAATGATTATTGTTGACCGCCAAATGGTATTTTTTTTAGTTTTTTTTACTAGATCTCCGAAACCGTCAGACCTATTTTCATGAAAATTTGATAAGTGTTCATCTTGTACGCACACACACACACATACATCAATTTTCTCCAAGGTATGCCAACATATTCAGAAACCTTTGAAACGTAAAGATATATAAAAATTTTCATTTCCGATTTTTTTGCGATTACTATATCTTACCCTACGCAAAGTTAATTATAAATAAATCAATTTATCATCTCCAGAACATTAACAATCGTCATTTCATTTCGAATCAAATTTCAAAAAAAAAAATAGTTGCCAAATTTCCACAAAATTGAAAAAGTGCTCCCGCGTAGTCACAGTCTAAACGCATTTGCAAATAATTCTGTGCGACATTTTCACTTATACTGTGCTTAGCTTGGCGGCATTTTCACATTTTTCAATAATTTTCACAAAATTGGAAAAGTGCCCCAATACATAAACAGTCTAAACGCACTTGGGTAAACATTTGTACCAGAGTGGCGCTTAGACTGTGCTTAGCCTGGGTGATTTTTTGAATTTTTAATCCAAAATTACAAAAAAATTTTTTTGAAAAAAAAATTCGAAACAAAAAATTTTTTTTTCCAAAATCAATTATTTTGTTGAAACAAGCAAAAAGTTCTTTGAATCATTTAAATCGGACGCTTAGTTCTCTCAAAAACTGCCATTTTTTTAACATTTCGCTCTGTATCTCCGAAACCGCTGGGCCTACCTTTGCCGAAAACTAATCAGCACATCTCCCTATCAATAGGAATCGAATGTTTTTTAAACCATTCAAATCGGTTGATCCGTTCTCTCAAAAACTCGCTTTCTATTTTCTGCACTCTTTGCTTCATATCTCCGTAACGGCTGGACCTGCCTTTGCCAAAAACTAATCAGCACATCTCCCTATCGATAGGAATCGAATGTTTTTTAAACCATTGAAATCGGTTGATCCGTGCGCCCGAAAACGTGGACGAAAAAACGCGGACATACAAAACACACACACACGCACACACACACACACACACACACATCCATTTTTTCTGAAGTATGCCAAAATGTTCAGAAACCTTCAAAACGTCGAGAAATGCAAAAATTTTTGATTTCGATTTTTGGACGATTACTATAACTTACCCTACGGGAAGTTAATATTGGATCTGTTTGTTATCCTATTGGGTAAAAAGAACCAGATGACAATTTTTTGAAAAACAGCAAAAAATACATTTCCACAAAGTTGAAGCAGTTGGGAGTTTTACTGAAGATAGTCAGATAGTTGTTTTGTTTATTATATATTATTTGTCGTAATAAATTGGTTTGGTTTTTGCAATATAATTGCTCAAAGTCAAATCGGATCTTTGTGCCTCTACCCTAGGGTAAAATGTTAGAAAAAACTATCACTCAATTATGCTTTTTGAATAAAAAAATCCCGTCATTATAAGTCTTAAGGTTTTATAGATTACATCTTATTCTATTTCATTTTCTTCGTGTGATGTTAATTGTTAAGGGATGATTTTTTGTGGTCTTTCATATCTGTACTTGGTTGATTATTGTCAATAGTCCGCACACGCCTGGCATCGCGTTAGATACTCGTTCTCTGGTACCGGATCAAGATAGGGAGCCGCGGTTGTACCTTTATTAGTTTTTTACTGTCTATCGAAACGGTTAGATAATTTTATGTAAATGCAGCTGGTCTGACACGCGCCTGACAGAGGTATGTCAAAAGTGTGCCAGTACTTAGCGTAATAGTGGAAAAAACGGTGGAAAAAATCATTATCTTCATACCCTATTGAGAAATTCAAATGGGATAAGATTCGGACGAATTTGATCGAGAGGAGATAAATAAAATTTAAAACTAGTTAAAATTATGCTGAAGATAAAGTAGTTTTTAATGCATTCAATGTGTTTTAAAACAATAAAAAAGAGCTTTCTGACTTTCGCTCCTAACTGATTATTTTCTTCAAGAGGACATCCACTCTTCTTTGCATGTACTATGTACTACATATTTACTAGTGTTAGCTCGTATGCGATGCAGCAATGCTCCTGAAATGTGATTATATCTTTGATCTATAAACTTAAGTGGAAATTGGATATCATACTGCTTGATATCGAGCTTGGCCGAGGTTGGGATCGAACCTGGGACTAGTTAGTGCTTGTCTACGTCCTTACCGGTTACACCACGGTAGGCTCGCAAATTATTTGCAAGTTACAAAGCTAGTACCCTTGGCATTCTGAAAATTGGGACGTTTAGCAATGATGGTAAAGTTTTATTACCAACCGCCGTTTTCAAATATAATTTCGATCGTTTCGAGCGTTTTTTAAATCACTCTATCCCAATGTTCAAATTTTAATTATATCTCCCTTTCGCCCTTCGGGGCGGGCATCGTGTGTAATATTTGTTATTGAAGATCTTATGAATGCGGGTCCAGCTGTCTCCGTTCACCGCATACGCACGCGATCATATCAGATTACTCCTCGCAGAAGGATAAGATAAATGAATATGTAGAAAGAATATTCCGATGTGTATGTGAATGTGCATTCATGATTCTTTTGTAATAACACATGAGTCGGTTGGTTTTATCTTACTTTAAATAATAATGGAATCAAGATATTATGCATGCTGGAAGAAATCTTAAGATCAGTTGGTAAAAAGGGATAACAAAAATTTTAAGGCGCAATGTAATGTTTGATTCAATATAAAGGAAATTTTGATTCGATTTGTTAATCCAACTTGGCTAAATACTGACCAAAAGTAAGCTACGCCACGATGCCATACTTTAGAGACAGCATTGTATTCTGCGTAGATACTTTAAATATTTGTTATAATTGAACTACTTTTTATATGCCTCTAATATTTTATGGTGGTCTGTTTGGGCATCAAATATATCATTACACCAAGTTACATCAAAATCCCAGATGAGTAACAATAGGGATCTCCTTGTCAGGCAGTATAAAAATAATAAGAATAAAACGTTAGGAGGTTTCACGCACTAAGATCCTATTTCAAAAAGATTTCGATATATTATATAATATTTATGAAAGGTACTAATTAACCCCTTTGCTACAAAAGTGTTTTCCGCAGGAGTGTCGCTGCTATACGGAACAGCGTGGTCATTAGTAGTGTCACTGAACTGACCAGACACAACTATGTTTTAAAATATTCCTATCAGTATTAATAATAGTGTTTTGAAAAATAGAAAATTGCGCTTAATATAAACGCAAAATGGTTTAACACATAGTGAAAAAATTTAAAACGAATAACACACAGTACGTAATGCGGATGTCGTCCATGGACGACACTCGTATGCACAGGTAGACGAGTGGATGTCGTCGATGGAAGACATTCGTAGAGAAAGGATTAGGCTTTATTTTGCGTGTGAATACTAATTGATAATGACGTCATTATAATAAAATAAATGCCTACTAAATACGATTACAAATTGTTAGGTAACCAAAATTTTAACACACAGTACGTAATGCAGATGTCGTCCATGGACGACACTTGTATGCACAGGTAGACGAGTGGATGTCGTCGATGGACGACATTCGTAGAGAAAGGATTAGGCTTCATTTTGCATGTGAATACTAATTGATAATGACGTCATTATAATAAAATAAATACCTACTAAATATGATTACAAATTGTTAGGTAACCAAACTTATATTTCAAAAATAGCAATTAAAATTAATCAGTACTTTGGTTTGACGGCAATCATCAAAATCCCGGGTTCTATTCCAAACAATGAATTTAAAATATATATAATTTTCTTCTGGTCAAAATTATAAAAACATCTTTTATTAACTGCAGCATATTTTTTCTTCAAAGACAGAAATGCCGCAACCGGTCGATTTTTCTTTGAATCTTCTCCGCAATCATATTTTGTTTCCGAGACTATATATTTTCGTAACGCTATCAGCATATATCAGTTACCGATATGATTGACAATAGATTGAAACAGTTGGTATACGTAAAGCAAAAACCCCACTGGTTTGCGAAGAGATAAAAGTTCGCGGTGATTGTTTTTGGGAAACGTAGGGTGGAAAATCACACGTGGGTAAAGGACTATATTGAGGAATAATATGACAATTTGTAATAAATACAACATGAAAAATTTGTTGTCAATTATTCATCAATAACTTCTTTGACTGGTAAGGAATCAGTATGGTATATTTTGTTCAACAAAAGACTATTCCATTGCAGAAACGATTATATTTTTTGCATAACATTATGGTTGCAAAGGATATTCAGCAAAGAAAAAATATAAAGTATTGTAGTAGCCAAAAGCATGGTACCATGACAGGAAACCGAGCTAATAAAATAAAACGATGCATCCCCCGCTTTGTATCAGTCGCGGAACTATTGTTGACAGGAGCACCGGTTTGCGCTGTCCAGTATCGCGGGTATACTGACTCGATTAATTCGTTGGAGAAAAAATATAATTCGAAAATATTGTGGATTTAATTGAAATTCGACTAAAAACACCTAAAATTTATTAATAAACTATATTATATTTATAAAAAATATATACAATTCATAAAAAATTGGTTGGATTGATATCAATAGCTGATCAATTATCGTCTTTTTTGTGAACGTTTTACATTGAATTTCGATTAATTTTTTTTTTTGAGATTATGGAAAAGCTTGAATTTATCAGATCTACCCCCTAAAACATTTTCAATACAATTCTTACACGGAAAGGTTACCATCAATAAAACTAAATGCGTCCAATAATCGATCAGTTCCTGCATCGGTTCAATCACGAATTCGCAGGATTATCCCATTTTACAAATATTTTTCCATGTGCTCTAGCATAGTTTTTAAATGGCATAAAATTTCAAAAATTCAATTTGTAATTAATATAATAATTATAAGAATTTTGCATATAAAATGAATATCAAAAAATATTAACTGAAGTATAAAACTTGTATATTTGTAAACAAAATAAAACAATTTTTTTTGATCACGACATAGATCAAAGTAAAATCTGCTATATAGGTGCCTTATAAATATATAAATTGTCCTAAATAATTTAATAATTAATATAAATTACAGGATCAATTTTAATTTTTAGCATAAATTTTAATGGCTATAAGCATTAGTATAAATAGATACATATTTTTATTAGATTTTACTATGCGTAGTTAGAGTTCGAATCGAATTTATCTAATTATTATCGTATTATTACAAAATCGTTTTTTCCAAATTGATAACAAACCTTATCTACAGGATGGGTTGAGTATACCTTCACAACATGAGGGCACATGACAACATTCAGGAACGATGCTTTTCGCAATTAATATGCATGAGTGACCCTATTAAAAGTTTAAAAGTTTAAAGGGTAGTCCGAATATCATAGTGGCAGTGGCTAACTGGATGTAAAGTACTCTGGATTCAGCAGATAAAGGATGGTAAAAAGTTTTGTTTGTTTCGGGATCGCTCAATAATTTTGCAAGTGGAATGGGTAGACCTCAGCGATTACAATCTACCTAGAGAAAATATTTATAGTCAAAAAGATTAAGTATGAGATAAAATTAATGATATTCCACTTGTTAAGTATATAACAAATTCAGTCAAAAGAGTTCATTGGTTTTCAGTCAAGTTGCCGAAATTTCAATCTCCTTACATCCAACAGATATTTAATGTTTGAAAAAAGACAGCCTTGAATAATTTTTTAATCTATAAAATTATTATATAATTCCTCGATCATCGATGTCCAACCCTATAGTGCATTACAGGGTAGTTTCATTCAAAAGCATCAATGCACCCTCTACTACTGCATTTGACAATAAATGTCCCACGACTTCACAGGAGGCAGTATCACCTTTATCAAATTTTCAGTGTATGTATAATATGTGTACCATGGAGAACTGAACTAATTCATTTCGTGAATGCTTGAGTTTTTATCCGTTTCGCCCCATTTCGTTCGTTTTGTTCTTTGCACGAGCGTGTTTTTTATTTTAGACAGAAAAAAGAAACCATTTACTATTTAACGGTGTAAACCGATAAGCAGATGTTTTCACGGTGACCGGTTGCGTGGATCGCACGGCTTGATTTGATGAAAGGCTTGATATCAAATATATAGAATAACCATAGAGGGAAAAATATCGATTACTAAAATTAGGTAAATTTTGAAATATTTCATTAACAATAGATCAATTCATACTCGGACTAGCAATCACTGGTTTGGCATTCGAATTAGACAATCTAAGTACTACCAAAAATTTGCTGATATTCCACATGGAAGTACTGATATTAAAAGATTCAAAAAATCGACTATTAGATGATTGAGGGGTCATATGCACTATCTCCAAGAATGTTAAATGGCAAACTTAGCAAATAATAAATCAAAGATTTTTAAAAATTATATCAACTTACCACTATGCATAGTGTTCGACTCCGCGTCCGCCATAGCGGTTCGACATCGTTTGGCGGGATGTGGAGGACTGAGACCATCATCTTGACCAGAACTGCTATCGCTGCGTTCTTGTTTGACTTTGGTTTCACCGGTCTCATTGTTCACTAAACCTGCAGGATCCAAAGGACTGCAAGGATCTATCGGACTCGAAGATGCTCTTCGTTTCGGACAGTGAGATTCATTGGTTTCTGAAAGGTAAGTGATAAATTTGAATTATTAAAATTGTAGAGCAATAACAATAATAATAATATAACCTTTAGATCGATCAAGTGTTATCAATCATGAACACAACATTGTAAGTTCACGTGGAACTACGTTTTCTCACCAATATTGACCAATATTGATTCTATGTGATTATCTAGATTATCTGTCTTTTTAGGCATAAGACATACAACTACTTACCATCCAGCAATCTTTTCGGCGTACTCGAAGCTCCGCCATCCGACAAGAGATCAGCCGGTGGTAACAGAGCAGGACTAGCCAAAGGAGGCGTTTGGACCCTACTGCCACTCGCCCTTGACGAACATTGTCGCCTTGAGGTA
This sequence comes from Ctenocephalides felis, assembly GCF_003426905.1. Taxonomy (NCBI): domain Eukaryota; kingdom Metazoa; phylum Arthropoda; class Insecta; order Siphonaptera; family Pulicidae; genus Ctenocephalides; species Ctenocephalides felis. The sequence goes on from NW_020539725.1 coordinate 15,905,772, forward strand.
AGAGGAAGACCAGAGTCGTCGGAGTCCCGATCATTTGTAGAACCTGTAAAAAAATCGATTCTGAATTTTATTCTGCTTGCTATTTTTGTCATCTATCTTGACATCAGATGACCGATGTACAGTTAAAGTTTAATGTTTTACGGTTGAATGAAATTAATGCTTACCTTGCGTGTGGCAGGAAGCGTAAGGTTCCTTATGGCAAGTGAGAACCTTGTGCTGAATAAATCTGACGATATCTGACAGAGCAAATGGCCGTTGACATGATCCACAGGTCAGGACATCTGAACCCCGATCGCTAGATTCGCTACTTCCATCGGCTTCAGCTGTAAATAAAAAGAAAGCAATGTTAGATATCATAAAATCGTTCGCTTTCCATAAACAAAATTGAATACAAAATTACAAGCTCCATAAAGAAAATCGCAAAAAAATATCCTCCTTTGGTCTGAATTTCTAGTTTAAGAATAACCTTTGTTAATCGTTTATTGAAATTCTCTATTATACTTTTACGATAGAATTGAAGTGAAAGTAATTCTAACAGTCGTTAAATTATTATCAAAAAAATACATTCAACCAGTAATGCATGCAGTCTTCTGATTGGATGCTATTAGTTTCTAATAAACAATATGCTTTTAGTAGCTATTTATGTTTGCGGTTATATTTATATATACCATTAATGACTAAAAGTTACGACCCATTGACAATGTCAAAGTTATTAACTAACAACATAAATGTGTCTCTATTATACTCATAAATACAATATATATGCAAATGATATATACGTAGAACTCTACACAATCGAAAAGAGAAATGGATCCCGATACCTCATAAATGCATCACAAAACTAAAACATCAATTTCAAGGTGACAAATTTCTTTCCATAATAATGAAAATCGACAAAAGAAAATTAGTTCCCAACGATTCATTTCCGAAGTAATTCACAAGTAATACCAATACGTTGTTAAAACGTGACTCCAATCACAGTTTTCTAAATGAAAGTGATACGCGAAATGATACAATATGTTATTAATATCCAATATACAGAAATATGTCTAGATATCGGTCTTTTGTGTAATATCGGTCGTATCTATTTCATGCACGTATATCGAGATATGAAATCGCAATATTATCTGTCGGGAAAACAAAACATTTTTCCACGATTTCCACGCCCATGCAGGACTAGTATCATCCAATAGGAAACCATTTTTATATGTACAGATATAACAGCAGATAACGAAAAATCAATACGAAAAATAATAGCACGTATGCATTTATAGTGGCATCATTTTGATAGCTATCTCATATAACCTTTGAGATGTGATTTGGCCGTCAATTTCCAACGAAATATTGGATGCTAAGATGAAAATTGTTTTCCCAACGAATCACTCCGCGTCAGCCTTGAGATGATTAATAGAGTCAATCGCTTCTTGACTAGAAATATTTTTCTTTATATAAATACAATTATTATAAATTAATTCCATTGCTAAGTATAATTCATAATCCACAAAAATTTCACCGAATGATCAACCTTTCGTTTCGAAAATTAGTTCTGATCCACGTAGTGTATCAATGCAGTAATTTGCACATAAACCATTACGCTAGTAGAACATTCTCGGAACCTCTGCTCCCCATTAGCTTTTCCGAGACATTGAGACACATATGTAGGTACTTGCATATTAAAGCCGGATTTATTCAGAGAACACTGGTCCAGGTCAGGGAGCATTTTACGAATAAAAATTATCAGAGAAATTTTTAAAATAATTAAGTAAAATTTTAAACATCTAATACAAAGTACATTTTGAACAAGCTAAGATACGTTACATAAAACGCAATTTTATACAAAATCATTTTTATACTATATTGGACATGAAAATAGTGTCATCGTTACAAAAATGTAATTTTTTGTTATTATATTTTATGTCAAACGACAAAATGACTATTTCATTATTTATTTTATTAATTCTATATTTTTTATGTTTACGAATATCATTTCATCACAAAATATTAATAAAGTTTTACCAGCAGACCATTAAAGATGCAATAATCAGTTGGCAAAGATATATAGGATATTATGTGAAATCGGTGTCAGAACTATAATCAATTTTGTCCGCTAAATGTCGAAAGTCTAATTTTGAATTGCACTCTCACTTAATTTATTGCAAATCACTAAAACAAACAAATTTAAATAATTTTACTTTGGTTTCAAACCTTGGTAAAGGTTGGACTAGTCAATTCAAGTGATCATCAATAGTTTCACTTATACAAGATATTTTTACAATCAATCAATTAGGTTCAACATATTCAAATTCATCAGGTCTGAAATTTAAGTATTTACTTTTCTGATATTTTTTTATTTCTAAACTTAAACAAACTAACTTTAGACGAGTCACAAAAAATGATTATATTGCCTAATTTTGTGATTTCAATTATATCAATGGAAAATTAAAATGGTGGTCAAAAGTGATCATTGGACATATGCACATAAAATAATCAGATATTTTATAGAGATTTTAATAATAAGTACGAATTTAATCTAAGAAATCTAATAAGTAACTAGTGGGGCGCATGGCATCGTGCCTTAAGGCAACTTGCTGGAATTTCCCGTACCAATTTTTTCTTTTTTAAATATTACATTTCTGAAAAAATTAGATTTTTGAGAAACTATAGATTTTGACAAAAATTTATTTTTTTTGAAAAAAACACTTTTTGAAGAAAAATTTATTTTGAAATATTTTGGAAATTCTGAACTTTTTTTCAAAGCAATTGTACTGATTTAACTGCATAGAGACAAAATATCGAAGCGCGTAAGCGCCGCGTTGCCGTCTAACTGATAAACATTGCTACGGAACCCATAGAAATGTAAACAAAATTTATACTTATTGTTAAAATCTCTATAAAATATCTGATAATTTGATGTGTATATGTCTAATGATCATTCTTGACCGCTAAATAGCATTTGTTTTACTTTTTTTACTAGACCTTCAAAACCCCTAGACCTGCTTTCATGAAAATCAGATCAGTGTTGATACAAGTAAAATGGTTTTTGAATTATTCAAATCGGACTCTCCGTTCTCTTAAAAACTGAGTTACCATTTTTGGCACTTTTTGCCCCATATCTTCGGAACGACTAGACCTGCCTTCGCCAAAAACTAATCAGCACGTCTCCTTATCAATACAAATCGAATGTTTTTTAAATTATTCAAATCGCTTCATCCGTGTTCCCAAAATCGACAAAAATTTGTATCCGCACACACACATACACGCTCACACTTACATACACACACATCAAATCAAATTTGAATTCGATATTTTACCTCTTGCGTCATCAAATGTAATAGTAACGTGAGAAAAAGTTAATGTTGCCATGGCCTTGTTCAAAGATCCTTTCAGCTGTAATTTATTCAGCAAAAATAGTTCAATTAAATTAATACAAAATGTGGCCCTTATTGTCTTTTATCCGGTATATCAATGTCCTTATAAGTTCCCCACGGTGAGCCATGCATTGGGAGCCATTAACCCGGTCTGGCACTGTGATATATCCATCGGTTTCTGATTGGAAGAACCGTAGCGGCTATTAACCGCAGCAAAACCGCTCCTCGCACAGTAAAAGCTCTTTCCTAACTCTCTCTTGTCCTCACAAATGAACCAGAGTAGAGTAGCTCTCTATCATATCAAATTTAAGCAATGGATGTGTGTTGGTGACTACCTCAATGGGACTATATCACTTCCGATACCGTTTTGCAATGAAAATGCTATTAGTATTGGCAAAGATGATATGCAGATCGTGCAGTGGATAGTTAAGAGATACATTTGGGAAATTTAAACTTATTTTAAACTAAACACAAGATTTAAATTATTGACTTTTTAAAAAAATACTTATTGGTAGCAAGCAGTAGTATACATATTTTCAAACTAGAGATGAATAGCATCGGACAATTAATGGATTTTTTTTTGTCAATTTAGACAAAACTCACACGGTTCACAATTCACACTTTCTCACTGTCCACAATGTCGTGGAAAATTTAAACTGCATGAGCAAACTTTAAACTTAATAAATCTTCGTGTGGGACACAAAGAAATGAAAGCAAAATTTGTACTTAGTATCAAAATCTCTAAAAAATAATGGTAATGGTAAAAAATAAGCTGATAATTAACTTCCCAAAAAGGAAGTTTATGTTTACATCAAAATGAATGATACTGATTAGTTTTAGGTAAAAATCTACCGAGCCGTTTTCTTGTAATTAACTGTTGAAAAAAAAATTGGAGCCGATTTTCATGGAACTTTTTTTGGCGCTATATATCATGGTCTTATAGAACTTACTGCAATATTACGGCCTTACGACAAGTAGTTTAATTTTAAAAATTCGTCAAAGTTTGAGAAAATGAGTAGTTCTTTTGACATTTGTTAAAATTAAAATTAGACGATTTACTTGGTATAACGATAGAGTACTTGGTATTAATGAACATACTAAACAATTAAAGTCCTACAAAAACCTGCTCAATTATAAAAATTATTGATTTTCGAAAATTTGCTTTTAGAAAATACTCCGAGTCAAAGTTCCTTTCAATTATGTGTAATAAATCCACTTGGAATACTTTTAATGACTCATAAATTAATTTATTTTTTATTGATTAAGTCGATTATTTAAACATATCGGGAAGTTCATGTAACTTGCCTCAAGGCAAAAATACCAAACCAACTAGTTTTTTATGCATATGTCCAATGATCATGTTTGACCACCAAATAGCAGTTTTTTTAAATTTTTTTTTAGGATCTCCAAAAACGATGGACCTGCCTTCCCAAAAATTTACTCAATTCTTCACACTATCAATACAAGTAAAAAGTTTTAGAATCGCTCCGTTTTCTTAAAAATTGACTACGAAACGGCTGCACCTGCCTTTGTCAATAACAATCAGCACATCTACTCATTAATTGGAATCGAATTGAAAAGCAATAATCGTATTTAAACTAAATACTCTGTACTATTGTTATAAATAGTATATATACGTCCGCAAGTATATTTTATATTTTATGTCAAATGTGTTTATCTCACACCATGAATTCAGTCTTCCGAGCAGTTATGTAGAAGCTGAACTGTGTACGGAAACATTATTGTCGAGAAAGGAGCTATAAAAGTACGTCGATGGGAATTATTTTTACTGGCGGTTTATACGGTGACAAATTGAAAGGAAAGGTCCTGACATTAATGAGATACTTCTTCTGTCTTATACTGCTCAATGAGGACACTTGACTCACATTTCGGTAGGAAGCTTAACATTATAATGCTTTTAGTAATCCTTGGGATGTAATAAAAGCTTCTTAGAGATAGCTACGTTTTCTATTTTGTGGCATATATGGGGCAATATGTATAATTGGTTCACAGAGGGCAACTTAATAAATTAAGAGTTAGAAATAATGAATCATTTATTAAAAATTAGAGTTTTTTCTTCCCTGTATATTTACCACTATGGGTTTATATATTATGTACGCTGGTTTATAATAGGCACATCCATAATCGATTTTTAATATTTCTAAAAATCCAGTAAGCAGTTACTCTTGAAGTATAATAGGAAGTGTGCGTATCATAACATTTCACGCCGTTTAAAATCTTATAATCATTCACATGATTGCTTTAATTGCCGGCTGTTTTATTTTAAATCCACGTTACCGTATTGTTTTTGTCGTCGTTGGCTTTTTGCATGAGCGCGATTTGATACGGTAGTGATTGTCCGAGAAACGTAGGAAAAATAAAATTTGACGCGCTCTTGTCGAAAAAAATTACTTACGGATAATTAATGGTAACTATTAGAGAATTCTGTAAACCGCATCCGTCCTATTCATGGTAGCCGAGTAGAACGGATAATTTTTTAAGAATAGTATTTTATGAATCTTCAAATTATGTAGGTTTCGTAGTAAAAACGGTGTGAAATAGAATGTCGTGATGACCAAAATTTGAAATATATAATGGAAAGGCACTGTTCAATTAGATTTAACAAAGACGGCCATCGGGTCTGAAATTTAAGTATTTACTCTCCAGAAATTATATTAGGGGGAAGTCCCCGATTGCCGGACATCTAAGGTTATTTATAAATAAATCAAAAAATATTTTACGAAATGTTTATTGAATTATGACTTATGTTAGATAACAAAGTTATAAATCAAACTAAATTAACAAAAATGCAACCTTTTCTAAAAAATAATTATTACTATCAATCAAACTTTGGTAACCAAAAATATGATTTTACAAAGTGGCACCTAGTACCGGACATTTCAAAATTGCCAGCATTGAACGTATATGTAGCCATCTCCAATACAAAAAAATGGGGGTATGTACTCATACAGAACAAAATTAAATAATTATCTCATAAGAAATATCAATATGTTTACAGTCCGGCGCTAAGGGACGACTTAGTGTCCGAAACTGAGGGACAGACATTTTTATTCATTTGGTGATATCAACTAAAATTGTTTAAAAGATCTAATAATATTCTACCATTTTACGGATAACAATTAAGTACTACTTTTATCTTTGCATATCACTCAAATGTAAATGCATACTAAACTACTAAACTAAATATATTGACATTTCTCGATTCCCAATGCTCAGATGATTTTATCCTCCTTGGTTCGACAATCATGTTCTATATATATTTTATGTTTGTCTGACGTGGTTGGTCAGTAATCGCGTTATTGGCTTCTGGCTGCAGGCGATTGACACATACAGTAGACGATACATAGTTTATTGAATAAGGCTACTGAATATTTCAGAAAAACTAGTTGGCAGAATGGTCTTGTATTACTATTATAAAAATATAAAAATAAAATTCGAGAACATAAAAATTCAGAAAAATTAATATTATTTTAAGCTGGTGAGCAGAAAGGCGAAAGGAATAAAAGAAAATTGCTCTTTCGGAAATTTATTAGGTGTGAGAAAGAAGTGATAGAGAGTATTAAGTTCCTACCTTCTACATGTAGGAAAGTTTTGAAATGCATCAGTCTTCAAAACTTGTCCAATATTCAATTTACCACTATATAACTAGAGACAAACACAGAAATACATCTCAAAGACTAAAGTGTTCGTACATCCCACAGGTCTCTTGCTGAGCTGTCCGAGTCTTATTCCTAATCAAATTAATTGCGGAACAGCGGACGCCCGGGGGCGCACAAATGAAATTAGTGATGTCGCAAAGTTTTACACGTTGTACGATCGCACCGACAAACAGACCCACAACGACGAGTCTAAGATGGGGATGGAAAATGGTCATCGAAAATGATAATTGATGTTATTGATTATTTATCGATTATAAGGTGTTCCAGAATTCAACATCAGGTCGAAACGGGGTGATAGTATTGACCTTAACTATCCTGCTAAAACTTAGAAAAAAATATCTCAGGTGGTAGATTTTAAGGCCAATCTAGAAAATTGGTAAAATTGTGACAATTTTTCAGTTATTGTAGTTAATTTTTATTAATTTTGTTCATTTAAACTTTGGAACCGTAACCGTAAATAACATTTCTAGGGCTGCAGTCAATAATAATAACACAATTTTCCCAAATTTTTAAGAAGTAGGACATTTTATTCAACCATGAATTTGAAAAATATTTTTAATTCGGTCGACTTTGAAAGGCCTTTCTTGGAACAAAATAAAATATAATTGCAAGTGTGTGGTTGTGTGGTCGCAAAAAATGCAAGTGTGTTGGCAAGTTTGATCAAAAGATTATGTTTATTTATAATCTATATTTAACTAAAAAATTTGAATTGAAAACAATTCAATCTTCCTTATTATCAATCAAACAAATGTAACTAATAAACAATAATGAAGGAATGAAAAATATTAATATTTAACCTGACACGACCTTGTAACCTGTATCATCTTGTTGTATTAACAATTGCCAAAAAACTCAGGAGCCAATTTTCGGATGAAATAGTAATGTAATGTTATTCGTCTCTACTGTTGAGAAATTGCATAAGTTGGTAGTCCTAAGCTGTCAAAAAGCAATATTTTTGCTTGTCGATCGAACATCTTACATAATGTTAACTTCTAAAACCTAACCTCCAAATTAGAAAATCTTCAAATAATAATGCTATCATAAGTGACAACAAACTGTTGGAGTTAATAACAAATGAATTAAATTTGACATGAAACTAATAAAAATTAATTTAATTAGTAATTTAATTAATAAGTAAGTAAAACTAATGTTAATTTTGACGTTTGTGCTATTTAGAGGTTAGAATATTGTGTAAAATGCTCGATAAAAGAGCTTTTTGACAGTTTGTGACTACCATCTCATGCGGTTTCTCAGCATAAAATAGTAATAACATAACATTACAATTTTATCCGAGATTTGGAGCCTCAATGTCGAATACAATTTGGCTACGGTAACCAGCCCTATAGCAGCCAACAAATTGTTGGACTTATAATAACACATGCGTGAAATCAAAGTAATGTTAATTTTAACGTTTGTGCCATTTAGAGGTTAGGTTTTGGAAGTTAATATTGTGTAAAAAGCTTGATCAAACAGCTTTTTGACAGCACGTGAGTACGAATTAATGCAATTCCTCAACAAAATAGTCCAATAACATAACATTATCATTTTATGCGATATTTGGCACCTCAATGTCGAATACAATTTGGCTACGGTAACCAGCCCTATAACTTCGCGTCGGCGATATGACGCAAAGACAGCCGCTGGCTCTCCCTTGGGATGGACCGAACCTACAGAATGGTCGGTCGAATCTATTCATCGATGAAAAATATTTTATACAATCATTATATTATGAGACAATAAAGACAAAGATGTAGTTTAGACATGAATATTCCAAATTATACAATTTACTTCTGTATAAGTCAAATAATTATAAATAATAAATGTGTGTAAGGTATATTTAGAATAAGTGTGTAATCCATAATCAATATGCAAAATACTGATCGCAAAGTATATGAACAATATTGTTGAGAAAAACTGTTTGATTCATATAGAATAATATGAAAGATTGAACATGCCTGTCCGATACCAATAATAGTCACAATGGTATTTATACCCGAATGCGACCAATCGCCCGTGGCGTCGAATAATCAATCAAAAGTGCATATCGTTAATTGTCAATATCATAAGTGAAACATAAGCCGGGCTCAATGGCCATTGTAGGCACACACGTCGTCCGGACTGGGGGAGTCGGGCGGAAAACGAAATATATCAATAATATATACTATATATATATATATATATATATATATATATATATATATATATAAATTATTCGAATCTACAGGAAATTAGATATTTTCCTTATATTTTCGAAAAGCTGATGTATAACATGTATTGATGATGTAACATATGTAATGATGTATGTAAAACGTAATGATCTATACAAATAACTAACTATTGCAATACAATAAATAATTGCGTAGCTATGAATCATGTAGAATATAAATTGTTATTAAATGACTAACGTGTTTACTCTGTCAATCGAAGGATATTTAGCCAGCCAGTACAATTTCTTTTGTATACATATATGAATACATATTATGAAATTTCTGGTTTGCATGTACCTACATAATGTTAATAATTGTATTTAATATTTACTAGTTGAAAAACTACCATAATAAGTTTCATTAACGTCTTATGTATTCTTTTCAACAAGAATCAATTTCTGTTTGAATTTACTTTCTGGGTACTTTGTTACCCCTATATATTTTATATTCTTTGAATATATACCTACGTAAAAAATTGTGTACACGGCAAACAAATTTTTTTCCAAACAATGTTCTTAATAAAATTTTAATAATGATTTTATATTAACCCTCTATGACTATAATCCGAATTATTGGTATACATCCAAAAAATAGTAAAACTAACGATCAGTATGTAATTATAAATTTATAAATGCGAATGAATTTTTTAGTATTAATGGCTGATGTCACTTTTAAGTCACTGTGGCTTATATATGTAATAAGGTTAAGTGTGAAAATTATATTTCAGGTTGAAAAGGTCATAAATATCGATATTGGATAACTGGACAACGTTAAGTAATTAGAATTAGAGCTTCATCTTACGAAAAAGGCATAATTATTTGGTAAAATATCGAAAATTTTGGAATGTGACCTAAAAGTTGCGCAAGTCCATAGAGGGTTAAATAATATTTCTTAAATAAACCAATTTCTTTCTGTAAAAAAATGAAATTATAGAGAATTATGAATAATAAATAATTCCTTTATTAAGGACAAAATTTCGATTTGATTCATCACGAATTACAGTTTCACCACAATACTTCAACAAAGTACCGTTATCTCTATTCTCATTGTCAAAAATACTGAAAAATACTAGATTCAACCCCATATGTGAAATGTGTCAGCTAATATGTTAGAAATCTGAAGAGGTATTTGACGTGTATATCGAAATCACACACACTACCCCCATTTCAATAAGTTTGTCAAAGTCCCGATCATCCAAATGGACAGTCCAACCCTTTTCTGACAAACAGATTTAGAGCAATAATATTGGTGGCAAATGTTGTTGACAACTTAACACCTTTCCAAAAATTATTAAGAATACATACACATATACATATATATACGAACATACATACATACAAATGCTCATTCCATATTTTGATATTTTAATCATTATAATGAGTCAACCAAGAAATACTCATAGGCTATGAGCTATGAGTCATAGCTATTAAATTTTATCAATATTTATTAATGTTAGAAAATGTAAACAATCATTAATTAAAAATGAATGCAGAATTTATTGAAAATATTTATGATGATTGTAATTATCACTAATTATGTTTTTCATAAAATAAAGAAAATTATTGCATTTGTTTTGAATTAAACATTTGTAATCAGTGTATGCGTGAAGAAATTATAAACAAATTGTATAACTAATAACGCGTAGTACTGGATCACTATTATTTAACACATATTAATTTTTCCAGTTTCAAGAATTTATATACCTATAATATACCTAGGATACTCATATATAGTATGAGATTTTCGGGTAGTTGGATTATATCATGTATATAATACGTATCCCTTTCGGCAATGGTCAGTGGTCAGCTTAAGGGTGTTACTTCATGTACACCCACAATCGGTACTGACCAATGGGGATGAAATGACCCTTTGCTTTGTATGCGCATATAATAGACCACAATACAATGAAAATTTTAAGTGTAAAATTTTGTAAAATGGTGGAAATCATATTGGTAATAGATATTTAGTTAAGATAGTGTTATGAAAAGTTTAGAAAAAAGGTAATTGATTTTTTTTAAATACACTTATTATCACAAAAATATTCAATAGATTAATTTGAAAAAAAGCAGAATTCTGTATCCTCTTATTATTTTCAATGTGTTCGATTTACCCAAAAAATACCATATCAAAAACGCATCTGTACGTCCGTCAATAATAATAGTAGTCGATCAATTCAATATAAAAATCAAAATTCCAATAAAATAGTTCCGATATTCATGATCTTTTGTCCAAAATTGTAATCAATCGTGCAAGGACAGATGTCGCATTTTGCAGGGTTATCCATGACCGAACTTATTTACAATCAACCGATAACTATAACGAACCCTAAAACCGCCCTGTAACCCACCCCTTGATATAGAACTATTCGCGCCCTGCTTTATATATTTTAGAAAAGACAAAATGGTTTTCATTAATTTATTGCAAAATTCGCACCGGGTTATAAATATTAAATAAAAAAATATTAATAAACAAAAAAATTAATTATTAAAATTAAAATAATGTATAATAAAATAAATAAAGGTAATGTATAATAAAATTAATAAAGAACCTGTAAAGTTTTTAAAAAAATAATTCAAATATTATTGAATAGTAATAAAATTTCTAAGTTTTGGAATTATATGCAAGTACTGACTTTCAAGTACTTTTACCATGCGAAGTAAATAACATGTTAATTTATGCTATTAATAATAAAATTAAAAACCTTTACATTTTATTTATTTTTCAGATTTCTCAAAAATATTTCTTATTTATGTATTCCAACAAATTGAATATCGACAGAGCACAAATGCGAGCAAAAAGTAAATGAGAAAAATAAGGGGTGGTTTCGAGACAATTGGCTACGGGCATTTCTGGGGCAGTGAGGTTGATTTTTGACAAGAATGCGAAGGATAGAAAATCTAACAGGGGTAGGAGGCTTTGGTTTATTGGCTGCAAATTACCCTGCATTGCCCACAGTAAAATGAATATAAAGAACTATAGTATCAGAAATCGAAATATTTTATCACAAGTTATGGAAAAATATTGTAGGATATTGATTCTCAAAATAGGAAAAGCTAGGAAGAAATAGAAATAAATTTTATTAAAGAAATCAAAAATATTGGCATCGCTTTCAATGATGAATAATGCGGTGCGTTTTGAAATCAAATATATAGCGTCGTTCAACCACATAAATCAGTAAAACTTAAATAAACAAAAGAATTAATTAACAAAAAACTGTATTAGGAAAAATTGAAAACTGGAGTAACATTTTTTTAATTTTTTTATGCATAACTATTATAATTATGTTCCTAACATAATTAATAAAAAAAATAAATCAGAACTCTTGATCATCTACATTATTTTACAACACAAATTGGGCTCCAATCAAGGAGACATGACTGCTAATATCATCAAAAATATATTATATACTACAGAAATATTCCGAACGATAAAAGATTTAAGAAATACATTTATTGCAACATCACTCCCCCAAAAAGTGAATAACATTTCCTCTCGCCAATTTACTACCCGAATCAATAGAACATGTTTTCTGGTTACTTTACCATATTAATACCACAAAATATATGCTTTTATAAAGACCCCAGTCTGGTAGTCAGAAAATATCTAGGACTTTTTGGGGTAAACTAATGTCGAGCAATAAATATAACAGAGATAATTTTATGTGTTGTTATTCACGATAAAACTATTTCATTCTTGGTAGAAATGAAATATCGAGAAATTAATTCCATTTTATGGTTAGATTGACACATTGCTATGTAGGAACTTTGATATCGATATGACTATAACTTTAATGCTAATTAAACTTGGAGACATAAGAAAAAAAGCTCTATGTTATTATTAAATTTTATACCATTTTTACACGATATTTGAATTATTTTTTAGATTAATTTAACAATGCGTACATTGATAACTTATTAATAATGTAATTAATTTAACAATTAAAAAAAACTCATTTAAAATATTTACAGTACCACAAGATCAACTATAAATCTTTATGAAAACTTTAATTCAACAAATAAACAACAGAAATGACTTACTTGACATATTAAAGTTGATATGAGATATATTATTGAAGACAAATACATAAATATAATTAATTGCGTAATAAAATATAATTGTTATTTTATAAATACTATTTTAAATTAAATTAAAAATTAAAAATAAAATTACTCACATGGACGCAGAAAATTAATATTGTGTCTTATATACATTGTTGCATAATACAAAACACTCAAACTAAACAGTCAAATTCACAAGAAAAATTGAAACACTTTCACAACAAAAGTTAAATTCGTACTAATATTCTTTTAGATGTATCTTGTTTCAAAGTCGGACACAGACTGACACAGAGTTTTAAAAAACAGAAATTTCCAATGTGAGACCCTTATTTTTTTATTTGGTAGGGCAAATCCTCGTGGGTCCAGGGCACAGGTAAAAAATCGAGGTGGTTCGATATACCTCAAAGATATAGAAAGGAGAGACTGTTGTATATATATACATACGAAATTAATTTAACGGTGATTTTTTTATGGTGAGAGCAAAAAAACGTTTGTGGGTATGTGATAATTTAAAATTATTCACCGACGTTTCAGAAATGGTACTCTTATGCAAAGGAGATAGTTATTTATGTATGTCTAAAAATATAAATGTGCATAGATATATGTACATATAGATTTTTTGAAGGGACTACAGTTTTTAGATTCACTTTCTTACAATGCATCTAATGTAGGTACAGACTTATCCACGGGTCTTAACTTTTTTATGATTGATATGGGAATAAAAAATAACGGTTAAAAAACATCGCTTACTCATTTTCAAATGATAAACTGACAAATGTATATGCATGGTGTTATTTTATACGAATCTTTTTTAATCTTTTTATGCAAATGATATATACCGACATTATTCAAGAAAACAGTAAAAATAAATCCAAGATGTAACCATTCGAAAATTATATTATGAAAATACTAGAATTAATGAATTTGCAAATATTTATAATATTTTCACAACTGATGGTAGTGTAATTTTCACATAATGAAAGAACATACTGCACTATTCAAATTAACTATTGTGATATTTTATTACTAACAGAATAATATTTCTGATGGTCCTTTCAAATCACCTAATGTATCGTTAAAATATTATTTGTTTTGTGCAAACAATACAAATCCACTCAATTCAAAAAAGATAAGATCCTTCTTTTCAAAAAAATCCTAATCAAACACAGACAAGATTATAAATTTTATAGTTCTATAACAATCTTGAACGAGTGTATTTTCCACAAAGCAATGTTGTGTATTATTATTAATACCTGATGGTCAAAACCACAAAAGAAATGATATTAGTAGTATTATAAATATATAATAGCCCCTAATAAAAAGATGATGTAAAGAACCAGGTATCTTTCTATGAAGATTTGAGATTCGAACAGAATGAAAAAATAGTAATAAAGATGTATTATATATAATGGATATAAATTATGTTTATAGTGCTAATGATAATCAAATTAATTAGCAATCACATAAAAAGTTGAATAATTTCATTAACCTTTGAGCATAAAGTAATCAAAAAAATCACTTTTCAAATTGCATGATGCATTTTGAAAATAAGTAAGAGAAATTAAGGCAAATAGTCACTAATATTGGCGGTAACAAAAATAACAAAAATAGTTTTATTCGCTATTTTAAATATTAATTATATTGTATTTATATTTTACTTGATATTCTCCAGATATGCAGAATAAACTGATCTATAGGAATCAACATCAAATAAATTAAAGATAAAACATATAATTTATCTTTCATATGAATTTTTTTAGCATACTTTCCAAACAAGAGCTTCATACAATTAATTTGGAAATAAGCAAAATATATCTCTAGATTCATCTTCGATCTATATGTGTTTGTACTATATTAATGCATCCCGATTCCAATTTTTTCCCAGGGTTTTTTCCAACGGTACATGTCAAACAAACATGTTGGTCAGATTTAAAAATAACAGTGAAATGACAAATACATTTTGAGAGAATTTTGTGTAAAAACGACCACATGCGATCCATAAACTCTTTTGAATAACAGGTGGTTTTTAAACCCTTTTGTAAACACAATTGGAGCATTTGGGAATTCGAGAGATCTTTTCTCATTTTATGAATGATATGTTAAAACGGAAGCGAAATTGATGATCAATATTAAAAGTTGTGAGAAAAAAGTGTTTGGATACTTGCTTATATATGTTGATATTTATTCTTTTGTAAGTTACTTGTATTTTTAAACTATAGAAATCTATATTAAAATTTACAAATTTGATTATAATTATAATTTATAATTATGGTCATAATTATAATTAAATATATATTGCATTTATTTGAATAAATTTTTAGTAAAAATATTTAATTTTAAAAGAATTTTACGAAATAATAGTTAAATTTTTTAACCAATGCAATATATAAACTTCATGGGTACATTTTTTATAGAGATAACACTGTATATAACTTTGATCTGTTTTTTTTCTTTTTACCTCTAATTTCAAATATTGTTGTTGTTTAAAAAGTTAAAATCTTTACTTGTTTTTGAGAAATCGTGATGGATCTTTTTATCTACCTATAAGCCCCGCTCTACCCTATAACATAACTTGTAATTTTCATAAAATTTTTATAAGCTTGTAGAATGACAATGATGAATAACCTAATTAACGCAATCAAAGGTTTCAATAGTAATTTTTTTTTATCTTATTTCACCAATGAGATTTTTTCGTAAATCCATTACCAATTAATCTGATTTTTTTTGCGGTCAATACTTGATCTTACAGTACGCTACAATTCGCATTTCACGAAGAAAAGGGTTAATTCGCATTCGCTCTTCGTCGAGATTTTCACACATTCAGATTCGATTTAACAATCGCACATCTAGCCTTGTTAATGGCATGAAATGATATTCCCACGATCCTGACACTTCTGTCGAATAACTGGAACATTTCCATATCGAGATTCAGCCCTTAGGGTCAAGATGCACCTGCATCGATCTATTTATTGGTCATCTATCGGAATTCGAAGTTAATGCCATTGTTTGAAAAATACTATCAGAGGAGTAAACAATAAAAAATAAAAACGTAAATAAGGTTGAACAAAGTAATTTCACATGAGATAAATTGAAAAAAAAATAGATATTCCAAATCAGACAATAATTTTTCTGATGAAATACCAGATCAAGGTTATATACAGTGTATAAGTATATATTATCTCTATAAATATTGTACCCATAAAATTTATATTTTGCATTGGCTATAGATAAAGGAGCTATTATTTTGTTAAATCCGTTTAAAATTAAAAGTAAGATATTGAACCCCTATTGAACTCTCATCGCTCATCGCTCATCTCCCTATCAATAGGAATCGAATGTTTTTTAAACCATTTAAATCGGTTGATCCGTGCGCCCAAAAACGTGGCCAAAAATTTTTATCCATACATAGATACACACACATATCCATTTTGTCTGAGGTATGCCAAAATGTTCAGAAACCTTCAAAACGTCGAGAAATGTAAAAAAAATTCGATTTTTGTCCGTTACAATAACTTACCCGAGAAGTTAATAAATTATATGTTTTTAATTATATAATTTTTTCTTATTTTTTATCATCCACACCGAATTACTCTCAACTTTCCTTTCCTACGGTGACTTCTTTATAATGACATGCATTTCTATATAATATGGTCCACTCACAAATTCTATTGTCGGACAAAGCCCATTGTCCGCGTTCTGACTATAAGTACAAACTCCGGCGTACAGATCAACATGAGATTTCTTATTATTATTAGTAATGCAAAAGCATCTCCTGTGTCCAGTATTCTTGCAGGTCATGATCTCACAGACATCACACAATGCGCCTCAGATATGCTTTTGTGGAATGAAAGGCAAAAATATACGCAAAATACTATTGTTTGGAGACGAATGCATTTGGGTCCACTACTGCAGGAGTAGATGGATGATTTGTTTATCTAATGTTATACATTGATTGAAATTTTTGAAGTAAAACTTCTTTAGGCGCGACTAGGGTGTAAATCCGTACAAATGCAACGGAAGTGCGTTACGGCCGAGTCGAGTGCCAATGATTCGTCATTTGCTCTGGATGATATCATTTCTATACCGGTCGATTGTGATTAGTCGTCGTGTATGAGAGATCTGTCGTTGTATGCGTACCGGCATCAATGCTGTATGCGTACCGATATCAACAAGAAAATCGGCATAGATAAATGAACATTTTAAAGTTACATCGTAGTACAAATCTTGATTTACTGAAAAATGCCTGAATCAGAAGAATATCTTACCCTGTTTCTTAAAAATAATAAAACAAATTAAACATTTGTGCCGTGAACTAAACGTAAGTTTATTGATTAGAAATTATTTCCAATTACTTAATTAGCAACCATTTCTCTAATGAAGGTTCATTTCTAAATCCTAAATTCTAAATTACAATGACAAATCGATCATGTCATATTATATTATTATACATATTTTTAATGTTATTATAAATATATAATTTATAATTTATCATTATATAAATGTGTATAATGATTGACACTAATAAATGTGTGCATCACAAGTGTCTCCATATTACTAATAAACATTATTCAAAATTGTTATATGATGAATTTATTTTTGCTTAAATGCCATCTTGTACAGTAGCAAATAAGTTTTACTTCAATCGCGTATGAACCTTACGTACACTCTTTTTATATTCATCAGAGATATTTGAAATGTTATTTTACTTCACTCGATTAATTGTTATACTGGGACATTTAACGTTGGCTTTTTAATGGGTGGCAACCCAGTCGTTGTCTAATCCAGTTGTGACTAATTAACTAATACTCGAAGTATTTGTTAACATTTTATGATTTTATATGCAGCTATACCCACAAGAGACCATTTTCACATTGGATTATTCCTGAGATCTATAACCTAAAGTAGAAATTTGACATCAAAGCCGCCTGATGTCAGACTTGACCTTGGCTAGTATCGAACCAGCAAACCCGGGACTAGTTTGAGCTAGCCCACAACGAAATCGATATCGCCAAAGCTGGGCCCAAAAAACACATGTTTTAAACAAATTATAATATTTTATTTCATTATACGAGATTTTAACTTCTGAAGACTGATTATTTTAAAATATTTTGAAATTTTGCATGTTTTTATACTTATTTTAATGGAAGCTTTTGAATTGAAGTAAATATCAATGATGTTATTAGAAGTGTCAGTTTTAGGGCCGCCAATTAATAACATGCAAAAAATCCGAAAAAAAATTATTATTTTCAAAAATTTATATTCACAATTTCAATAAAATAGACATCAACAATACCATTACTAAATATATCAATTAAATTCAATACGGTACGTATGAAAATATATGCTCGTGTAACTTTGCCCAGGCAAGTTGTATTTCGTTTCAATTTCAAATCATAAAAATTTTTAGATCCATATAAACTTAGATTGATTTTGTTTTACTACGCAGTAAAGCATATCATGTAATACTTATTTCCAAACAGTTTTTACTTTACACGTATTTGTGGGCTTGTTTATTCAGTAGATACTTATGTTTATGCATTATTATGCTAGCAATATATATTTAATTTATGTTTGTTGAACTCTACTATATAAAAATAATCTTATGTAATAATCTTATAAAATTATAAATAATTCGTAACAAAATACCAAGAAAAATTATTCCAAGAAACTTCACTTGCCAAAAATAGACCTTTTACATCATCCCATGGCCAGCAAGCTCGGTTTAACCTGTCAATCATCAGACACACGAAATTTACTCAACAAGAAAAAATAATCCATCCATATTCCATGGTTTATTGTGAATTTAGAAGAAGCTTTATGCTTTTGCGTGAATTTAAATAACAACTGACTTTTCAACAAAAATTCTACACCCCCGCTTGCTTGAACATTGTTAATCGGCCGTGTTTTTTAAATCAAGTGCATTCTTACGCCAAAGTAGGCACATTGTTAAAAGTTGTGTAGTCTGGAATCATTTATGCTTTTCGATTTACGTCAACAAAAGATAGATTTTTTCTTTGAAAATTTTTGAAAATTAAATCATATCCGTGACGCTTGCAGACGGTCAGTTTATGATTGACGCGGGGGATGATTTTACAAAAATGATTAGGAAGAGAAGTCTATGACATTTTTGGGAAATATTGAAGTCATAGTATAAAGTTACAGAACACCATCGTATTATTAACTCTGAGCTTATTTAAACAATATTGGCTTAAATAAATTTTTACACAAATATTTAAAAAATTTCAACATATGTTATATCATTTATTGTCTACGAATAACTGTATTCTCGAAACCACCACCTTAAGTTGTTTTATTTTGAGACTTATTTGAGTTTGTAAATTGTTTTGAGATATTAGAATTATTGTAATTTAATTTATTTTCATTAATTTATATGTAATGTTTGAGCTTTGAACTTAAAAGCTCTGGCAGAAGCTATTAGAGGTTTAAATGATACCACTATTAGATTCCTTCTAAAAATTTATAGTGCAATATGTCTCATATTGGGATCACAATGCATAAAACACAAGAATTTTATCATTTTATCTTCATTTACAAAGTGATTAATATTTATTCAAACTCATTTGAGTTTTAGTATCAATTGTGAATTATTACACATACCTATTTTCCTTGTTAATGTTATCTGTACTGGTTTTCAATATATGTAAATTATCTTTGTTGAACTAATGAGTAACGATGAAAATTCACAGAAATTCCATTTAATGTACTAATAGACTAATTTTATGAATTTATATTTGAAGAATCATATTTTTATCTAAATTGCTAGTAATGCAATATTTCCAGTAAGATTTCTTACAGGTGGTAATAATAGTTACTCTACTTACTTTCTTAAGATAGTAAGTATAATTACTCTAAGTGCTGTGTTGATGACAAATTATATATCCTACATTTTTGTGTTTTATGTATAATATTTAATTTGATATAAAAATTTAACTCATTAATATTCATTTTTGAAATATGTTTTGGTCAACATACGGACTGTTTAAATTATTACTATATTTCAAATTAATATATAGCTAGTAATAAATCAATTACTAAAACGTGCATATAAACTAACAATACATAAACCGTTATCTACAATAAACCCATCTCATACAGTGTAAATATAATATTTTCAAATTAAAATTTCTGCACTGCAAAAAATAGCAAGTTACTGATTAAATACTCTACACTTCCTGATGTATATTAATTGCGATTCATAATAATGGACTATGGCGTGTTACATGAAGCCTATATACAATCACCTTTATATTATATACTAGTTCAGGTAAAAATTTCATGTAGTGGACACAGTAGATGAGTCTATAATAGTATCATCAGAATTCTATATGAAGTTTCCAGCTACCGTGGGAGGATTCTCACGTATAGATCATCTTATGACTAACTACTGCTACCCAGTTCATTCGGTTGTGTTGACCACATCAAATGCAACCAGGGATTGGAAACATAAGTTGAAATATTATAAAATATTGTCTTATTATTTTAGGAAATCTAAGAATGAAGTTGCTTCAAATCTTTGTACTATAAAAAATTGTACATCATTTCCAGTCCTAATCTAAGGTCTAACAACGAAAACTTTAGGTTTACTTATATGGGATTTTGATGAAACTTCGCATGGCGTTAAGGTTGATAGTCAAACCAAATAGTTTAAAATATTATAGGCTTATGAGAAGCGGTTTAATTTAAAAAAAATTAAAGTTTTGTTCGGCCAAGCGCTGTAGGTGCAATTACATTGTTCCATACGATGCAAGTGTAAATTAATTTAGAGGCCTTCCAAGGCATATTATTAATGAGTATCATTTATTATATAAAAATAAGTCGCCTTTTCCTTCCTGACTATATAACTCCAGAACGCACAAACCGATTTCGACGATTTTGCATTCGTTGGAAAGGTCTCGGACTCCTTGAGATTTATAGCAAAGAAAATTGAAGAAAAATTTCAACAGAAAAGTGGAAAACAATTTTTCTTTTTTCACATACAGCGTCATCTCTGATACTTAGCATGTGTTTGATAGCTACTCATTGTTCTCTGCTCAGTTAATTTCATGTGACAAACCGGCATTGTGTTCACTGTGAAATTGTGCAAAAAAAGTAAAAAAAATAAGTTAGTCGTTTCCTAACAATTCAATTGGAGTTCGCCCGATTTGCTAGTTTTAGAATAAAAATAAGTATCATTTTAGACTTTGGGGTGAAATCTTGTAAAAGTATAACCGAGAAGCTTTTTAACAAAAATATTGATTAATAGCAAAAGTTATGGGTTATATAAATCTAATGATTTCAGATCTATGAACGGATTGAATTGAATAAAAATAAATGCACATTTAGCAATTCGAATAAATCTTTTATATTTTAAACTATGATTTCTTGACTGATCTTCATATTTCCAGACCTCTGAATCCGAGGTCACATCACAAACACCTCTCGCGGACAAACTGAGCGTGCGAAGAATCACAATTCCGACTGGACTAGATGTGAATGAAAGCAACAATCATAAATTCTTAAGATTGAATTAATTTGCAAAAGTCAGAGAAATAGCCCGTCACTTCAGTCGGTTGATGTTGCCGCAAATAATATTATTTGTTCATAAATCAAAGATAATAAAATAATAATTGGACCGAGTCCCAAAAACGGAAAGTTGATGATATCAATTAAACGATAGGACGCCCACGTCATGTGGGTCTATTGGGCTATCAAAAATCTATTGACCTGTAATTTAGAGCAATTTAATATGATAATAAAATAAGTTGTTTTTATATGATTTTACCAAATGTATAAAATTTAGATGATCATTCACAGCGTCAAAGTACGTATGTTCATTCATAACGTCAATATTGCTTATTTTTATATAAAAGAAAGATGTAGACGACTATTTAAAATAATCATCATAATTAAGAGAATTATATCCAAAGACTAGATTGCAAGGACTAGAATGCCAAAACTAAGGGTTCTCGAATACAAAAATTTGGAAACAAATTTGTGTCAAAAATTGATAATGAATTAAAGGGTTGGAAAGAGTCGTGTAATTAATTGCTCTATATGATGGTTCTATATATTAAATAATATTGCTCTAAACGTTAAATTCAATAGCTAAAAATAATCAGAATGCAATTGTGGTAATAACTAAACATGTATCTAAGAATAAACTTGGATAACCCAAAACGAATCACTTAAGTGAATTAATAAAAATTGGACCAGTAAACCGTATGCTCACATTCACAAAACAGTGTATAGTATAAAAAGCATATAAATATTAAATGGACTTTGGATAAACGTGCAGTAGCCGATATTTTCTGGATTATTACATTGCTGCCATGTTGGATCTATTCTTTAAGTTCGATATGCCGCTGGGCTTTTGTATGTGCCGCCAATTAGAAGAGACGTTTCAAGTAGTCATGAGCAAATCGCTCAAATTGAAATCATTATACATGTCGGTTTGGTCAGTCATTTGAATTATTGCAGAGTTGAAATCATTTTTGTACTTAGTTATAACAATGGATCTCCATTGGAACTAGTTGGAATAAAATGGCGGTTACCAACCCTAAATTGCAGTCGAAATTTGTATAAAGAAATACGGATAAAACTCGTTTGTTTACTGAGTTATAGGAAAGTATTTAAGAATTTTTTACTTATGATTGTTGTATTGACTTCAAAATCGAATAGTCTCAAATGATTTGACCCTCTAACAATTTCAATAATACGATCTTACATAACTTTTATGCGTATTGCCTAACGACAAAAAGCACGCACAAGCTTATTTACCATTAAGGAGCAATTACAACACAATCTCTTCAATGAGCGGCAAGTTTATTCTTAATCAAAAGTTAGGAATCTAACAGTCAAAACGTCATAAGAGTCCGTTGAGGCAATCTGTATAAGGTCACAGTACATGATGGTCATCAATAATCTTCGTCATACACATAGATATTTTGAACAAGCTTTAAATGGAAATAATATCAAGTCATTGTATATTGGAGTGATCGATATTATAATAGAATGGTCAAACTAATACTCTATAGTTGTGATAAATTAGTGGTAAAACTTTGATTTAAAAAATAAATTTTCAATTCCAATGAGAAAATTATTCTGTGTGACAAGAACCTAAGTCTGTCGAACCGAAACCAAGGGAACAAATTGTGGCGTCAAACAAATCAAGCGGTCATGTGCGGTCAATTGCCGTCGAGAAACACGAAATTGTTTTGTAATTATTATTTGTACATAATCTGGAGGAAGGCTGAAGGACCGTGACGCAGGTTTTGAAAAAAACATTGACCTTTGTGCTTATTGTTCGAAAATAGTTTGTCATTTGGTATATTAATGTATTACATATTCAGTATATGAATGTAGTTGATTAAATAGTTGAAGATTGCAAAATCTTTTTATCTTGATCACAATTCGAAGGTATAAAAATATATCCCAATTTAGTGTTGTAATTCCTAAATCTGCAACAAAATAAATATATTGCAAGACAAAGTTTCATGACTTATAATAAATTATAATTTGTGTTTTTGAAATGTTAACAAATCTGCATTAGCTCTGCAAATTTCATCTATGATTAAAAGCAATAGTGATATCAATTTTCACTTGAAAGTATAGATCTTTAATATGTCTCTAAGTGGAAATAGCCCTTTCCGAGCACTGCTGCATTAAATAATAAGTCAGCCTTATTAGATAAATTTAAATAATAAAATGATCAAATATGGAAGGATCAACCATTAGGTTACCATCTGAAAATACGACGTAAAGAAAAGTTACAGCCGAAAACCTCAAGGTTTTGATTGATGTTAAAACATCAGTATAAGAAGGTATTTTTCAATAAGCACATAAGTTAAATTATCATAACAAACTGCTAACAATCTAAAATTATGTTACCGAATTTTTTTTTAGAGCATAACAACATCAATGAGAATCAGGAACTTTTTGTTCTGCATACATGTCAACACAAAGCACATTTAAAACAGAACATCATTAAATATTTAAAACTCTCGTGGTGTTGATTCGTCCAAACTCCATTCGTTCATTATTTATTAAAACTTTTACCAAGCAATTATAGGAGTACTGAATTGTGTAGATGGCAAGCAGACAATTTAGAGGGTGTGACTGCTACAAACTAATTTATATTTCAAATGCAGCGATAATTACAAAGTCATAAGAAAAGTGAAAGAAATGTGATAATACTAAGTTATTTGACAAAAAATGTTGGTATCTCATTTTTTATTGACCTGAAGTTATCATTGTTGTATATGAAGCAAATTAATTTGAAACGTTCTGTTGTTTATGGGTATTAATGACACCTGAATATATATTTTATCATTTTCTAACTATTTTTATTTGCCTCTAATTTTACTTCTCTATAAATACACCTGCATTCGACGAGAAAACACTCATTCAAACAACTCCCAGAGAGTATGCGGACTCTAAATGAATCAGTCGTCAACGCGGATAATTGGTGAAAATTGAAAATGAAAGCGGTTTTCTATTTAAAAGGGTAGATTGACGTATATCCCACTAGTACGGAGAAAATTCGAGTTTTTCGAGAGTGGCGAACCGTGTAGCTTTCGTGCATTGTTAATTTTATTCATCAAAATGTTTTCAGAGTGGTGCATGTGTTGAACATGAACTTGAGTAGGGATTTAATTTGGGATAAAAAATACAATTTTTATACACTGGTCAAAAGTAAGTGAATAAAATGGAAAATGTGTCCTTTTTAAAATCTTATTATTAACTTTCACTTGTTTACCAATAATGCACATCGATAGCTAATAAATTTGCCATGTTTAGCATGCGCTTTGTGAAGTAAGAAGCAAACCAACGTCGTTTTTACAGGTGTTATAGAAAAACTCTTCTAAATATTCAAGGGTTTGTTTTTTCAGATTCATTCCAATTTTATATAATATACTAAAATAGCCTTAACAGATGATCAATTACCAACTTATCAACTTTATTGAATAACTGACTATTCGATAGTTACTATAAATTTCAATTAACATTTCTCATTTCTTATCAATTTTTCGAAATATCCTTGTCTGTATATTTATCAGATAACAATGGTAATGTTACGATTTGGTATTGTTTTTTTGCCTTGGCGATCGGGTGCTATATTTCTTACCATGTATCGGCATAAATGAATAAATATACAGCTCGAGGCAAGCGCGAGCGTTAAAAAGCTACCGGTTTTCTATACCGCGACTAAACTCATATTGAAATAGTTATACGGCTGGAGGACAAGGTAAAAATAATGTTTTCCGTTATTTTTCTCTTTAGAAAACTTAAAAACATTATATATATATATATATATATATATATATATATACTAGCTGTCCCGGCATCTCTAAAAAAATATTTCTAGTAAATTTTTAGTATAAAAAAGAACTAAGTGATTGTGAATGTGTAAGTATGTGGTATATAAGTGAAAAAGGTAACTATAACAACTGAATTGATGGTTCAACCGCTGCAATAATTGTGCAATAATCGATTAATTATTTGATAAATCTAGTTTTATCGGTGGTAACCTTTCCCTCGCCAATATCTAAGAATAGTTTCAACGAATAGAGCAGATGAATTTAAGCTTTTTCATAAGCTCAGATAAATCTTGAACAAAATTCAAAGAAAAACATTTATAAAAAAGAAAATAATTGATCAGTTATCAAGCTAGATGAAAAATGATGACACTACTAAAGTGACCAGGAAGATGAAAATTTAGTTGATTTGTATGTATCTTTCAATTCCGCATTTTAAAAATTTAAATAATGAACTGATCCCAAAATTTAAAAACAAATCTTAGAGTTGCTGAGTCCTTGATAAAAATAAGTAATTTGTTTAAGTAAAATTGAAGCTTTACCATAAACTCAAAAAAATCTACAAAATTATTCCTTTATCGCATATCCTGCATCAATCATAAACTCCCTGTCTATAATAACACACTGACTGTAAATCAAACACTTTTGTGGTTGAACGTCAAGATGGGTCATCCAGTAAAGAAAACGGTAGTATTTGATGGTCGATTGTGGTTACTTACGCACTTGTTTTTGAAAACTAATATTTGTACCTGTATGCATTTGCCAAGTGATTGTGTTAAGCTCTTCAAGAAATTGAAGAAACATAAAACAATTAAATATTTGCACGATTTATTCAAATGAACAAAATATGGACGAACTTCAGGACAAGAGTTGCAATTACCGCGATCAATAAATTCACACTTTTTGTTGAGATTCATTTGGTCACATGGTTATGCTTTGATACAGATTTTATTAATCCAATATATTTTTCTATTGCAATTGATTCAGTGGCGGTAAATTTAAAATTAATTATCTATTTTATTATTATAGCAGTTAAGTTCAGCTGAAGTTGATTACCTAATATAATGAAATAATTGAGTGACATGTTTACGGCGATAATTCATAACATTAACAGAATCATTTACAGTGCACGAGCATGTTAATAATAGCGTGATATGAAAAAGCATTTATTTTGATCATTGTTTTAAGATTGCGTAATTGCAAGGGCGCTCAACCGTTTCGGAAGTGTACGCATGTCCACTCCTATGTGACTGCTCTGCTTGGCTTTGCTTTACAGTATTCAATGTCCAGACGAAGACAAATTCAAACCAAAAAATTGTTCGAGTGTAACGTCAAAAGGCACATTGTTGTCCGTCATGCAAACGAGTTACAATGCTCTCTTTACGCCCTCGTTACTCTCGGAAGTTCTTGTGGAAAAACATGAAAGTAGATTGCCTATTTTTATAATCACAATTGTAATAAATCATCTAGTTTTTAAATAATATCTCCTAGAGCTATAAAAATCCTAGAACTTTTCAGACTCAGCGTAATCGGTACGGACGTGTGCTAACTCCAAATGGTCCCAGGTTCGATGGATCGATTCCCGCCCCATCCAGCATGATGCTAAATTTTCCATTAAGGTCAATATAATTGAAGTGGAAATCACCTTTCGTGGGCATATCTAATATATATAATCAACATAAAAAATAAGAGAGATTGACCACTGGGTTGTCCTCTTGAGTACAATATATCTAGTTTAAGATGTACTCCAGAATAACAACTAATTCTGTAAGTTGTCGTGATTGCTGTTTAAATAGAATGCAAAAATTCCAGAATATTTTTATGTTTTTTTATTTATTATCCTATATGCATTTTAAAATTTTCCATTTTACCAGTTCATTTTAATTTGCCTCCACGCAGCCTACGACTACTTTACCAGTACCAAGAACATTCTAAACAGCAATTATTTGATGCTTATGTTTTGCTTTAAAACCAGCAAAATTGATGTTTATTGATGTTCTGTTATAAGTTTTTAAGGAAACAAGTCCAGTTATTGTTGACAATTACAGACTCAAATATTCAAGACGAAAATATGTCGCATCCATGCAGTCACTTAATTTCGAGACGGACGTAT
Organism: Ctenocephalides felis; assembly: GCF_003426905.1. NCBI lineage: Eukaryota > Metazoa > Arthropoda > Insecta > Siphonaptera > Pulicidae > Ctenocephalides > Ctenocephalides felis. The sequence continues at coordinate 15,933,512 of NW_020539725.1, forward strand.
GTATTTTTATGCGGAATGTATGCATGATTGTGGCGTTGTTTAAATATTTGTTTTTTGATAATTTCCTCTTGCTGACATGACGTACAAGTATTTGTTCACCTTAGCGTGTTTTATTTCTTATGGTATTTTAAGAAACGAGAATATAAGTCCGTTGGAACTATTCGAAATAGAAAGAATGAACATATTTTTTTTCCTTCTTTTAATAATGTGAATTCAAAAATTAATTAAAAATGTATAAATTTCAAATTATCACGGAATTTTTTATCTTATAAGTAAAATAACATAAAATTGTCCGGTGTCATAAGTTGTAATTATCCTCAATCCATATATGGATTCTATTAATTAATAATGTGCAGAGAATTCAATACGAGGATATCAACATTTGAACTGTCCCCTGTATCTATCCCCATATGTTGCCAGTACACAATATTCTCAAAGTTATCATTTATAGTCTCCAATTTGAAAGTCTGGCAAAATCCAATTAATGAAGTACATAAAAGGTAAACATATCTAAATATCACGCTCGAATGAAGACGAATAACTGTGTCACCTATGTAGGATATCAATTACCTTTGTGATCATCATTAAACACTCCATTAATATCAGATTCAATTTATAGTTGACGATTTATAACCAATCATCATAATAAAGCAACCAAATTCATGCAAAATTAATAGGCTGTTAGTCTCGCAGAGGAGAGATATATACTTATGTGATTCACCTTGCAGGTAGGATATGGTGAGCGCAGTTTACGCCGCAAATGACCGTTAAGTTTTACAATAATTAATTTGTTGGAGACCGCACGTACTATAGAGAGCACATGGGCGTACGAGGTAGGGAATCTATGACATGATAGTAAATAAATTTTTATCTTTAAGATTAATTTGAAATAAATTCTATTGTTGATTAACATGTTCACTGTTGCGCACGCATATGTTGCGTGAGACTGTTTTCAATAGCCAGACGCAACATGTGCGTTTGCCTTCCTTGCACTTTAGTGTAGTGTTTTTAGTAAAATGAAATGGTTAAATTAAAATTTACTACAGTAATTATTTTAAACATAAATAGACCTATTTTTCGGTGTAGCGCATTTTTTAATTTCTAGCTAACATGTCCAGAAATAATTTTATTTAATATTAAACAAATAAGAAAGTTTAGCACAAAGTATTGGTAACACAAGGTTGGTAGTGAACGTGTCAATCATCACATATTCTGGTCTAAAAGCTTGAATTTTAGACATTTTTGGAAAGACTGTAACAAAGGTCAACAATATTTTTACTACATTTTTACTGTTTTGAGAATATAAAAAAATAAAAAATAAAAATAGTCAAAAAGTTTTAAATTCAAGAAGGTGATGGAGTGTGAGGTCTCAAAAATTGGCACCAGATCATGGCCCATCTAGATTAATGTCCGAATCGTAAGAACTATGGATAAGTTAAATAGTTTTTCATAAAACAGCAACTGTTTAAAAAAAATACTACTTTTTTACTTATATTCTCTTAAATAATTATTTAAAAATAGTAAAAATCAGAATTTAGGGATGGGCGTAGATCTTACTTAAGAGATCTATAAAGAAGACTTAGCCATATACTTGTTTATCTATGGACTCAGGATTATTTCAAGTAAATGGGTATATAGAAGTTGAGAAATCATAGATATCGTATTGAAAAGGATAGTGCCAAAAAACGCGTTTTTAAGTTTTGCTGAAGAAGAAAACAGAGGAGGATTATCGTGGTCTATTTGAATTTAAACGTTTTCTTTGTACACATATTTTTGAAAAGTGATTATCAAAAAACTAGACAGATTTTTTTTTTTAATTTTAGTCCCTTAAACAAAAATTCCAAATTTTCCAAAAAAATCCAAAAGTTAAGGTGTAAGTTGTAAGTAAGTTCTATCTGAGGATCACTTAAGAAGCAACTAGGTATGAAAATGATAATTGCCAATTAATTTGATAACTTCTAAACAAAGTTTGTCCTTAAATAATAATTTTCTAAAAGTGTTGTCGACATATAATTTTGATCTACAAAATAGCTTTTTTTCAATGAATTTTAAAATTTATGGAGTATTTTCTGTGAAGAATCCGCCGTCACTGCGTTCGGAAACAGCTTTACGACTGCGATGTGGCATCTCATCTGTTTCATTAACGCCTTCATTGTTTGGCGGTCGATTGGTGGTTCTGATATTCAGATATTGTGTATCTAATTAAAGAATTTTCATGTAATTAACTGCGGCAATTAAAATTCATAATTGCTTCACTATACAACTGTGAGTGTGAGAGAGAAATGCAACTCTATAAGATGGTCTCGCCTTTTCATCTTAAATTGATAAATGTCTATACATGAAAACAGCATTCTTCATATTTTTTATCGATAACAGAAGTGACAGTAATGTTAGTCAATACTTCAATATATTAAAGTTTTTGGTCAATCCATCAATTTTCAGCACGTGCTAAACATTGGATTCATTTGTCCTTTACCTGAAGGGATAACTAATGCCCGAATTAAAATGATGACACCTGAATCTTCCAAATTAAATCTTTATAAAAGGGTTGTTCCTATGTCACGTGGCTATTTATGTAAATTAAGTTCGCGTGACCTAAGTACGCATGTAAGCTGTCTTGTCCTCGTGCCAAAAGGTCCACTTTTTTAAGAACTTTTTTTGGGTTTGAAGACCCTGTGCAAAGGGCGATATGGGTTGAAGGGAACCGAGATAGTATAGTTTGGGGATGATATGAATCTGTAGAGATCTGATTAATTTTGGATCAGAATTAAAAAAAAACTATGAGAAAGCAAGGAGTTTTATAATATTTAGAATGATATATATATATATATATATATATATATATAATAACTCTATTTTTGAAAATTTTACTTAGACCGCCTAAGAAACCTAGTTCACCAGATAAAATGCTCAGATTGCAAACTCAGTTATATAGGCGAAAAAAGCCAAAACCTCGGAAAACGCCTGCATAAACACAAAATTAATTCCAAAATTGCAAACATTAATTAAAGAATATAAAATTGACTACATAATTACAATACCTGATTAACAATTTACAAGTTTTAAATAAACAAATTTTGAAAAAAAAAATCACAGTATCACAACTCCAATAAATTGTTACAAATTCCAGACTATGTTTTAGCAATAAATGAACCAAAAAATTATCTGTATAAATTAAAGCTAATTATAACTTTCTTCAATTAGCAAATTTTCTGTTTCCTTAAAAATTGCAAACTGCGGCAAATATGTCTAAACATACGACACATTTATCTTATCTATATTGCACGCGTGAGGTAAGTTCTAATTGTTCTATAAATAAAGTATTCCGATATGATTTACGCTGAATTTTGCAAACTAATTTCATTATGTATGTGACAGAGTAAAAATTATCCTGGATAGATATGAGGTATTAAAAAATGACTCATAACAAAAAATATAAAGAAAATGGTCAATCGAAACATCTACATTAATTCATAAAATGAACAATCAATTGCTGAAGTATTTTAGGTAAAAAATAAATTATCGATTATTATCGAAGTTGATACCATCTTCTTATGATACACAATTAAATATATTTTTAACCATGCATGAGCTTTTAAACACATTTTTTCGAACAAATTCACTGAATGTCGATCTATATCGTACATTTAAAGTTCTATAGCACATACTATAATTGAGCTCATAATGATATGGTAGTGAACAACTGCCAGAGGACCGTTATTTCGAACTCTGAACTAAAATAGTGACGGGACCCAGCATCCCTATCAAATTATATATTTTGGGAGTACGTAAGTTGTTTTGTTAGCAGTTGACTCAATGCGAAAAGCTGAACATGGGACAAACATTGCGCGGAGCAGACGCCGACGGTTTTCTCAATATTATACATAGCATGTATGGTTAGTTTATTTTATATACAAATAAATAAAATAAATTTGTAAAAAATTTAAATAAAATAAATTTGACAATTTAATTTATAAGTTTTTGGTTTAAACATTAATGCAACAAAGAAAAACAAATTTCGTGAAAATTTGAAATTTACTCTACATTTAATGATTTACTCTTAATTTAATATAAACATTTATATCAAAATATATTTTCATAATTTTTTATAAAAGTGTCTCTAAAAAACAATTAAAAAATCAAATACGCACAAAATTGTTCATAAAAATATACAGTTTTATTTGCATATTTTTACATCGAATGAAGCTTTCTATAATAACTAGTTTAATTTTATGAAATCAGATATTAAAAATTAATTTAAACTTTGATACATTTTGAAAGTGCACACATTACACCAACAAATTTTAAGCAAGTAAAAATATATAAACGTTTAAAATAATTTGCTTTGTTGTGTATTTAAAGTTCAATAAAGTAAATATTTAATACGGTTATTTAAAAAAAGGAGATATTATACTAATCATCATTTTTATGTTTCCAAATCTGTCACTCTATATCAGCCTAAAAATAAATTTTGATTTTGATTATCATTGAAAACTTCAATTTGAATATTAGAAAAAATTTATTTTAATTTGTAGAAGTTAAACAAAAATAATTATACTTCAACTACACTTATTCGAGCAATAGATGATCACAATGAATAATTTGTGCGGGTGATAAATAAATCTTTATTATCCTAAAAATAAATTATGATTTAGAAGATATATGAAAATTTTAATTTAAATATTAACAATATTTTATTCTTATTTATAGAAGTTAAACAATTATAAATGTATTTTAATTTCACTTATTCGAGCAATAGATCACCATAATAATTTGTGTGGGTTTAATAAAACGTATAGTTATTGTTATGTGAAATCCTAATGATATAAATAATAAAACATGAAATTTATATATTCTTATTCGATTCAATCATTTTTTTATTATTATTTGTTAAATTAATACAAGTTAAAGTTAATATCACAATTTTATTACATGTGGGACAAATCACTGTTAAGCAAGTTACATTTTATAGCACTTTGATTTAATTTTATTTTACTCGTATATATAGTGAAAAATTTAATATCCCTTTTTATGACCTATACATTTATTTTTAAGTATACGTCGTTTTTACATCAAATAAAATTACACCGTATTAAATTAAGTATTGCCACAAGTAAAAATAATATTTGTTAGTAAATAGAAAAGATACCCAAATATTAACACACTTTCGGCGGTACGGGTACTGGTACTCGATTTTAGGATTGTCATTCAACTGCGGGTGCGGGTATTTTCGGGTACTCGGTCGGACACGCTAGATGCGAAGAGCGAACGAAATTTCTTACTATGAGCGGTTGCAACGCTAGTTTTATATTTATTATAAAACTATAATAAAATTATAATTTATTCTTTAAAATTATTTTCGATACGTAAATACGTATATATTACATAAAAATATGGTATTTTATTAAAGACAATATGTTTTATGTCAGCATTTTTGGTAAACATACTATTTTTTTAATACTATATTATCATTTATATATTTTGCTATTATATCTTTGTATTTATTGCGTTTCGATAATTCATATAATTTAATTTTCTAATACAATGTTAAAAATAGGCTATTACATTTTTACAAATAATCGAACGTAGCTTATAAAACCATATTATTATTTATGTAATTAACTATTAGGTTTGTCACTAATTTATACACCATAAAAATTAATTAGTTTTACCACATAAAAACTTAATATTATTATCTTATTTACCACTGCGTATGAGTTTAGGCAGTAAGTATTGTACGTAAAAGACTATGCTTTCATGCCATGCTTACGCATTCGCACCGTTCTAAAAAACCCCGCTACGGGTGTAAGTTAGCCCGAAATCCTATCCGCCGAAAGTGTGTTAAGAAGAAATCTATCACATCCATATGAAGAGTGAATACTAATTTTTTTTAATAAATAATATAATGTGTATTTTTAAATATTTATTATTTTTACATTAAACATAGTAATGAATTACGAGTGTATATGAAAGATATTACTATTACTATAAGATTCATATTATTATTAAATCTGTCACATCCGCGTAAAAATCCGAGTAAAAAGAAAAACACTAAATTTTTTTAATAACTTTATTTTTAAGTATACGTCGTTTTTGCATCAAATAAAATCACACAGCATTGAATTAACTGCAACACAAAAAAAATATTTGCTATGTTAGAATTTTCTATAAATTAAGAAGAAATCTGTCACATCCATATGAAAAATATCCACTCAAATTTTCCAACTATCATAATATCAAACGAACAAAACTTTTCATTAAAAACTTTAAAGCTCCTATCGCGAGCTTTCGCGTATCTTTACTAGCGAGAGCTTGATTCTTCTGGCACTTTTTAATTTATTTTTCTTTATTAGCGAGATCGCGCGAACCGTACGCCCCCACTTAGATTCATTTTTGCATGCGCTGTTTTCCGAAACGCAAACTCGCTGTTTTTCATATCGCGCAGCAGAAAAATCATCACCCCCTTCTGGGGGTGGATTGATTAAAGACACGAGGAATATGTATTAGGAAAGTAACGTGGTAAAGGACTCACCTTGAGCGATCCTAACTGCCGGCATTTTGATCCTCATTTTGACGGCTGTTAGTAATTAACACACTACACACTTAAATTATAAACAGTTCGCGTAAAACTAAAGTTTTTTTTTAAATTATTACACTAAAATTATGACACAAACATAGTATGTCAGTCTGTTATTGTCACTGTTGATGATAAATCACTCACAAACAACATTTTGATAAAAACACTATCCTGTGATTAATTATGATTTACTTATGCGGAGCGCATGTGAATCGTGCGATCACCCTTAGCGGTCGTCCGCATATGACGATACTTGCCCAGTGGACAGCGGTTCTAGGTCCGCTGTCCCTCTCTTCGGTTAGCGCGCTCGGCTGTTTCCGCACCGGCTCTCGGTCGTACTCGTATTAGCCAAGGGTCGTACGCGTACTACACCATGTGCCGAAACAAGACAGAGATATACACTTGTCTCTGTCATATATCGGTCCCCGTCTAACGGTGTCCTGCGCACGTGTGTGTTTCATATGTAGCCCTACTACCCCAAACTTCTTGTGCCGAACGCTACGACTTAGCTCGGGCGCTCTACGGCTGTGTGCGGGTTTAAGATAAGGTCAGCCTGAACCGGACAGCACGATTGGGCCGGCGTTCTGGCTGAATCGGCCAATAGTGTGCCGATGGACATGGGCTACGTATCGGCGAGTGGGACACTACTGTACTTGACCGATGGGGTTGAGTCGAAAAAATTTAAGGGTTGAACATTCGAAGTGGAAATAGATGCAAATAGTTAGCGTTTGACCGATAATATGGAAGATTTGGTTATTTTTCATCTATTTTAATAATTTGACTAATTATTGGAAATTATTTAAATGTCGTTATAAGATTAGTTGTATATAAAATAGTGAAAAGGAATACCTAAACCTATACACTCCCACGGTATAAACAATAATAAAACAGTAACTAAAAATATAAAATGAGTTTAAAAGAGCAATTTCACAAATTAATAGTTATTCCAAGTCAATTTCAAAGTTTCATACGAAAGTTGAATGCACTGCGATCTTGATAAAAATGTGCACATGAAATAGTTATTTCAAACCGAAGTTGCATTCATTTCATTTGTAATGATTGTATTTCAAGGAACAATGATAAAAAGTTCTGTTTATTATATTTAAAAACACATATACAAGGCATGATTTTAAATTTTGTTGTTTAACCTAATAATTGTACCGCATCGCATTCTATTAGTAACTATTATTCTATAAAACATTTAAATGCTAAATAATAATAATAAAAATCAAATGATAGATTCTTTTGTCTCCTAGTTTGTCTTTTTTTACCCCGTCTATGGAATAAAAAGGACCAAGAAACCAATTTAAAAAAAAATGCAAAAAATATTTTTATAAATTATAAATTAGCTGGAATTAGTATTTGTAGTGATGTAATTGTTTTTCTCGTCAAATTGGACTTTTGTGCCCCGCCTTATCCTATATTCCGTAGAATTTAGCATCACTCCGGATATATTGACCGACCGTTTATTATGGCGTAAATTCACTCTAACCTTAGTTTTCATATAAATTGCGTTATAAAAAAACGGAAATAATGACTACCTTTTCTGTTATCTATTATGACCCATTTTTAAAAAATTAAGTCCTGTTATAATGTTCGACGAGCAACGAAGACAAAATTCAGATTCTTCAACATCCCCTAAAATATAGAAGAAATTATACACAATAGTATTAGAAATGGTTTCTACAATAAAAATAAGAAAAAGCTAGATTTACAAACATATTTCATTATTATGTCGTAACACAATGCGTTACAAGATAAGTTAAAACGTGCGCAATTAATGAAGGAAATTTGCACTTCAAATTATTCTAATCTAACAAAAAATATTTAAAAATGCACGACAATCAAAACAAACATTTGTTGTTTATCTAGTATTTGAAGTATCAATTATGAATTAATTTAATTAACCGATACACAATATATCTTTGTATAAAAGTGTGAAATATAAATAAAGATGTATGAATCATATGGCGGTCGTTAAGCAATTAATGTTATCTGTTTTTTATCGCATTATTTGTTCCTGTCATGAGTATGTATATACCTGCCACATACAAGCTGGAAATAAATTTAATCACCTGCATGGCAAATTATGATTCTTTACATTTTATTATTAGATACAATAAATTACATACTTATTAAAATATTATCCCTTATTGCCATTTGATTAATCTACATAGGTTAAAAGAAAAAAGTTAAATATAGTAAGAAGAAAAATAAAACTAGATACCATAGTATAATTTTTAAGTATATGTATTCAATTGTTTTATAAGCTGTATTATTTTGTGAAATTCGTTTAAAATTGAAAATAAGATATTAGACTTTCTGGCCTCTGGCAGTCTCGTTTAATTTCGATTAAGGGGTAAAAAGAACCAGGTGACAATTTTTTGAAAAATAGCAAAAAAAAACACATTTCTACAATGATAAATTTGATGGAAGATTCACATGCAATAGTCCGATAGTTGATTGTTTGATATGTGTTTTTTGTTATGATGCAATCGGTGTGGTTTTCACAATATAATTGCTCAAACTGATACTGGACCTTTGTGCCCGCCTTATCCTATATACATGTACACTATTTTGAATATATAAAACCTATATGCATTTCTAATAATAAGTAATAGATTAGAAACAGCATAAAAACGTTACCTAAGTTTACCTTAATTAATAAGGCTTAAGTGATGCATATACTATATATCCTCCTAAAAGATCATTTACATCCCTAAATTAAATAAATAAAACATTCCCGAATCAAAACAGCCGTATTCAATAAAATTCTCAAAAAGCTCCTCATTTGATTTAACTCGCGTTGAATAATAATAAGCGAATCTGCGAACACACACAAAGCCAAATAAAAATAAAAATAACACAGCTACTTTGAGAAGATATCAAGGGCGCCGTTTTTCCGACGTCATAATTAATTCCGCGTACTCGCTTTGCACTCGTAGTAGGTAGTACAGACGTAAAGAAAACTCATTTTCCCTCGTTTTTCCGAACCAAAACATTGAACTCGTACCACGAGGAATTTAGACTTAGGGCTAATGAATAATAAATAATAAGTTTATTGAATGAATGGGTATAGGAATTACAAGTGATGCTATTTAGATTTATTGTATAAAAATTTGGTTGCAATGCTGTAAGTAATTTAAACTGCTATATGTGACATGACAAATTCTTTCCCTCAAAACCAATAACGTTTCTATAATTTTCTTTACTTAAGATGAACCTTAAATATATTAAACCTAAAGATCTATTTTGATTTTGAGCAATTCTTTTGTGAAAACCAAACCAATTTTAACACACATCCAACAAACAACTATCTGACTTTGTTCAGTAAAACTCCCAGCCAATTTATCCTTGTAGATCATAATCTAAATGTGCTTTTTAAACATAATATACATAAAATTTTATTAACTTTTATTACTTTAGAACTTATTTCTATTTAATTTATTATGATCAGGCTCAACGTTTCTTGATTATAAATGAGGTATTACCTAAGTAATACAATTTATATTAGTAAAACATATTTTATGGGTATATTTTCTATAAAAATCGCATTGAATACAACTTTCGTATCAAACTTTCTTAGAAGAATTCAATGATTTTTCAGTAAAAATATTGGTAGTCAAATGTACTAAATTGATAAGAATACAGCTCTAAATTTTGTCATCAGAGATGGAAAAACTATTAATTTCTCTCTATTAATTTGACAATGTGGCCGTTTATCCCCTGATTGCAATTGCCCGATTTATTTTTTCTCTACTTTAAAGTAGCATCGTTAAAAAATCGACACTTTACTTGTTTTTGAGATGATGGTGGTAGACCTTGTTAATAGGGGACCTTTTAACCCCGCCCTATCATATATGTATAAATTGAACAAATTATGATAAAAATGTTTTTAATAAGATTTTATGAATAAAAAGTTTTCCCAAATGTTAAAATAATTGTAATAAAATTTTAGACATTGATATGTATTCAAATATATTTTGTTCAGAATCGTTTAACGAAAAATATATGTTATAATTTCGAATAAAAGTTACAAATAAACTTTATAAATCTACCAGCCCTAAGTTTAGCGAATCGCATAGCATCGCACGCCGTCGGCCGCGTAAAAAACGAAAGTTCAACTTTAAGAATTTAAAGCTCATTCGCGATGAGAGCTTTCGCGAGTAATAAGTGCAAAGCGTCTGAGAACGAAAAGCTCGGATGAGAGTGAAAGCGATGGAGAAAGGAAATGAGGAAAAATTACGCTGATAGTTATGAGGTGTTTAACATTCTTCTTGCTCGTCATTACTCCATTGAGTGTATGTAAATCGGGTTGGTTTTTTTACAGGTAGTAGAGTAGGTATGTAGTAGGCGAAAGAGGTTTATGGTGTGATAAATGATTTCAGAAAAATGACTAAGAGGTATCTGACATATAAAGCTTAATGAAATTATGTTGTTCATTCAATTATATGATAAACACGTTGAGGGAATTTGACGTAGTCATGTAATAAATTTATATTTTATTAGAATAAGAATTGGGGTCTATCTATTAGACGTTTGAGATTAGATGATTTGTAAATAGGCAAATTTAATTTTAGTGTTATTTTACATAATTTTACATAAAGCATAATAAATAAATATATAAACTCCTTATATTTACAATGCTTAGTTTCTAATTTTTAGTAACAGCTACTCCATATTAGATGGCGCGGTATGTATTGTGACGCCAACGCGCACACCCCCGCGAGACAGGGTTAAAATCGAACGCACCCTCTACTATGTATTCGCGTAGATTTGATTCAATACTGTAACTATATATATGTTAAAAATGTTATTATAAAACTGCATAAGTAGGAGATTTTTAATGAATAACACCTTATATGATCGCAGGTGCTTAATAGAATAAATAATATTTCATAGTCAATTTTTATAATCTATGACAACGGTGAAGATTTTCTGTTTATATTTTTTTTTTACATTTTTACTTGTCTATTTCAGGATAAATTTAATAATTACTATAGAATAAAAAAAATAATAATAAAAAATAACATACAAATTGAGATTAGATCTAGAATAAAATACTGAATTATCGAAATCACTACTAATAATAAAAATAAAAGACACAAAGATTAATGCTGAAGTTTTGAATAGTATCAATTTAAATAGCTTTCCAGGAATAAATAGGTATAACTGAACCAATTATTACGTTATTATAAATATTTCTTGTAACAGTTGTTTTGAATGCATCATAGTCAAAAAATAATGTTGAAAAATGGTTAAAATTACGTATAACAATATGCTTTTTTGAAATTGTTTAAACTTTCTTTCAAAAAGTGTGCAATACATAATCGCTTCTATTGGTGCACATTCAAGATAGTTACAAAAACTTTAATTAATGCTTTTTTGTAGACGGAATAAAAGTTTTAGTGACATAATCATAAATAAATATAGTTCATTTTCGACAGTATCTTTGCGTAGATTTTATATTGCTTGACTTTTTTCATTGAACATTTTTTTAAATGTTAATTTTTAGTGTGACTTACAATTAGTCGAAAGTTCATCTGATAGAATAAGGAAAGAAAAAGTCACAAGCCAAAAAGAACACTTAAAAACAAACTGTTAGAACGCATAAAATTCTCATCATACTGCTGGATTTTCTATAATTATATAGCTGAGTATAATTGGCTTTATTGAATTATCAAAGCACATTATTTAAAATCGTATACCTTTTGTCTAACTTCAGCAAAACGAAATGAATGTTTATTAACTCCCCGTAGAATAAGTGAATAAGTTAGTAATGAGCCAAAAATCGAAAATGAATTTTTTTGCATATCTTCATGTTTCAGAGGTTTATGAACATTTTGGCATACTCCAGAAAAAATGAATGTGTGTGTATGTACGGATTTTCCGATTTGAATGGTTCAAAAAACATTCGATTCCTATTGATGAGGAGACGTGCTGATTAGTTTTTGACTAAGACAAAGACTTCATATAACTTAGCAATTCAGTTAATATGATACTTAGAAATAGTAGGCAATGTTCTTTATTTTAAATCCGATTGAATAATTTTCGTTTATTTATAAAATAAGAATAATGAGAGTTACATTATTTATAATACTCTATTTGAAAACATTTAATATTCTTTGAATGGTTTACCAAGGTACGGGAAGTTCCACAAATTTGTCTTCGGGCACGATGCCATATACCACTAGTTTTAAATACTTCCATAGATCCAATTTAAAAATTTCAATATCTAGTAGTTTCTTCTAGTTTACTAGTAGTAAATATTTCTACCCTATTCGAATTTCATATACTTTTCCAGTATGCAAGATTAATTTATGAACTGTTATTTTATAATTTTGGGAGAGTGGTTTTAAGTAGTATTCCATACATATTCTTTATATATCTTATGTTATTGATTCATTCAACAATGTAGTTTGACCAATGATTATGATTTTTGTGAAATCACCTAATGTGCATGTCCATACGGTTACTATCAATCTATCTGCTTCCCAAGTCGAGGCTCTTAAATTAGGTCTTATCTCCAGACATGCTTTTTTTTCAAGAAACAACACATGGGGATAGAATCATAAAATCACAATCTTGAGCAAACAAGAGGCTCGCTGATCTACATAGTGTCAAACAAAACGCCATCAGGCCCATCCCAAAAACTAAAAAGATACGGTCATCGGATATGCGAGTTCATCATACTGAACGAACGTCGATTTATATCAGATTCCGAAAACTGCTTTAGTAAAAATTTCAATATGTAATGCTACATTTATATAACTGATATTTAAAAAAAAATATTACTATGTTTGTTTCATACCAAATACACAGTACAACAGTTTTTTTCATTGCCTTCTAAATCTTGTTAAGAGTAGACTTAATTGTATTGCAAATTAATTTTCTAATGTGGCTATAAGAACATGTTTTTTACTCTATTGATGAACATTCAAGTTATAACTTCTCAGACACCACCTTCATATCAGGATTAGACCCTAACTAAAATTTTGTGTTCATTTATATTTTTTTTAATTCATGGAATTGTGTATTATTATGTATATAAGTTACAAATTAAGTTTACATATAATATCTGTTTTGTATAATTGTATTGTATTGTATAAATATATTAAATATATACATAAATATAATTTATTGATTACGAACGATAAAAAATAGTATTATAAAATTGACCGAAAGAAAAATTACGAGATATTAAATCAATTTACAAAAGACAAAAAATAAAGCTAACAACTAATAATGTATAATAACTTCCAATAATGTATCTTTACATTATTAAAATGGAAATATACAAATTTAAAAATACAAATTTTTAAAGAGATATATGAATTAAATAAAGAAGCCATTTACCAGCTAAATTTATTAAAAAATATTAATGTATATGAAGTTATTTATCATTTCTTAGAACAATGTAGTAAGGTATGGGCACAAAGCTTCAATTTGAAACCAAACCAATTTTATCACAACGAATAACACATATCAAACAAACAACTATCTGACTATGTTCAATAAAACTTTTGCTAATTCATCATTGTAAAAATGCGTTTTCTGTGTGTTTTTCAAAAATTTATCACCTAGACCTTTTTACCTCATACACGGGGTAAAAGGAGACGGAAAGGGGACATACAGGTCTAATGCTTCATTTTTAATTTTAAAGAGATTTTACGAAATAATAGCTAAATTATTCAACCAATGTAAAATATTAATTTCATGGGTACATTTTTTACTGTATATAACCTTGATCTGGTATTTTGTCAGAAATATGGAAGCGCGTGGGTGCTGCGTTGCAGTATAACGGATAAATATTGATACGGAACCCATAGAAAAATAAACAAAATTTGTTCTAATATAAATATTAAAATATCTATAAAAGATATGATAATTTGATCAGCCGAATTGACATATCTATTTATTTAATTTATCTCTTGTGAAATTGCTTTCTAAACAATTTACTTTTTTATTCACTATTTTTCATTGGTTACATCTTTGCCAGAGTAAAAGTTCAGTTGGTCCTTTTTATCCCCACCACATCTAAGCTCTTATATCATATAAAAAACCTGTTGAATCTAACTCAAAATTAACAATACATGTAATAAAATAATTATTTACGTATACCTAATTATATTAAAAATTATATTAATGTCTCATAAACTAAACAACAGTGCTCACGACCAAAAAAAAACTAACAACGAAAGAGAATACTTTTGTTGTGGATTTTTAAACAATGCCGTATATCTCCTGATATCAACGTCGTTATAATCAAGGTGAATGCTGGATATACATTTTCTTACCTATACTTTCAAATATTGTAAAAACAATTAACATTACTTGTTTTTGATATATCGGTAGTGGACCTTTTTACCCTCGGACTTTTAGGCCCCGCTCTACCCTATTTCCTTTTTTTAGTTAAGTTACTTGACATTCTACCCTGCTTGCTCAGATGGATTAAGTGCATTTTACATTTTACTTCAAAATTTTCAAGTATCTTCTACATAAATATTTCTGCTGGATTATTATAGCCATGGATTTCCAAGGTCTGGTGTTATTTATTTTATTTTATACGAAACACTTTGCGAGTGTGTGGCCGAAACATGTGGTCAATTTCATCTGTGCGACACTGATTCTGGTATAAGATTTCTTGACAGTGAAATTCGAGATTTTGAATTATGTATCTGGTGTTAATTTGAACAGATTTTGAAGACCTTGGCTAATCTCGTTATAGTCAAGTGTTGTTTAGATAGAAACAGAATGAAACTAAATAATAATAAAATAAAAAGAAAAAGCAATAAAATAAATATTAAGCACTAATTCAGGAACTAAGTAGATATGAAATATAATTTAGAAGTAAATACATATAAAAAATTGAACAGGAGCTTGTTGAAGTCAAATCATTTATATCCTCATATATATCTAATAAATGTTTAAAGTATTTTGAAAAAAAGTGATATAAGAAACAAGTTATGTTTAACAGAAAATACAATTACGTAGATTATTAAATTTTCCAGAAAATAAAATAGTCAATGATCATAAAGGCCAAAAACTCTAGGACAGCACCAGTATGATATAAAAATACTGACCAAGCTTTAATATTCAGTTTTTTTTTTAATTAGAAACTTTCACCTTGGAAAACTCCACCAATAAAAATACAAACATAAGAGAGCTTTTGGAAAAATAAAACATATATCACAGTGCACAACACATCAAAAATTTGTTAAAAAGCTGTTAAAAGAATATCTATCTACTTTATATATTGATACTTTTAGTTACTAGTTTAATATATAATTTTTACATTCCAAACTTTTGGGTTAAACTAATGGAAGAAATTAAACAAGCACGTAAACAATCAGAAGAATTTCGCAAAAATAGAAATAGAAGAAGATTTATTTATAAAATTTTACATACATAATACACAATTAAATCATAATTTTATTTGATATAATGGTTTAATATTTAATCATATTTTTGCGTTTTTTTAAATAATTAATTTAAACTAGTGGGGTGTATGGCATCGTGCCTTAAGGCAAATTACTGGAACTTCCCGTACCGTAACGAAATGTTCGAGGAATACTGAATGTTTTCAAATAGGTTATTATTAATATTGTAACATTGTCTAATATTTATAAGAATTATATAAACTAAATTGCAAAGTTGGAATTATTTGTTTAAAATATATTAGAACTGTAGTCAGAATTAAAATCTGAATTATTTTCGATATACGAAAAAAAATTTTTTTTGAAAAAAAAAAGAAACAAAATTTTGTTTTCCAAAATCCATTATTTAGTTAAAAGAAGCAGAAAGTTCTTTGAATAATTTAAAATGGACGCTTAGTTCTCTCAAAAACTGCCATTTTTTACATATCTAGCTCCGTATCTTCAAAATGGCTGGACCTATCATTGCCAAAAACTAATAAACACTTCTCCCAATCATTAGTAATTGAATGTTTTTTAGATCATTTAAATCGGATACTTTGTTTTCTCAAAAACTCTTCTATTATTATATTTCTATTTTTTGCACTCTTTGCTCCGTATCTCCGAAACGGCTGGACCTGCCTTTGCCAAAAACTAATCAGCTCTTCTTCCTATTAATAGGAATCGAATGTTTGTTGAACCATTCAAATCGGTTGATCCGTGCGCCCGATAACGTGACTGAAAATTTGTATCCATACATACATACACACGCACACATACACACACATTCATTTTTTCTGAGGTATGCCAAAATGTTCAGAAACCTTCAAAACGTCGAGAAATGTAAAAATTTTCAATTTCGATTTTCGGCCCATTACAATAACTTACCCTACGGGAAGTTAATAATAATAAATATATTATAATATAACTTGTTGAACTGGGTGTAAATGGCATTTTGCATTAATGTAAGTTGCAAAAACTCCTGATATGTGTAAATAATCGACTTAACCAACACGAATTGAAATTAAGCAACTTCTAAGATTGTGAGAATAAAAGTTTGAAATTTTTGCACCACCCAGTAACTTTAAACATTTTTTATAAACCTTTTTTTGTAGGCCTATAATATTTTAGAACATTCGCTTAAACTATGTCTTAGAGGTTTATAAAGTGGAAATGTAAATGTTTCATCAAAATCGTAAAAAATTTCAACTATTAATTACCAAGAAATGGTTCGGCCGAATTCCACCGAAAATTGATCAGTAGGATTCCCAACTTTTCTTTTGACATCCTTCGAATAGTGAACAAAAATTTGTGCACTTTTCTACTAATTATGAAGAGGCTTGGCATATTCACACAAACTTTCTTCAATTTTGATCTAAAACGATTCTGAATGACTTGAAACGTCGAGAAAATAGGACTGTTCTTTGAAAAATTAAAAAAAATTATAAATAACTATATAATAATTTTAATTAGATTCGACAATACAATATTTGCGCAACAAATATAGACTAAGCTATTGACCAATGCTCATATATCATGTAAATATACATTTGCAACTAATCATATGCAAATTGAATTTATTCTAATATTCAACTGTGTCATTAGTAATGGCAAAATGTGTGGCCGCACATAGATTTTTTACGTCGTTAAGGTTGATTGATACAACAATACCTATTGTTAACACTACTTCTTATCTTATCTGGCCGAAGAAACAGGCATTGTATATCTATAATGAGAAATATTTTGTTTGCGAAAAAAATATTTTTTAAATCTTTAAAATTCGATCGATAGATTTATATATTATAAATTCCGGTTTGTAACCAACCCAAATGAAAGCTATGGTGTTGTCGGTTCCTGATTTGTCTGTTTGGTCTCTAACTGAAGACATTTTTATCTAAACTAATAGAGGAAAGGTTCATTAAAATTTAAAATATGAGACTTAAAAATTATACAATACTGCAAAGTATATATACAAATTGAACAAAAATTATTTACGTTAAATTTATTGCTTTTGATGATATTATTCAAAGAAATGTAATATTAATTAAAGGCGATATATAAACAAATATTTTTTTTATTAACAAGTTGTCTGGTCAATTCAATATTGAATTTTTTTATTAAAATCCTAAGAAATAGTACAGAAATATATTGGTAGATTTAGAAATCTTGATAAATGATTTTGCTTTGTTAGGTGAAGGGCTATTTATGGACAGTTTTAAATATCACATTACCATTTAGGACAAAGAAATAATCAAACGGACCCTCAAGATATTTGATATTCCCAAAGTTTTTGAAGAGGACCCACGTTAATCATCACTGGAAAAAGTTCAATCTGTTGTGCCAAACGACATTTGGCATTGTTATTTCATTAAGGTTTATAAAATAATATATGTAGTATATATAGTACCTATACCTAAAAATTAGGTTTATAATTCATTAGTGATTATGAATAACAACAAAAATTATAAAATAGAAAGAGAATGAATTATATTTAGAACTTTTTTGGTTTAAAATTAGATGCAGCATGAAAAGTAGCTTGTTATTATTTATTATTTTATTTTGAGCAATGGTGAAATCTATTAATCATAAAAAGGTTGAAATTGAAGGGATCATGAATTTTTGGTTTATTTCAAAATTTCTTTATCCATTTCAACCGTATCACGAAGGAATATGGTATTCCTTCGACATTAGAAGTTTTGGATCGAAGTTTTGCCAATCGGCACCTAGCACCAGAATGCTACCAAAATATCATGGTTTCAACGATATTTTTGCCTTTTCTATATTAATAAAGAACAATATGAGGTAAATGTATCATATTGATCTATAGGTATGTTTAAAAGGGCATCAGCTAAAACTGCTGCAAGATATAAAAAAACTGAAAAAAGTACATTATTCTTGCGTAGTATAAATATGAATGAGGCTGTTAAATAAGTTCTCTATTTGAAGAAATCATTGCATTCAAATCAATTTATTATTTTTAAGATATTGAACAAGAGATTATTTCTTGTTAGTAAATTTGATTTTGAATTTTTATTTTGATCAGTAAGTCTTGAAACCCCCGTAAAAGAATGGCATATCTACAGTTATTATTTTAACTCAACGCAGGTCAATATTATAATAATATAACCATCTCTAATCTATTTTATGTCTGGTACAGAGGCTTTACAAGAAACCATAATATTATTCTTTGTATACATTTCCTTCAGTCATCAAAAGCTTCACAACCTTTGTGAAACTAACGCCACCTGTGAGAAATCAGCAATTGTTCATACATTTGTTGAAACAAAGGCGTATTGGAAACTGTGATGCTAATAAAATAAATTAATAATATTATTAAAAGACATAAATAACTTTATAGTATTAAGAAATTTATAGTAATACTAAGAAAGTAGATCGATAGTTAAATATTTATATTATATTTATATTTGAGCTGTAGGTAAGCAGAGTTGACCATCCCAAATATACCTGAATGCCATTAATTCGCGTCGAAAAATTTGCAAATTTTTAAAGTGTTTTATATTATCTCAAAAAAGTTTACACACTACTAACCGTTTGTGTTTACATTATTATACCATTTTTTTTCATTGTATAAATAAAATATGCACCCCATGGGCCACTATTGGTTTTCGTAAAACGTGAAACAACTTCAAAAAAAACGATCAGATTTTTTGCTGCCTTAACGACAGATATAAATATAATATTTATTCCAGTTTGGCCACATTATTTAGTAGAAAACACATCATAACCTCAGCATAGCTCATAATGTCTCGATTTAAGGAATGGTCTACATGAGCTACCAACTACTCACTTGTATTATATATTAATTATAATGCATTATATTCATCCAAAGTATCCTAGGAGAAAATATCTGACATAATTAAAAAATAACTGATTTTTTTTTAAATGTTCGACAAACGTGGTCCTCGTCGCTTACCCTGGCTAATAATATTTTGTTGGCCTTACACTTGTAGAATATACTTTCTAATATATAAACTTTGAAAAACTATACGCCAGATTATGTTAGAAGTTGCATCCGTCACTACAAGAATGATAGACTTCGAAATCGAAATATTAATGCGGAAGCAATAAATTGTCCAATAAATACCGAAGAACTTGATAATGTTTTGAGAAATAAAAAAGATTCTGCGCCAGGAATGGATAACATCCATTACTCTATGATTTCTAAATCCCCTAGGGAATTTAAAAAAATCATTGTAAATCTGTTTAACGAGATAATTAAAAATAATATGATTCCCGAAGATTGGAGAAATGTTTGTTTGTTACCATTATGTAAGCCCAATAAATCTCCATTTGACGTCAATTCATATAGGCCGATAGCATTAACGTCATGCGTGGCAAAATCATTTGAGAAAATAATTAAAACAAGACTGGAATGGTTTATCGAAAACCAAAATCTATTAAGTCCATTACAAATTGGATTTAGAAAAGGTAAAAGCACTATGGATGTTATAAGCATTATCTCAAACGATATTCATATCTCAAATTCCAATAATAACTACCTCCTATTTATTGCAGTAGATATCGAAAAAGCATACGATAACGTAAACCAGGAAATTTTACAAAATAAAATGCGAAAGTTTAAGATTCCAAAACTTATAATTAATTGCGTTATGAATCTTATTTCACAAAAAAGAATTTATATCAAAACTAAGGATGGAATTATAGGGCCAAGAACAACAAATACGGGTATTCTCCAAGGGTCAATACTTAGCCCACTACTCTTTAACATTTATACCTCCGATTTGATCAAAATAATAAAATCAAACGATATCAAAATCTTACAGTATGCGGATGATCTGTTTATATATGTAGCAAAACCATCAATTGAGATATGCATAAAGAAGGCTAGTGAAGCAATAAAGAAACTACAAAATTGGCTCAATAAAAACAATCTAAGTATATCCCCAAGTAAAAGTTCAATAACAATATTCACCAGACACAACAAATCATACCAGCAAGACCAAATTAGGTTGGGCAGTTTAGACTTTCCCATTAAAAAATGCGTAAAAATACTCGGTGTTTATTTGGATAACAAAATGAGTTTTAAAAATCACATTCAAGAATTATGCAAAAAGGGTGAAAAAGGTTTAAACATTTTGAAAAAACTAGCGAATACCAGTTGGGGAGCTCACCCAGAATCGTGCTTGATGATATATAAGAGTTTAATAAGATCTCAAATGGACTATGGATGTTTTATTTACGGCACAATAAACTCTTCTGAAATGCAAAAATTAAATAGATTACAATATTCAGCACTTAGATTGAGCCTAGGAGCTCTAAAATCAACTCCTACAAATAGTTTACTTGCGGAAGCAGGTGAAATAACTTTTCAGCTGAGAATACAAATGTTATCAAATAAATATCTTACGAAAAAATTTAATTCGGCATGCGAAGAAATTCCAAATCAATTACAACTGTTATCAAATCACCATATTACCAAAAAAAATTGGTTCAAGAAAAATACTCCACCATTATTATCAAGTTTTTATTTTTTCAAAAAGTTTGATGAATATATAACTATAAATAAGACCATACCACTTTTTGAATTTCCGTGGATAATGCAGTTTGAGAAACCCGATATAATATTTACATCTTTTCCAATTGAACCGAATATTTTAAACATTGGAGTCAGAAACAGGGAATTGGAGACTTACATAAATGAAAAATGGCCTGATCACATACAAATCTATACAGATGGGTCAAGGGGACAAGGAAAAACAGGTTGTGCTATGTACATCCCCAATTTTAATTATAAAAGAAAAGTGAGGTTGCCGGACATTGCATTGATTTTCACTGCAGAAGTATTAGCAATTTATTTAGCATTAGAGTATATCAAGCAAAATAACATCAATAAAGTGATAATTCTTTCGGACAGCAAAGCAGCATTAAAATCTATCAACAAGCCAAATATTAAATCAAATAAACTTATCTTAAAAACTACAGAAATTATAATACAACTAACTAGAGATAAATTTTCAATCAAATTATTATGGGTAAAAGGTCACTCCAACATATTGGGTAACGACATAGCCGACAATCTTGCGAAAGAGGCATGGGATCTGGACGTGGACCCTTATAAAGTTCCATGTACTGATCTATTTTATTGGATAAAGTCACAAACCATTAAAACTTGGCAAGAGGAGTTTAAAACCTTATCAAAAAGGAAGGGAAGGCTATATGCTACAATTAATCCATCTCCAAAATTTAATACATGGTTTAATAAAAGGCTAGACATCGACAGAAAATTGATTTCAATATTCTGTAGAATGCGATTCAATCATACATTGTGCAAGGACCAGTTATACCGGTTTCGGATCGTAGATAATAACAAATGCATATGTGGAGCTGCAGAAACAATTGATCACTTATTTTGGCAATGCCATCTTCATAATGAACATCGTAATAAACTATACAAATGTCTGAGTGAAAAGGGAATGTCATTTCCAATAAATACAGTCATATTAGTCGCTACAAACAATATACAAATTTATAAAATCGTTATGGACTTTATTACTAAATGCAAAATAAAAATTTAAGTTTCTTAATTGATATCTGTGTGTATATGTAGGTATGTGTATGTGTATATATAAATATATATGTACATGTGTGTATGTGTATATATGTATCGATATGTATATAGTTAAGTTTAGATATATATATATATATATATATATATATATATATATATATATATATATATATATAGTTATAATTAATATTATAAATGTCTGTAATGTGCTAGATAACCATAAGGTTGAAGCCAAATAAATAAATAAATAAATAATATATAAACAGTTATAATATTTTGCTCTTGGTTTATAATACAAAAAGGCGGAAAGGAGATATTTGACAACCTTATATACTGTTTTAAAACTACAATGAAAGGATTACCCCAATACCAAAATCGCGAATCTCGGTCAATTTACTAAAGACATATTTTGGTATGGCAAACACACAGAGCAGCATATGATACTTGGATCGTCACTCTGATTTTCCTTCAGAGCGAATAAATCTTTTGTTTCTTTTTGTGTAATTATTTATTATTATAAATATTGTTGTGATTTTTTGGTAAAACGTTCCTTTCCTTGTTTTTCTCACAATTATGACATAATTTTTATATTTATTGAGATCTTATTATTGATACATTGATAGATACTATACCCACGGGTAAATATCCGAGCGATGTGAAAAATGTTCTGGAACTACATCTTATATTTCTCTTCATCAGTTGTTTTAAGCGTTTTGTGCCTTGCTTTTCTCATCCATAGTATTAGTCAGCTTTGGTTTGGTCAACAAAAACAATAGAGTCATAATATTTTGTAATATGTAACGAACAGATTTATAATAGAACTTTATACTTTCAATCAAAAAATTTCCTTATTGTTGACCCCGTACAAAATAACGCTAATTGCGCTAACCAAGAATCAGAACAGACCACTAGTGCAACAGTTGGATCAATAACGCCAACCAAATTTCAACTAGATGGATCCCAGCTGCTCCAGCAAACTTTTTTCAATAAATAAATTTCCAAAATTTATTTACGCGAGAGCTATAATGCTTCGGCCCTGATCAAGAAGTAAACACTCATCGCGGACAGTTTTAAGGCAGTTTCCAGCCATCAAGAAAGCAACGTTGGAGAGCAAGTCCGAGCCGAACTCCAAACGCCGTACGCGGCCGAGATTATTTTTACGCCAGACATGTCACACATGTGCGTGCACTCGTCATCCTCAGCCAGTAACCCCGAGACGTGGCTAGCTGAGGACAGGACGCATTTTCCAGTGACGTCCAGATCAAAGGAAAATCGCATACCAAAGATCATGCATCATACATGCCCATTTAACATGCAATATTCATATATTTTACGACATATTTGCATCTTTTGAGACGAGTCGCTTCCATAGAAATTATTCTGTCTTATCATTTTTCCTAAAAATTATGTTTTACAAATATATCTTATATGATATCTAACTTAAATTCAATTTGAAAATGATTTGTAATATAATTATTTTCATCCATTTTAGATATCGATATGATCTATTATTTTATTGGTAAATGAAATTCCAATTACTGCTTTTGGCATAGTATCCATGAAATAAAATAATTTATACCTGTTATTTATTGTTATTATTATAAATATATAAATGAACGAGCGTCACGAAAATGTTACAAAAAATAGAGGCAAATAGATAAAAATTGGTTTTACACAATATAGTTTAGACAATAAATATGGACAGTTATATAAAAATCTTTCGTTACATCTTATCCCTAGGTGTTAGTGGCATTTTGTCTTTAGTTAGTGGCTTTGTCAATAATTGACATACTCAATAATAATTGAGAATTATCTTTTATGATACAACTTTAATCTTAGGTACTTATTATTCTATTAGTACGAAAATAATGTTATCGCTTTTAGTTTAGGTGTTGGTCCACGAACTCTATTGCCGTGCAAAGTTCTATTGAAAATGCAAAAAAAAAATTTCAAGTATGAAACTGCCCGACTCCCCTTTGCCAAAAACTAATCAGGAAGATTAGTTAGCAAACCTTCGATAGTTTTTTAAATTCTTAAAAATTGATTCAGGATTTTTGAATAGTTTTCTATCTGAAAATCTTTCTAAATTTTGTAGATAGTAAACTACGACTCGATATGAAAAATTGCTATCATTTTCAAATTATTATAATTTTAATATTATATCTTATCTATAATTAAATATAATTCTATTACTTTCTTATAAAAAATCATAGCTGTAGTAAAATTGTGAGTCTTGATTTAATAATAAAATTCAAACTAAAATTTATATTCAACATACCTTTATAATATCTTGAATTTATAAAAAAATTAGGTAAAATCTAAAATTTTGATTATTATAGAACAAACAAATTTTAATCAAAATTCTTTCATTCCTCTAACTAGGATCCTTCCTAGTTCTAAGTTAATATATTTAAAAAAAATATTATTTAAATATGATCTACTTCTTTCGGAAAAAAATCACAACAGAAGAAAATTACTTGGAGCTTGCTTTTCATATTGAAATTGAATATACAAATTTTATATTCAACATATGTTAATTGTATTAAATGGACAGATAACAACATCTATAACATTTAACCTATCATAATAAGCCAATTTTAATCAAAATACTTTCAGGATTTCTTACAATTAGGTCAACTCATGGGTAAGCTAGAATTACAGGACCAGAATGAGAGATCCCGGGTTCGATCTCGCTTCGAGCAGCCTAGTTTCGAGCAGTAGTGGCAGTCAAGACAGTTTTCAGTTGGAAATATAGATAGCAATATCTTTCCAAGTGAAAATAGCCTTCATCCAGTATTGCTGCATCAATAAATTATTCTATTACAGAAGTAGTAATAATAAAATTTATTACACAGAAATGAGACAACTGTTAGGTTAAACTCAATTTATATTTTCTGCATTCTTTGCTCCGTATCTCCGAAACGGCTGGACCTGCCTTTGCCAAAAACTAATCAACACATCTCCCTATCAATAGGAATCGAATGTTTTTTGAACAATTCAAATCGGTTGATCCGTGCGCGCGAAAACGTGGACGAGAAAATGCGGACACACAAAACACACACACATCTATTTTTTCTGAGGTATGCCAAAATGTTCAGAAACTTTCAAAAGGTGAAGATATGCAAAAAAATCTATTTTTGATTTTCGATTAAGAAGGTTACATATCTTAATAAGTTTTCATAAAATTGTTTGATTTAAATCATTTTTAATCACGTTTATTATAAACATGGGAAGAATCGTCAATCAAAGTAATGAAAAATTAAGTCATAAAGCTAAATGCAACCGGTTCTAAATTGCCTTCAATACTTCAATGGACAACCTACTGCAAATTATCGCATTTACATTTCTTTCATTTTACATTTTCCACACACGTTGTACATATATAAAACATTTTTTTGTCTATCCTTAGAACAAGGAGAGAGCGAGAGTGTCGTCGCTTTATTAACGAAATCGTAATTAGCGTACGACCAAAGGAGACAGAAGATTCATCCATCCGATATGAGACACATGTGTTCAACGGGTCCTGGGGGCAGTTAAGACCCTCGAGGGTCTTAGCGAAGGCGTTGATAGATATTTTTAGTGATATTTTCAGAAAACGGGGTTAAATAGCAAAGGGGGATGCTATGTTATGTCTAGGAGATTGATTCGGAATGTGTGGATGTCTCAACGGTTTCCTTTCTAGGACTGTTTGATGCAGGGATGAATTGTGATAGAAAATTTAATATTTAGTGCTATAAACATAACGTCGTCATAATGCTCACAATATGTGAGATAATTTTGAAATATATTATTTTATTAAATTAAATTATAGTATAATATTATATATATATATATATATATATATATATATATATATATATATATTGAATCAACATCATATTTAAGATTTTACATTTATAACATGTGTATACAAGATTTCCCAAACTTTAACGTCAAGCCGAAACGAGATAATAGTATTGACTAACTGTCCTGAAAAAAAATTATAAAAGAAAATTATCTCATGTTGTTTGGAAAATATGAGCTTTTAAGTACATCCTAGAGCTTTGGTGAAATTATGACCAGTTTTTGGTTATTGTGCGTAATTTTTACTAGTTTTATAATTTTATAATAACATTTTCAAGACCACAGTCAAACGCTATAAAACAATTACTCCAAGTTTTCAAGAATTAAGGCGTTTTGTTGAACTATTTTAATTTTTATTTTTAAATTCAACTTTCAGATGCCTTTCATCAAACAAAAATGTACTAAAGAGGGTTAGCAAATTCTATCAAAAGTTGGCTTCAATCAGGATTGTAAAATGGTAAAATACTCGATAGCTTAATAAAAAAAAAGTCGAGTAAAAAAATAAAAACCCAACAATTACATGATTTTTCTAGTGAATTTTACCCACAAACAGTTCAATCCATAAAAGCAGTGTTTAATTATAATGAAAAATTACTTTTTAAAAGTGTCATGGTAATAGTATTATAAAAATAAAGATGATTATTATAGGTT
The DNA here is from genome assembly GCF_003426905.1 of Ctenocephalides felis. NCBI lineage: Eukaryota > Metazoa > Arthropoda > Insecta > Siphonaptera > Pulicidae > Ctenocephalides > Ctenocephalides felis. The sequence continues at coordinate 15,960,546 of NW_020539725.1, forward strand.
TTCGAGATATAAAGCTTTTATAAAAATATTCAGCGTAATTCCACATATTAACTTTAGTAAATGCCATTATATTTATTATATAAACTAACAATGATCAGTTTTTCTCTAAGAGATTTAACATCTAAGTAAAATATAGATAATATTAAGATCTAGAAACTCTTTGCAACAAATGAAGAGTGGTATTTTAAATTTATATTCATATTATTTTGCAATATGAATACATATTGTCTGAGTTCTGTAAAGTTGATATCTTGAAACTAAGATAATGAATACCAATTACTTCAAAAAAACATCTGATTTATCTCTACTTTCATACACATTGTGAACAGAAATAATAATACTACATACTTACCCGTAAAATATTGCTAATATCAATGATTGTTTAGATCTATATAATTTAATAGATCTTGTTTTGTTTAGACTAATCATACAATTTTCATATAATATATGATTTTTTTAAAAAAATCTAATGTTTTACAGCAGCTTTTTATAACTGATATGAAACATACGAAGCTCTTGACTGGACCAAAAATAAGCATGAATTATTAACAAAATAATACATTAGATTGAAACCAGATGAAATCGGCGGATTTTGTGAAAAAAAGCTTAACTAGTGATTGAACTGCAGTATTAATTTTTTTTTCTTTTTGTATATTTGATACTACAGCATCCAATACCATTTTTCATATCAGATTTGCACATGAGCGTTGGTCACAAATTGTGACTCACAATAATGTGGAAGCATTATCAAAATTACTCTAAAAATGGATTAAGTTTTGTGAATTAAACATCAAAATTTATATAATTTTTTGCAAAATACAACATCCTTCAAAGTAATTAATAAAGTATTCAATTTTGTTACTGTGACCTATTATATAAGCAATACTTTGCTGGTCTTTGCAATAATTTTTCACTCTAAACGAGCCTGAGCCAAAAATTTCCTCCGTGAATGAGACAGATGGGACGTACATCATTTAGCATCGTCCTATGATTCTTCTACATGTCTTCTCAAACAATTAATCTTTTTGAGTAATTCTTAATGATTAACAAGCGAGTAACTGAATTTCAATGACAAACTGTTCCAACATCCGAATCGTCAACAAACTCTGACCTCCGAATATTTTTCTTTCTATTTCCTAGCTATTTTTATACCAACATCTGAGATTTGGGCTTTGAGGTCGGAACAGTTGTTTGGGAAAATAGATCGTGTGTGAGTTCTAGCCGATTCCAGTTGGGAAAGGTCTGTGATTTCTTCAGAATAGACATCGGTACCACATTGCCCTTTGCTGGAAAGAACTATTAATAATTCTTGTATGTGTGCTACTATGTTAAGATGTTATTCATATTAAAGCCAGGATGAATACAAATCATTGTCATTGACTTGTAAAATAGAATGATTTAGTTAAATTTTTTTAGAGTTTAGTTTTGTTTCAAAACAGTGTTTTTCGATTAAACTATGAAGTCCTAATAGATACTTTAAAACTGCATCAACAAAATCAGTTTTCAAGAAATACAAACAGTAATTAATAAAATTTAATAGATAATTATACCTCTAAATTACAAAAAATAAAAACATGTCAATAAGGAATTAAGTGTAAAAATGTGATTAAATATGAGATAGTAGATTTTAAATAGGTGTGTTTTAAAAATTACTTATTATTAGTAAAATTGTATTATTTAATATTAGACATGATAATTTGATCGTGAACTTACTTTTATATATTTTATTACAAAGCTTACTTTTATTATTAAAAATATTGCCTCGATGAGAACTGACAATGCATTTAAGAAATATCATAAGTGTAATTATTATTTTTTTGTTTTGACATTAATCAGAACTACTCAAAATTACTTGACCTGTAATGTTTCATTAAGGGTAACCCATCGGTAAACCAGGGGTAAACCATTCTTTTACGTGCGACGATTATTATAAATAATGGTTATGGGAGTATATTTCAGCTATGCCCACGAAATACAATTATCACTTGAAATTATATTTGGGATAAATAATAAAAACTCAACGTTTATATCTTTACGTTTTAAAGGTTTCTGAACATTTTGGCATACCTTAGACAAAAGATGTATAGGTGTGTGTGTGTGTGCGGATACAAATTTTCGTTGTCGATTTCGGGAACACGGGTCAACCGATTTGAATAATTCAAAAAACATTCGATTTGTATTGAAAAGAAGACGTGCTGATTAATTTTTGGTAAAGGCAGGTCTAGCCGTTCCGACGATACGAGGCAAAAAAGTTTCAAAAACAGTAACTCAGTTTTTAAGAGCCCGATTTCAATAATTCAAAAAACATTTTACTTCTATTAACAAGATGAAGAACTGATTAAATTTTTGGGTAGGCAGGTCTAGCGGCTATGGACTCTCAATACAAAGAAGTTTTTAACTTATTAACTTCCCGTAGGGCAAGTTATAGTAATCGCAAAAAAATCGAAAATAAAAATTTTTATATATCTTTACGTTTCAGAGGTTTCTGAACATTTTGGCATACCTTAGAAAAAATGGATGTATGTGTGTGTGTGTGTATGTATGTATGTGCGTGTGTGTATGTATGTGCGGATACAAATTTTCGTCGACGATTTCGGGAATACGGATCAACCGATTTGAATAATTCAAAAAGCATTCGATTCGTATTGATAAGGAGACGTGCTGATTAGTTTTTGGCGAAGGCAGGTCCAGCCGTTCCAAAGATACGGGGCAAAAAGTGCCGAAAACGGTAACTCAGTTTTTAAGAGAACGGAGCGTCCGATTTTAATAATTCAAAGAACATTTTACTTGTATTGACAAGATGAAGAATTGATCAAATTTTCATGAAGGTAGGTCTAGCGGTTTGACATTTTGTCTCTATGCAGATAAAGCAGTACGATTGCTTTGAAAAACAGTTCAGAATTTCCAAAGTATGTCAAAATGAAAAAAACTTTTTTTTTTTTCAAAAAAATTTTGTTTTCAAAAAAAATTTTTTTTCTCAAAAAAAGTAATTTTTTGTCAAATTTATAGTTTCTCTCTAATTTTTTCGAAGTAAAATTTTTTCAAAAATGTTAATCGTTTTTAAAAAAATAATTTTTGGTACGGGAAGTTCCAGCAATTTGCCTTAAGGCACGATGCCTTAATTGCCTTAAGACAGAATTCCACTTACAGCTAGTTTTTAACTTATTTGACCGCCATTTCTTTTGGCGGTCAAATATGTTTATTTATTACAGCAATTTGCCTTATTACTAGTTACAATGAAGATAATGCTATAGAATTTTATTTCTGAGAAACTTTTGGTTTACGCATCTTCTTCGACGAATGTTATTCTAAATATACCAACGTGTGACCGCGATGGTCTTTACTGTCCTAAGCGAACGCACCGCGATATCGTAAATCTGGAAGAGTTTCGATCACAGATGTTCAACATGGAAGTCAAACACATGAAAGACTTCAAAACAAATTGTTTTGTGAGAATATAATATATTTTTCAGACAATAGTATTTAAAAAATAATATTTATATATACCATTTATTATTACTGAGGAAATAATAATTTTAGTGCTTGCAGTGATAATTAATTTAAATGATTACTTCTTATCTATTTATGACATTATAAAATAAGTGAGCTTAGAAATATTATTTATTGAATTATATATTATATTTTTTCTTGTTGTCTTATTATATATTATATTTTCTCTTGCCTCTTTTCTCTTTGTTGACGTGTGGTATTGTATAGTTTTGCTTCGAGTTCATTGGGGTGTCCATTGATTTTATTTTTGTAGCTTTGGGCAATCTTTTTGATTTCTTTTTTCACTGTGGAAGTACATGTTGCTTGGTAGATTAGCCAGGTAGGCACAATTCTTGGAGCCCTTATAGTTTATTTTGGAAGCGCTGGATTATATAAATATGTCGCTATACTTTGCTGAACCCCATAGTTGGAGACCGTAGGTCCGCACTGGTTTCAGAATTACGTGTTACATTAGTGTCTCTCTATTCAAACTTGTTGACAATGGTCAGAAGATTTTGTATTTTTAGAGATATCTTTTTCAATCCTACAGTATTACATGTTGTCTACTTTAGGACTGGTTTAAAAATTACTATAGGATAAAGAAATGCTAAAAAATGCTGCAATGTCCGGTAAAGATTATTTTCTTATAATTTTATTTCAATTATATTTCTTGTACAATAAATTAAAATTGGAGCATATATTATTTTTATTGGAATGTGAATACGGAATCGCCTCATCAGAGTACGCAAATGATATGTGTGTCGCGCAGATGTGTCACACAGCGGGAGTCAAGTGCAAGAACAGGAACAAAGGCGGACGGGCCGCAGGCTTCGACTTTATTATGTTCATCAACCAGGTCATAAAAGACAAAGTTCAACAGCAGATAAACAAACACAGGGCGACTCCTCTCTAATTATAGAACTGTATCTTATGTTTCTGGTCATAATTAATTAATATTAAATGAAATTAATTGAAAAGTTATTCGCCGATTGAACGTCCATTAGAGGATATAGATTATAGTCGATGAAGGCGATTGTGGTTCTTTGTGTACACCGTTTCAAACGTTTATTAGTATACAGTTTAAACAAATATTATATAGGGTAGACCGGGGCTTGAAGATTCTCGGGTAAAAGGGTCCGCCACCAATATTTCAAAAACAAGAAAAAATAAGATTTAGTTAACCTGCTATCTCTTTGATTCTTATCATCTTGACGTAGCTATTGGGAGGTAAACAGCAATGTTTGATAATCCATAATTAAAGTATTTTCTTTTGTTGTTATTTTTTTGGTTGTGGTCGTTATTGTTTAGTTTACAAACATCATTCTAGAGACTTTGTCATTGAAACTTTTTTTTATTATATATTGTTATTTTTGAGTTAGATTTTATATAACCATTGTAACAGCTTACAAGTGGGTGGGGTAAAATAAACAGTTATTTCTACTCTGCTGACGATTATTTCTGACGAAATACCTGATCAAAGTTATATACAATTTTATCTCTGTAAAAAACCCATCAAATTTATATTTTCCATCGGTTGAATAATGTAGCTATAATTTCGTAAAATCTGTTTAAAATAAAAAATAAGACATTGGTCGAGTGTACCTCTTGACTGTCCTAGTTACAATTTTTTGAAAAACAGCAAAAAATAACATTTCTACAAAGAAGAATTAGCTGAGAGTTTCACTGAACATAGTCAGGTCTTGTTTTTTATATGTGTTATTTGTTGTGATATAATTGGTTTGGTTTTTACAATATAATTGCTCAAAGTCGAATGGGTCCTTCGTGCCTCGCTTCACCCACTACATAATTTTCTGTTACTTATTTATTATTTTTTACTTAATCAAATCCTTAAAATATAATAATAAATCCTTAAAATATAATATACAATAATGACCAGAGTCATATGATATGTCTTCTAAGGAAAAAAAATGTAAATGTATAAGGTTTTTTATTCTATTAAATTTTGAAACTGTATTCTTGTAATAGTAATAGCTATAATAGATTAAAACAATTAGATTTTTTTTAAATGTGGTACATGGCATAGCATAGTCTAGTCTAAAATTTGCGATAATTTTTAATCGAGGTGGTATTTTTTATATTTTAAAAATGTTTAAAACAAACAAACAAATGTAACAAATTACATTTCTCGGGGTTATTTAAACCAATTAAAGAAAGTGAATTGAATTGAGTAAACAAAAAATAAAAAATAAAAATTTGAAAATCTTGATCTTTTAACAGCTATAAAATTATAAAATATTGAAAAGTATTTTATTTTATTTTATGTCAAATTTTTATATAAAAGGTCTTTATATTTAACTTTAAGGCGAAGAAATGAAATATTTATACATTAGAAAATTTGATATTGATAAATTTCTTTTAAAGTTTAATGATTGTGTAGCAATCACACCTATTTCATTCAATACAGACAAAAATATTTGGTAGTGTTTTATTTATCGATTTTATGGATTGTAATGTGAAAGTAATTCTGTGCATAAAAATGCAGGATATAAAAGATACCTTAGCTAACAAATTTAGAAACGAATAAAAATAAAATGTTTTCATTTTATCGTTTTAAATAACTTTTAACACATTGTGAACTTTTTCTGATCGACGTCGTGTGAAAAAAGAAATCAACTTATAAATGAATCTTATTGAACTCACTCATTTGGGATGGATATATACGATTTGTGCTCGTATATACGTACATCTATACATGTATATATTATTATATAATTTAGTTTATTTTTATGTATATATGTTCATATATATCGTTGTTTTTGAGTAGCTATTATTATTTATAATTTATTTTTGGGAACTGAAATCCTTATTTTTTAAATTTTTCATTTACAAATAGTATCAACGTTTTGATTTGTCTTCTAGACTTTTTACACTTTTTTGATTATTTTAAAATTGGAACTCATCCAAATTAAATTAAACATTCCCTAAAAATTTTAATAAAAGTCGATTGTGTGATAATCTATAATAAGCATTTTCAAAAAATATAGAAAAATCTTTTCATTCAAAACAACAAAAAAGATGAGGATAAATGCTGATCTTTTATATCAACGAATCCTAATTTTGGAATAACAAAAATTTAATGTTGCTTAAATGATAAACATCTTTTAAGACTATAATCCTAAGTTAGTTACTTTTAAATTGCATCGTCTTATCTAGCTAGATCTTACGCAAATTTCATTTTTATCTATTTTTATCAAATACTTAAAAGCTTCTTCAACTTGACAAACATCAAGTTTGCGATAGTAAGAAGCAACTCGGAAGAACTTTGATTGACATCTCTATGCAATTTTCAGAAGTCCCACTTGATGAATTAGTTTTCGAAAAAAGTCTACGCATCTTATATTGTGATTGCAACGTTCAATTTCATTCTTTATTGTGAAAGAAATTTTAAATGTTTTGTGTGCGGAAGGGCCATCAGTTCAAGTGCTTATTGTCCGATATAAAACGTACGTTATAGCCATGGGCAATTATGTGAATTCGTAGTAGTATACCCATGTAGAAAACATGTATGATCGAAACTACTAGGCATTTGTTAAGATTTCGATTCATCAAACTATTTGACACTGTAAAGAATCGATTTCTGGTGAAGTTGCAATGTTATAAAATGAAAAATACATGGTGCAAATATGTCCATCTATAGATGTAATACAGTGGCGTAATTTTAAACTTCTCGAAGATAAAGTTTGTTTATGCCAAAAAATCCGATTTGCTAATTTTATGTTATCTTGACGTTTGAAGCCATTCTGAATAGAATCATACCAAATTTGGCAAAAGTATGTTTGTGTGTATGTGAGCCGATTTTTTACCTTTTTCTCACAAATGGCTAGACCGAATGCAAAAATTAAAAAAGTTATTCGATGTAACTCTAGAAGGAATCGTTTGTCAGTTTTGCGCGATTATCAGCTAAGCCGTTTCTTTGTTAATAGCAAAAAAGTGAAAAAAAAATCGTCAACGTTGTGGCCCAAAATCCTAAATCGATTTTAAAAATTTAAGAACCGTTTGAAAGATATTGGTTGGGAATCGTGCTGATTAGTTTTTGGTGAAGATCGGCCGAGCTGTTTTCTTGTAATTAACTGTTAAATTTTTTTTTTGCGATTTTCATGAAATTCAACATGGCGACATAGTTCATGCACTGATCAATCTTACAAAAATGGGTTGGATTATGAAAATTAGTTAAACTTTTGAAGCTACATTTGTAGAATATACAAGCACGTGACTGTGCATTATAATTAATATAAAAACAGATAATTTAAATGTGTTTGAAAGATATCTTTATTTTTGAAATAACCAATTGAAATATTTATCTAATTTTCAGTCAGTTATTACACATTTCGAAAAGTTTATGCAACTTGCTTTAAAGCAAAATGCCACTTTCAACTAGTTTCTTATTTTACTTTTCCCCATAAAAATTAATTTTGTTAATAATATCAACTATCCGTCATTAAAACCGAAATAATTATCTGAAAATTGTCTTTACCTTCTTAGTTATTAAAAATTATACCTTGAAGATTCAAAGAATTCATAATTTTATAAATCCTTGCATAATATAGAGGCCAAACTTTGGGCCCCAAATCATACCTATCATATCATGTCCAATCATCACCGGGCTTAAACCGGGAAAATATGGATTTGCTTTAAATAAAAGTCACTTCTTTTTATCGTGAGATCCTTTGGTCTCTTTTTAGAAGTTGTAAGAATAAAAGTTGAAGCTTCTTACAGATTTCAATTTTCATTTTCTTGGCCTCGAATGAGTAGTAATTCTTTCCAAATAGTAATATATCTTTTTGGCCCAGGTAATAAGTATGTCATTTTGTCTAAAAGTGAACAAGAACGTTGAAATAATTAAAATTCCATCAAACACTTGATAATTTCAATAAAATGGATCAAAATCATCGATCGATCGATTGAGTTTATTGATTTTAGTAAAAATTACAAATAACAATAAATAAGAAAATTATTATGACAGAATCACCCTCAAAATAAACCTTTGAAGTCGCAATTCACGTTTGAAGTAATTACTGCAAAGAGACTGTGACAATGACGCTCAATATCTGACAGGATTGTGATTATGGATTTCTTAACTTTATACAGTAACGGAATCGTTACTAAAACTATCCAAATTTTAAATAAGACCACTGTGTCATTATGTATTTTTCCTAATTTAAATATTAGAGTTCTAATTTAAATTTTTAACTTCCCCCAGGGCAAGCTATAGAAATCGAAAAAATATCGAAATCGTTTCAAAGGTTTCTGAATATTTTGACATACCTTAGAAAAAATGGATGTATGTGTGTGTGTGTGTGTGCCGATACAAATTTTCGTCGACGATTTCGGGAACACGGATCAACCGATTTGAATATTTCAAAAAACATTCGATTCGTATTGATAAGAAATTGTGCTGATTAGTTTTTGACAAATTTCAAAAATTCAGGGCAAAAAAAGATTCGTATGATTCAAAAACATTTTATTTACATTGACAAATGAAGAAATAATCAAATTTTTGGGAAGGCAGGTCTAGCGCTTTCGGAGTTCCAAAAATAAGTGAAAAAAAGCTATTTGGCCAGAAACACTTTCGAATGTAATATTTCAAAATCTTTCTACGGACTCATCATGTGATATGACAGGACACGTCCCACATGGAACCGTGGAAGGCGCCCAGACGTCGATTTGAGCGCCTCTTAATCGCTTCCCATCGATACCTTGCTGCAGTACAATGAGGTGAATTGTGTAACACTCGTGTTCCCAATGCCAGTATGTACATGAACATGTAACACGATGATGAAGAGACCACGTTGGAGCAATCGACTCATTTTACATCTGGATATAGTGGATTGTCTTTCAATAGTGCGAAATTTCGATAATTATGATTTTTGTATCTAAAATTTTTTAATATTTATCAATTTGTGATAATATTTCACCAACCTTAATAATAGTGCAGACATTCAATAATGTATTGGATGGACTAGAACTAGGGTCTAACGTCGCAATTTTGTATTTAGAATGCTGCATAAATAAAATTATTAATTGATGCAAATTACTTATATTTTGATTTAAACAATTTGAACAATTGATTATTTTATGAAAACTCAACTGGAACATAATTTATAAGGGATGGAGATATTGATTTTCATGAGATATTGGGCAGGGTTTTTAATTTAAAAAGTATATTTATTCATTGATATGAAATGTTTAATTGGCTAAAATGATGTAAATTAGAAGCCAAAATAAATAAATAAATGAATAAAAGTTTAATTATAATGATCATATAGTTAAAATTTCTACAAAGTACGTTTGAAATTAAAAAATCGTATAAATTGTTAATGAACTTACATTATGCTGTTATATTTATTTCCTTTCAATCGATTCTTAAACATCATAAAATGTAAACATTTCTCACAAATAGCTTATTTTTTATTATTTTCTCAATCAAGGCTTTTAGAGTCTTATAACAAAACTGCTTGCTTAGGTAATAGAAAAAACAATCGAATAAAGTATTTAATATACATAATAAAATAACTTAATGATATCCATTTTTACTGTCCGATAAAAAATCACCTGTGCTCTAAGCACAATTTTTGGTGTGATTCGAAATAGGGTAGTGCGGAGAACATAGGTCCAATTTAACTTACTGTTTGTACCAAATGAATTACATCTCAATAAATAAAGTATAGAAAAAAAACAACTATCGAACTATATTAAGTAAAATTCCTAGATAAAAAATAATATGATATGATTTGATGATGTTTTGATATTTTTCCAAAATCACCTCTCTCTTCATCTCTCTTTTTAACCCCAGATAGACCACATTATTCATAAAAGTATAAATTTTATGCATACATTTATTACAAAAATAACACTGTATACAACCTTGATCTGGTATTTCGTCAGAAATCTTTATCAGCAGAATTAAAATAACTAATAATTTGATTTGTTTACACTTTTGCAAGGGTGAAGGTACAGTTAGATGGTCCTTTTTAGCACAATCACGTGTAAGCTCTCAAAAAGGTTATATAAAAAACTATTAAATCTTACTTTAAATTTAAATTTCTAATTTAATTTAGAAATACATCTTGAAATTAATTAAATAGTGTGTAAGTAGGGGAGTCCCTGAGTGCCGGACACCTAAGGTTATTTATAAATAAATCAAAAAATATTTTACGAAATGTTTATTAAATTATGACTTATGTTAGATAAAAAGGTTAGAAATCGAACTAAATTAACAAAAACGTAACCTTTGCTAGAAAATAATAAATACTATCAATCATACTTTGGCAACAAGAAATATGATTTTACAAAGTGGCGAATATTCTTAGATATTTCAAATAAAAAAATCACTATTATTCCACCCTTTTGGCTGGGCCACACCGATGCTCTCAGCTGGTGCATTCATAATAAGATTTTTATTCTTTGACTAGGAAATACGAAAAATGGGGGTATGTAGAGACCGTTAGTACTCATACAGAACAAAATTAAATAATTAAAATAAATTACGTCAACTCTCACAAGAAATATCAATATGTTTACCGTCCGGCGTTAAGGGACGACTTAGTTTTCGGTGCTAAGGGACAGGCATGTTCGTTCATTTGGTGGTACCTACTAAAACTGTTTAAAATATCTAATAATATTCTACCATTTTACGGATAACAATAAAGTACTACTTTTATCATTCAATGCCACTCAAATGTGAATTCATAAATATACTAGAATTACTTCTATTGATATTTTGCTCCCGCCATGGCCGTGTGCGTCACAGGTGAGTCTTGGAGGGTCCAGCACCTGTGTGCCCCCCGAGCCCCTTTCACTTGTATTTTGATATAAAAAGATTTATACTCGCTTAAATAATACGTATTAAATAGAGTGTCCGGTATTAGGTGCTGTCCGGCGTTACGAGACTTCCCCTTATTAAAACTAAACAACAGTGCTCACGAGAAAAAAAAACTAACAATGAAAGAAAATACTTTTGTTATGGATTTTCAAACATTGTTTTTTTTTCCTGATAGCAACGTCAGAAGAATCAAGGTGATGGCTGGACACACATCTCTTGCCTTCTTCTTTCAAATATTGTTGTTAAAAACTTCTTAGCTTTACTTGTTGTTGATATATCGGTTGTGGACTTTTTACCAGCGGACCTTCAAAGTTATTAAAAATTCTTAACTTTACTTGTTGTTGATATATCGGTTATAGACTTTTTACCAGCGGACCTTTAAGCCCCGCTTCACCTTTTCGATAATGCATTTATTTATCTGATTATATTATTAATCGATATCCGATTTCCTCCACTACAGCCGGCGTGTCCGAATCAAGTGGGCAGCGAAGTCTTTTGTTCTAGTATCACAATCGCCTTTGGATCGATCACTTTTCTCGTACCTGTGTGGGCTGTAATGAGCGTTTAGACAAAGTGGGCAATGCGATTTGTATTGACTCCACGAGGTGTTTACATTCATCAGCAGAATATAATACAATAGCCGAGTCTGCGTGCGGGCACAATCGATCCATTGTCGATTGTGGCAATCGGACCGCGTAACTGGGTTGCTCGAGTGGCGGACGGCGGACGCAATTATCCAATTGACGTGTACAATGTATTATATAATGTGAGAAGTAATTGATAGTTGATCTTACTCATGAACTCATTCCTGGCGGCAATAAAAAATAGTTCAACAAATAATTGCACCCAAATTTTTTCATGAAAGGCCAATACTTCTAGATAGTCAATAGTTATTTTTGAATCTCATCTTATGGTTGTTGTTATTTTAAACTTTCTTGGTACCTTTGGATGCCAACCATAATAGTTGAAAATTAATTTGCAACCACCTATTATCTGAACTTTTTTAATGGCTTTGATCATATAGAACTCTTCACTTTGAAATTCAATTTTTATGTCAATGTTAGGACCCGAACCTAGTATCCCTAACATGTGAGTCGAGTATGCTAGGCACATTGACCAAACACTTTATCATTTACAAAAATATTTATTTCTAGATTTCAATGCAATTATTTACGTTCTATACTCACCGATGAAATGTGCTCAATATTAGTTGGAGTTTAGATCTTGTATGTAGAAATTACTTCTAATAGTGATGTTATATACAGGGTGTCCGAGATCTTGACTTTAACTGTCCCAAAAAAATTAGAATAAAAAAATGTCTCACGTTATTTACAAACAATTTGTGTATGGAATCGTGCCTTAATGCAAATTAGTAATTTGAAGTGCGGGAAGTTCCAGTAATTTGAAATTACTGGAACTTCCCGCACCGTACCGATATGCTCGAAGTCAAATCGAATGCTCCATTCTCTCAAAAACTAAATTTCCTATTTTCTGCACTCATTGCTCCGTATCTCCGAAACGGCTGGTCCGGCCTTTGCTACAAACTAATCAGCACATCTCCCTATCAATAGGAATCGAATAATTTAAACCATTTAAATCGGTTGATCCTTGCGCCGAACGTAAACGAGAAATTGTATCCATACATACATACATACATACGCACACACACACATCCATTTTTTCTGAGATATGCCAAAATGTTCAGAAACCTTCAAAACGCGAAGAAATGTAAAAATTTTCAATTTCGATTTTTGGACGATTACAATAACTTACCCTACGGGAAGTTAATAATGAGCTGTGAAGTGTAGCCTAGAGCTTTGGCGAAATTTTGATCATTCTTGGGTTAACTTTGGTTAACTTTTATTAATTTGGTTAATTTAAACTTTGGAACCATAACCGTGAATAACATTTCTCGGACCACAAAAAAATACCAAAATTGCCCCAAGTTTTCAAGAATTAAGATTTTTTGTTGAACAATTAATTAAAAATTTGAAAAAATGAAAAACTGAGCCAAATTTTGATAAAACTTGCCAACACACTATCAACGCCCCGAACTATATTTAAACTGGCCTATACATCGAAAATTCTAATTGTTGAAGATATAGTTAATTTAATCACTTTTGCTGATAGAAGACTCGGCCAAGTCAACATCCAAATCAACTGGCGATTGACCTGTTCAAGCTTTTACCACCTAAGCGACTAAAAAAAAGAAATTATTATTATTATATGACGTTAAGTAAAAAATTTAATGAAATAATAACAAAAGGTACTATCATAAGATAGTTGTCCTTCACACGCCATCATTTTAAATTGAAGCTAAATGTACTTATTGTATTGACAGCTATAAAAATAAAAATTACCGAAGTCCTAGGTTGCATTTAAAAACTCATAATTTCCAAATAACGTGAGATATTTTTTTTCTAAACTTTTACAGGACATTTAAGGTGAATACTATCACACCGTTTTGGTTTGAACAAAGTTTTGCAACACCTTGTATATACAGCGCCACAAAGACGATTTTCATTTAATATCACATTTTCAAATAAAAATTGATAATATGTAATTAATAATTGATGAAAATAATGTGTAAAATATTGTAAATTTTATATATATATATATATATATATTGTCTTATTTAGTATAAATATGTATGATTTATCTATAATTAATTAATCACTGAAATAACTAGAATAACTGTAAATATGCCCCATAAATCTCTTCTAAGCTGATACGTGTCACTATGTCAGTTGTTATATCTTGATCATACTTCTTCATAGCCGTCGATAGATTTTAAATCTATCATCATAAATCTTTTCAGCATGTTGATTTAATTTCTGATTCGCAACTAGAAATTGTGCATCCATGATTGTATATTTTATTAAGAATACTAAAATCAGTTTATGAGCAACAAATAGTTAAAGTAAAATTAAATTGTATATTTATTGTATTATTAAAATCATTTGAATTAGCAAATAAAAATGCAAGACAGAGTAAAAAAAATGTATGCGTGTGTATGTGTTTTTTGTTAAGACTGTCATTCTAGCTTAATAACTTTTGTACTGAATGATTTTTATTGAAATGTAGCTCTTATGTGTCATGTGCACATTATGGAGTAACAAAAATTTTAATATAATAGATAAGGTAAGATGCGAATATATTGGTATATACTCTATTCTAAGAATTCCCAAAGAAAAACTCACATCCTACAATTTAATAGTTCAATTTAAAAATAGTCTCAACTTTACTTTACCTTTTGTGCAATGGTACATCAAATTGATACTATCAATAGTGCAAATTTAACAAAAAGTCAATTTTATAATAGTTTTATAAATCTTACGGAAACAAAACAACTCTTACAGGATGTAAGTGAATGTATGAAAATGAAAAGAAAATTCTGCACTGCCTTTACCGTACTAAACTTTTTGTCATGTGTTTTTAATTTTGTCAATGAACCACCATTACTTCCTAACTTGTACTTACATTTCCAAATAAAATAAGGTGATATTTCAGACCAACAGCTTATAGACCGAAGATTCTGATTGCTTTTAAAAAAATACAAATAAAATGTGTTAAGAAGTGCTAAAAAGTAGCGAAAATCTCTTGAATTTTGAACTGACAATAGCATTGCTTTTGCAAATATCCAATGCTATTATACTATATTATTATGTTCAAGGAGATTTCTTCCATTGGTTAGAAAATTATATTAATATAAATTAATAATTATGATTTCTTAAAATTGGTCTTATTATATCAACTTGTTCAACATGAAAAGTTTTATTAAAATAGATCTCCTTGTAAATTTTACTGTCTTTGGTTCTCCATTACAGCCCGCTATTATCCAATTGCATAATTTATTCTATTTTATATTGATTATTATATTGGTCACTTTTGATAGAAAAAAATAATACTACTCCTGCCCCATATGGTGACAACTTCGAAATTTTTTACAATATGTGTATTCCATTTCCATAATGTTTTAATGCAGAGCAGAGGTAAAAAATCCAAAACCTAATGATTCATAGAATTTTTAACAATACTATTTTGAAGTAGAAGGCTAAAGATCTGTAACCAGCCATCACCTTATATTTTACGACGTTGAATCACGAGATAAATGTCCATGTATCAATATTTAGAACAAAAGTATTATTTTTCGATGATAGTATTTTTGGCTCTGAGCTCTTTTATTTAATTTGTGATACCTGAATATAATTTTTCAAGTATACACTTTTTAATTGTTTTATGAGATGCATTATTATTTTCAAGCTAGATTTCAAAGTAGAATGGTTGTCGTTGGAGTAAATAGGACCAACTGAACCACTGAAAGAGTTACAATAAAAAACAGTAAATAAAAAAAAATAAGTTCAACTCTACAGATCAATATTTTAGACAAAATACCAAATCAATGTTATATTCAGTAGACTCTCGCTAATCCAACACAATTAAAAACCGGAGGGTGTCGGATTACTGAAATTTTAGTTCACTTGATTATAGTAAAAAAAATATGATTTTTAACATATGATAATAGAAAGAACTTAAATATTTCTAAAAAAATTAAAAAAAAATGCTTGCGAGGTTGTCGGATTACTGGAGGTGTCGGTCAATCGAAGTGTCGGGTTAGTGAGAATCTACCAGAGCACACATAAGGAAAAAATCGCTAAGTCAATTAATTTTGTGTCAACTTAACCTACTTAGTAGCCAAAGGATGCGTCGCGTTCCATTCTTGAGGCCTTTTACAGGTTGGCACATTATTTATAAGTATGAGTCAACGATGTGGCGAAGTGAAAGTCAAAGTAGGTGCTTCGAAGGTGCGTTATAAAACCATATGTATAACTCATATTGTTAGCGTGTTATAATAATATTTCAATTACATTACAATTACCATTGACTGCATAAATCTAGTGCACGATTGTTTTATAGTCCTTTGCTGAACGACTGTTTTGCCGCTCGGAACGGTTTCGGAGTATTTTACACACATACTTTGTAAAACACATCTGATTGTAAAGGTTGGTAATTCATACTTTTGTTTATTTTATTGCACAAACATCGGGAGATGTTTATTACTGCTTATATTTGTCAAGCTTAAATAGCTGCTATTGTAGACAGTTGTTTTTATGGCAATAACTATTAAACCAATTTAGAAAGTCTATAGAGTTAGAAATGCCTAACACAATATTAGTATTTTCTGACAAATTTTATTTTGTTAATTATATTTGTTGGTTAAATAGTTCATACTTTTTTGCGGTTGGAACACCTATTCAACTCATAAGATCAAAAGTTCTAAAAAATTATCCAATAAAAGTTCAGAAAAATCCTACAAATGATTTAGGTGCATTCGTTTTCCGATCTACATTTCTATACCAAAGTTTAAAAAATCTTGAATTTTGCTGAAAATTTTATCTGCAAATATCTTTCTAAATATTTCATTAACTAACTAATTGATTAGTTTTGTAATTAACGATGTTAATATTATATTAATAATATATGACAGTGTGAGCACGTATATGCAAATACATGAATCATTAGATTTAATTAAAAAAAAAAACAAGTTTATTAAAAGTGATAGTTAAAACTAGTGGTGTATGGCATTATACCTTAAGGCGAATTGCTGGAACTTTCTGTACCGTAACGAAATGTTCAAAGAAAATTAAATGTTTTCAAATAGCATATCTCCCTATCAATAGGAATCGAATGTTTTTTGAACAATTCAAATCGGTTGATTCGTGCGCCCAAAAGCGGACATACAAAACACACACACACAGATCCATTTTTTCTGAGGTATGCCAAAATGTTCAGAAATCTCTAAAACGTAATTTTTATTTTCGATTTTCGGCCCATTACTATAACTTACCCAACGGAAGTTAAAAATGTAATAATTCAAGATTTTGAATTTTGAATTCTCATATTCATAATTATTTTGTAATTATGAAAATGTTAAGTTTTAAAAAATTTAAAATAAAAAAACTGCGGACAGTCAATTCTACAATGCCAAATTTCGCGCACCAAGAACAACATTGCAATACAACGATATTACAGTATAAGATATAGAGAATTTGAAAATACGACTATTTGTGTTAATAGATAATTCTTTATTTTAACTTTTATTTTATTTTAAAATATGCAAGTATTTATAAAGCCTTTTAAAAATGATTTAACATTTCTGTTTAAATTTTATTTGTACAATTGTTCAGAAATATATTTAGCAATGTGTGAATTATTTTTGTCCTTCCTTAGATAATTTCAAAATAGAGACAGTCATAACCATTTTGAATAATTTGTGACCTCTATAAATGTAAGTCCGTTAACAATTTAAAATTGTTGAATAGGTGTGTCCGAAAATCTGACGAGTGATGATATGCAAAATATTCTCTCATTACACATTACTGTAAATAATACATGAAACAATAGATCCGTTTAAAAGTTTTAATTGAATTAATTGATAGAAGTGAAGAATGTTCATTATTTCACATTTTTATTTAAGTGATTTTAGTTTCAAATTAAAATCATCTTTCAAGGTAGACCTCAACCAGCTATATTCAAAGTAATTACAATTTTGTGTATATATAAAAATAGAAAATAGTTGGAATAAATAAACGAACATTATGAGTTGTGTAGCTCAATTCATACATAATAAGGTAAAAACAAAAATAAACAATGAAAATTATAAAATAGAAAAAAGCATTAGGAATGTGAGTGAAATCATGAGCTTTTTTCAGACTTTGGAATTATCAGTAACGAATTTCCCAAAAATTTAATGCCCAATAAACTGAACAAGTATTGCCAATGTTACGTTTTAAATTTTTAGTCTGCAAAACATCTATAGTATTTTAAATATATAAACTAAAAAATATATATAAACTTGGTCGATACTATTAATACCATGTAATTACTAATAGTTATAATGCCATATTTATGAAAAAATTGATAAAAGATATTGTGTAGTTAAAACATTTTAAATTATCAACTGCACTTTATTGAAATTTAAGACAATCGTCTTGATGATTTTGTATAAATAAGAAAGTATTCTGTAACTTCTATGAAAAAATATATATACCCAAAAGCCTGAAATATATTTTTAATTATAATGTACAAGTTTATAAGGAAATTTTGTAGACTGTTTACTTACTTTTTTGCTAATTCCAAAGCCATTTCTAATGGCTTCGTCGAACCTTTCGCAAACCTAATCGAGGTCCTTCTTATCGAATTTATCCCAATGGCCATTAAATTTGTGAAATTCTAATTTTACTCATGACATGACAATAGTGAGTTGTGTCACAAATTTTGACCATATTTTTTCAAAACTTTGATGAATTTTCAAAATTAAACTTTTAAAATATTCAAAATTATAAAATATACCACAGTAATCATAAAATAAATTAGGCAAGTTGTATGAATTACTACACACTCATTGTTGACTAACTATTTTTTTTTCTACCGTGTGATAGTGTTTTGACAGCGAGTAATAAATGCTATTTGTCAAATGAATGATTGGAAAATTTTCCAAGCAAACCGTCCATCAATCTAACCCATTATGAGGTGGCAACATATTCGATTTAAAAATGACCCATTGTTGTAGCGAAAAGAAAGTAATGGGTACGCACTGATAAATAGTATGCTATAAATAAATAAATAAAATTTACCGAAAATATATTTTAAAAGATGTCATAGGAGGTACGGAAATAGAAAAATTTAAAACATTTATAGAATATATTTATATATTTATTTGATCTTATGAAATGTAGAAACGCTCGACTTGAAGAACAAGGGTTCAGATGGAATCCCAATCGAGTTCTGAATACTAATAGAAATTTGATTTAGACTTTAAAAATGTGAGTATAAATTATTTGTAGAGGAATTAATGAAAAAAGAAACATTAATTGTGGCTAAATTCTGAAATCATATGACAGCAATTCAATTTAATTTATTTATCTAGGTTTACTGAGTAACCTTTTAGTATAGATGTTAATTATCCATGTATCCCCAAAATTACTGAATGCCGTTTTCCGTAAGATTGTAATACAGATAAATACAGATTGCAATTGATTAAAACAAATTAAAAAAATCTAAAATGCAATGGCCAATAAAAAAAAAATAGAAGCATATTTTTTATTACAGATTTTAATAGAAATTAGTATCAAATTATATTAAAATCCTTTAATACCTTATCGAGTCGTATTAAATGTTAAGACGTTATATAATAAATAGTCAGTAATAAAACTCTAGTTAGAGTTCCGCCAAAGCAATCGCGCGATTACGATTTAAGATTAGTATAGAGTCCGCGAATAGGCCGACACATGCGTCTTCGTTAACTGTAAAATCCCGGTCACTTCCTCCCACGCAAACAGATCGGATCAGATCAGACGAGATCCGGACAGGCACAGTACTACTCTTAGGGAATGGCTCTCAAACTTTGATTTATATCGATTATTACATATAAAATGATACAATTTATAAGGTAAGCAAAATATCTAACGATCAACGTCTCGCCTTTTATTGCGGTCTTTTTAAATTGATAAAAATATTTTCCATTCAGCTTGTCCAAAAATTGTCCACTGTTTTGCATCCATTTAAACAAATTGTATGAGTTGAGCATTTAGGATATTAAATTACTGAAAAAATTAAAAAGGAACAATTTTTTTTAATCAAGTGGACGCATGTACAAAAAGGTGGAAAAACACTACGTTTGTGGGAGTTGTAATAATTATGATAATATATTAAATTAGAAACTCCCAACATAAAAAATATATCAAATTTATTGACTATAAAAATATTACGATATCAAAAATATACATGACATGTCCCATTGTTTTTTTACAAATCAAAACCAGCCTGCTTGATATCCCCACACGTTAATCAATTTTTTATGAGATTAAATTAGATATAATATATTTGTGTCATAATACCCATATGAAAGTATAACGTATTCCATTTCAAGCTTGTGTAGCGTTATAGAAATATGTACAGCATTTATTACTACCACATTCGTCTAATTTAATCGAGAAGATGGTTCAGAAAGTTTTAACGTGTTTTGAGGATTTAGAATGAATTTATTAAACACTTACTTGATTCGCCTATTCGTAGTAATTGTCTTTATGCCATAGTTTCAGAAGATGCCTTTTTTAACTTAACTCCGCTCGACACAGTTTGGCGCTACCTACCAGCAACTCAACGTGAAATTTCGACGAAAACGTACACCCTGCAAAGACGAAATTATACAGTATAATTAATTTTACAACCAAGTAAGAAATTGTTATAGAAATAATTAACAAATATCAGAATTTATTTTATATCATTTTTTCTAGTATGATTTTAAACTAATCCCAAAACATTAAGTATAGTGAGAAAAAGTATATGTGGGATTCTGGTGCATCAGGAACATTGTTTATCAAGTTTTTATATGAATACAGTGGAATTTGTGAGTATATAAAAGCATCAAGTTAGATGTATGTAGGTACATATTATGTACATAGTGGTTATTCTGGTTCCAGTCTCAGTGGTCATTTTTGGGTTTTTATTTTTCTACTTTTTTCAATAAGAAAATTAGCAAGTATTTTTCTGTTAAACAATTCTGATTTACTGGGCCAATTTTGATGAAACTTACCAACCATTTTAGAACAATTTTTCAATGAGGGCTTCTTAAAGTCGACTGATTTTGAAAAATTTAAATTTATAGTTCAACTTAAAGTCATAATTTTTGAAAACTTGGGGTAATTATTATTTTTTTCTTTAGTCCAAGAAATTTATTTACGGTTATGTTTCTAAAGTTTAAATAAAAGAAAATTAATAAAAATTAACCACAGAAAGTACAATATGTTCAAATTTGCACAAAAGCGCTTGGTTGGAATTAAAAGCTCACTATTTCCGAACAACGTGGAATAATTTTTGTTCTAATTTCTCGTTTCGGCTTGACGTTAAGTTCTGGGAGAGTTCACCGAGACGGTATATTGTAGCCATCCGAGTGACTTTATACTCTAAGTATAAAACTTTAGAGAAATTTCAAATAAATCTAGTTTAATCCATTAAAGTTGCAGAATCTCTGGTCCTCGCGAGGTCCACCGTACCGGCAATGTCCACTCCCTATGTTCATTAGCATTGAATGAAGGCACGGGCAGCGGAGAGCTCCAAGCATTTCACACACACCCAGTAGAGAGAATCATTGTGGAAATTCTTGATTTCATTAAACACCGGACAAAATCAATGCCACGCATTCGTATCCTTTGTCTTATATTCGAATTCGGTTTTATTGCGGCATTCTTTAATATAATTCTCTCTGCTTTATTTCATTTTGAAAAATGTGTTCGTGCTCGTTACGAATGTATAAAAGAAAAACACTGAACATTAATTTTTGATTTTTTTAAACATGAAAATTTTAAAAATGTTCAATTACTGTCATTTTCTAATTCTTTTAATAATCAATAATTCTTGGTACGGAACCCATAAATATTATAATTACAAAAAATGTGTACACATTATTAAAATCTCTATAAAATATCAGACAATTTGATGTTCATATGTCCAATAAACATTTTTGACCGCCAAATGACATTCTTTTAACTTATTTTCATTGAGAATCTATAACCGCAGGACCTGCCTTCCCAAATCAGTTCATCATCTTGTCAAAACAAGTCAAATGTTTTTTGAATTATTAAAATCGGACGCTCCGTTCTCTTAAAAACTGAGTTACAGTTTTTGGCAATTTGCGATTACAATAACTCACCCTACGCGAATTAAAAAAATTACGATATTTTAGAAGCATTCAAAAGTACCTTTCAATTTTAATTGAACAGATAAGGGACTATGTTGACTTTACTTATGTATTTATACTGTAACTAGATTTTGGTTATTTTATAAAAAAATTAGGTCGATAAGTTGCAAGAAAGTAAAGGGGGGCGCAAATGTCCAATTTGACTTTGAGCAATTATATTGTAAAAACCAATTATATCACAGTAAATAATACTCATCAAACAAAAAACTAGCTTACTATGTTCAGTAAAATTCCCAGCTAATTCATCAGTGTAGAAATGTGTTTTTTTGCTGTTTTCCAAAGTTTGTCACCTTACGCTACTTTTATTTTCGAAGGTCTTATACAAAATAATAGGTACATTATTCAACCAATGCAAAATATAAATTTTATGGGCACATTTTTTTACAGAGATAACACTGTATATAACCTTGATCTGGTATTTTTCAGAAATATTCATTAGCAGAGTTGGAATAACTATTAATTTAATTTATCTCTTGTAAAAACTATTTTTTTATTTAATTCACTCTTTTATTACTATTCGTTTTGTTTACACCTTTGCCAGGGTAAAGGTTCGGTTGGTCTTTTTTACCCCGCTCACGTGTAAGCTCTTATAGAAGTTATATAAAATATCTGTTGAATCTCTCCTTAAATTACCAATACATCTTACAAAACAATTAAATAGCATATATTTACTTAAAACCAAAATAACTGAACATTTGTGATTTTAAAAATATTCTATTTGTTCAACTACTGGCATTTTTTAATTCTGTTAATATTTCAAAAATTTCAAGAGCAACCAGTACAACTAACAACGAATTAACATACATTTGTTAAGGATTTTCAAACATTGTCGTAAGAATCAAGGTGAAGGCTGGTTATACATCTTTTTCCCTCTACTTTCAAATATTGTTGTTAAAAAAAGTCTTAACTATACTAATTTAAGATATCGTTTGTGGGCTCTTTTACACGCGGACCTTGAAGTGAAAAGATAATAAAATGGTAAGAAAATATCAGTTTGAAGAAAAATTCAACATTTAAATAAAATAGATATAAAATATCTATATAAAAATTAAATGAAATCCATATAAAAAAGAAATTATATTAAATTTTCTTAAATAAATTTCAAAAAAATCAAAATTTATATAAATTCTCTTTTAAGTTTTGCGTTTACTACTTGTTCATCAGCAGAGTTAGAATAACTATTAATTTATCTTATGTAAAATTGTTTTTTTTTAATTTAATTTACTTTTTATTTACTATTTTGTATTGTTAATAGCTTCGCTAACGAAAAGATTGGTTGGTCTTTTTTACCCGATCCCCGTGTAAGCTATTATAGAGGTTATATAATAAATATTATTGAATCTATCTTCAAATTAACAATATATCGTATAAAACAATTAAAAACGTATATTTAAAAATAATATTAAGGTCTCCTAAACTGAACAACAATGTGACCATTGTAACCAAAATGACTATACCAATAAAAGAAAAAACTTTTGTTAAGGATTTTCAAATATTGCTTCCGAGAGAAACGTCGTAAAATTCGGAATGATGGCTGATTATCTTTTTTCCCCTACTTTCAAATATTATTGTTAAAAAAGTCTTAACTATACTAATTTTTTAGGATATCGGTGGTGGGCCCTTTTACCCGCGGACCTTTAAGTGATAATAATAATAAGATAATGAAAAGATAAGAAAAAAACAATTAAAAAAAAAAATCAATATTAAAAAAAATAGATATTAAAATATCTATAAAAAAATTAAATTAAATCCATATAAAAAATAAATTAAATTAAATTATCTTAAATAAATTAAAAAATAATATTCTCAAAATTTATATAGATTTTCTTTGGAGTTTTTCGTTTACTACTTGTTCATCAGGACACACACTTCAATCACAGGTAACGTTTAAGAACATCGATTTGTAGAAACTAATTCAATATTAGGCCATCTCAATTACGGTGAGAAGTTAATAATGTTTGTTTGAAATACTTTGCCTACGTTTCATTAATAATGTCACAATGTCGGTTGATAATTACCTACATTCTATTCAATTTATATGCATCTTTTATATAATCCGCGCATTGCGCATCGGTCCGTTTGTCGGTTACTCTATCGTCTATCCTCTATCCAATCCTATTATATTACGTATGTTTATCATAACTCACTATCATAGTATATACATAGTACAGAGAAGACAAGTTCCCACAGTGTAGCGAATAGGTAGTAGCGAATAGGCAGGTAGCTCTCCAAGTCTTTCCCAATCAAACATGTGAAATGGTCACGTATCTGCAGTTCATCGCGAAATCTCCAGATGAGCGACGCCAGTTAGGCTAGTGCAACTAGGAGACTGCATTCGCAACAGGCACGGACTGGCGAATCGGATAGGTAATAAAGCTTCTTAATATCCCCCATATGCGAAGTGAATCTGAATAGGAGAGCTAGGGGCTTGTTGTAACAGTTTTTATTTAAAATAACACATCTTGAATTCCACTGATTATATTTCTACGTAATAAATATGACTTGCTGCTGTAACTATACCTCTATCAAATCAAGTAAAAATAATTCCACAACTGTTGTTCATTATTTTACAATCAATCATCACAATAATCGGTGTTAAACCCCCGTGTTTGGGGCTAGTTGTAACGTCTACCAAATCAAGAAGTAACGACAAAAATGGCAACAATAACTCTGACAATTTGATCATTTCTTATTTTTAAGAAAATTGACTTGTTTCTAAGTAATTCTTTATATAAATCTATGCAACCTATAATAAAATATATAATGCCTCCTAAAGTATAAATTTTCATTATAAATCAACGTAACATACAATCATATATAAAAATATAGTGCCTTCTGTAACTCAATTTACATGTGCCCACATCTTACAAACTATGAATTACACCCTATCTCCTTTACTTGAATCTGTATATATTTCTTGTATGTTACAACTAGCCCCAAGGTTTTGTTCCAACTAACTCCAGGTGTGATAAGATAACTATTTAATCAATATAGCAAACACAAAAAATGTTATACATGATCAAAGATTGATAAACTTTGAACAAAGTAAGATATATACAGTTTGAAATTTGTTGATAATAATAATATATATAACTGGATCTAAAATTTTAGGAAAGGTCAAAATTATATCATAGGTCATAAATGACGGACCTGCGTCGGTCTGCGGGACGGTAGCTATGACAATATTAGACAGGATGGTTTGCATAACCAATTGAGACAAAAAAATCTTTTAATATCGTTTAAGATTCTATTGAAAATTTGTTGTTACTAGTTATTACCGTTACATATGGCCCTTAGCTGCCCTACGTATAATATATGTACGTATAAATTTGTTTCAAATACATAAATTTTTATTTGCAAAATATATACAGTGTCTTAAGATTTATGACTATTTTTGCAATATTTAACTATTCAAACATAAAAATAAATTTAAAAAAATATACTGAACGGATTTGAACCCGATCATTTTTAACCCCGAACGCAAAATACGCTATAAAACACTGTTGGGTTACGTATTGCGCGCTGTATATTTTTCAAATCTTTAATTATTTTTTTTTATAATTAAATTAGTTCTTATTGGTCTATAATATTTTAAACCCTTTGGTTTGATTATCAACTTCATTACCCTGCGAAGTTTCATCAAAATCCGGAAGAGTAAACCTGAGGTTCTCCTTGTTAGATTCAGCTATTGAAAATGAATTCGAAAACCGACTTAATGTGTTATTATTGGTATTTTGTCTAAAGGCAATTTCGTGGTATGAGCACATCACATTTAATTTGGCCCTTTTCCGGTTTTCTAAATCATTTTTGAACCGCTAAACAGATTTCAAACGTTTAAATACCGTTCAATGAAACTCAGTAAGGACTCATGTTCATTAGTTTTGCTAGAAGATCGATAATAATCAATTCGAATATATACACATATCGCTAAGTTTATCCATCTTGCGTTGAGTTAAAATGTCACTTACAACTAGTTACATTTCAATCTTTTGCTTCCGTGTCCTATGCCTCGGCTTTCAATTCCCTGTATTTTCTCCTTTAGCGTCAGCCAACTACATTCTTCTTCGTCTTTGTTTGCGATATTTTCAATGGAATTTTCTAACCAAATTTTCCAAACAGATATCACTACTTTTTAAGATAAGTCTGAGGTAGATACCCAACGTACAACTTTCTTCTGGTTGACAAAGACAAAGCTCTAACAGTAGACCGCAGAAAAGCTCAAAATAAAACTTTATCCAAATGAACTACTATGCATTATCCAAAGAACTAGAATCGTCCATCGTGAAAATTTTCACTTTTTATTATAGTGAACAGACTTAATAATATGCATTTTTTATCATTTTATTATACATCTTTATTACACTTCTTTATTGGTAACTTTTCGTATGGCAAGTCATTATTATGAAAGTATTTTTATTTATTAATAATAATATCTATTTTTACCTAAACTTATAAATTTTCATTTACTTGAATTCTGATAAGTGAAATATTAGAATTGTACAAAAATCAAGAATAATTTTTATCGAAATTACAATTTGATCACTTTAAACATACCCTAAAATTGGATCCATTAAATAAATTTTAATTGAATGAATTGAAATGGGTGTTATTCAATCAATTTGAACATTTATATATAGCAATGATAATGCAAAAACAAAAGTTTTTGAAATCAATTTTTTTTTTAATTTTTGGATTTGTTGTACTAATATTTATTGATAAAACGTATATGTTTTATATAAAAGGATTTAACTATTTGATAAAAATCTGGGTTAGATTTTTTACTTTGAGTTCAGTACCAATTTCAAGAAAATCTGAAACATTCTTGAGTTATCATTTGTAACATTACAAAAGTTTTTAAATATACAAATTAACATAAAATATTATTTTTAACATTAGATCAGATTTGAAACTGAAGTGTTGACTATTGTCGTGATATATCAAATTAACGTTCATCAAATTTTAATACTTAAATAATAAAGATATAAAATATTATCATCAAATAAAATAAAACACAAATATGAATTTCTTTCTCTGTGAAGATAGAAAGTGTCTTTTTTAGTTTGACCAAATAAAAACTGCAGGAAGTTTAAAACGTAGCATCTTTAATATATTACCGAATTCTTTGCACCTGGTAAAATATCTTACCAACAAAATTTCTTTTCTTAGATCAAAATGATTACAATAGATTAATTTTAGAATAAAAGATTTATCACACGAGAGGAAATTATAATGATTCAGCATCAGTCTAATGTACACGATGGGCCATTATCTTCAAATAATGGCGACAAACTAATTAGAGATACTTATCAATCATCTGTCTAAAACAATTATTGAAAATCATCTGCTGAGATTAGTACCTTCCTGAATGAATTAATTGGTAAAATGAATTTGAATAAAAAATAACCTTTGGATAATAACGTAATGAAGTAAATATAAATAAAAAATATGTAGTAACTTTTATCCTAATACCAAAGTATTATCAATTTATACGAATAATCAAATAGTGACTTTTGTACACATAAAGAAGAGTGGGGTCTGAAGTCCCGCGAATAAAAAGGTCCACCACCGATATCTCAAAAACAACTAAAGTTAAGAATTTTTTAACAACAATATTTGAAAGTAGATGGCAAAAGATGTATAGCCAGCCATTACCTTAATACTTACGTAAATGGCAATCTTAGTTTTTTATTGTTGTGAGCACTATTATTTAGTTTACAAAACCTCATTATAATTTTTATGTATGCGTTATTTAATGGCTCTATAAAATGTATTGTTAATTTTAACTTAGATTTAATATATTTTTTATATAATTTATGTAAAAGTTCAAGCGTGGGTAGGGTAAGAAGTACCAACTAAACCTTTATTTTAGCAAAGGCTAAAACTATAGAAAATAGTTAATAAAAATATGAACTCACTTGAAAGAAGTAATTTAGCAAGAGACAAATTAAATAAATACTTATTCCAACTCTGCTGATAAATATTTTTGACAAAATACCGCATCAAGTACCAATAAAATATATATTTTGCATTGGTTGATTAATGTAGTTATTATTTCGTTAAATACCTTTAAAATTAAAAATAAGGTATTGGCCATATTGCCATATTGCATGAAGTGAAAAGAACCACGTAAAAAAAATTTGTAAAACAGAAAAAAACACAAAACAGCAAAATGCCAGATCAAGGTTATATACAGTGTTATCTCTGTAAAAAATGAACCAATAAAATATATATTTTGCATTGGTTGATTAATGTAGCTATTATTGCGAAAAATATCTTCAAAATTAAAAATAAGACATTGGACATTTTCCCCGCCTGTTCGCGCCAATTAAAGCATGCGACTATATTGATATAAAAACAAAAAATCATCTATCAAAAAATATACAAATCAATCAATCAGTCAGAACGTAATCAAAAACTGTATTAAAATTATTGTAAATATACGTATAACTTGTTATTAATATAAAATAAATATAAACAGTTATAATCAAAGTATTTACAATTGGTCCTTCATAAGGCAAGCAATCACAACATCCTAAAATTTTTCACCGCCTGTAAGGTAAAAACAAACCAAATGACAAATTTTTGAAAAACAGCAGAAAAACACATTTCTAAAATGACGAATTAGCTGGGAATTTTACTGAATATGATGAAATAGTTGTTTGTTTAATATGTGTTATTTGTTGTGATATAATTTGCTTGGTTCTTATAATATAATAGTTCAAAGTCAAATTGGACATTTGTGCCTCGCTCTTTCCTAACTTTTTGGTAAATATATGTAAAAATATTTAGATACATTAATAGATATAAGTTCCAAGCTTATTTACTCGATATACAAAACATAAATAACAAGAAATTTGAAAAAAAATTGCGATGATAAAAATAATTAAACTTTTATAGCTATTAATAATGCAGTAACAAATAAGTATAATATTCAAAAAAATAAAATTATTCTAATTATATATACAATAAATACAATACAATATACTTCCAATGAATACTGCAAAATTTTAATATTGGTCGAACTTAATACAAGTATAATTCAATAAGACAGGATATAATAAAATAAATTTTATGTAACGTGTAAAATAGTTTCACATGCCTTAAAATCTTGATGCTTGTAAAAAAGATCTAATCGCCCGAAGGACTCAGACGCAACACCGTGCAAAAATTACCGTGTACGAAATCTGCGACCCATTCTGCATTATATAAAAATACACCTAAAAAAAACGTGTGTGTCGCATTCAATGGACCCGCTTATAAAAAACAAATTTCAAAATCTAGGGTACCTCACTCATACGGACGTTGTTTTTTATGGACCTTCGTGTTTCTCAAGGGGTAACATTTCTTTCTCTCTCGCTGCGCACACAAACGCGTCAATGTTTAAATATAAAAAGCAGCCGTCTTTGAATTTGACCCTATCTTTAAAATGAATTACGCACAGATGAATCAAAAAAACGACGAGGACCCAGCCATCTGTTTTTTAGACCCCGTCGAACGGTTTTTTAGACGATGAGTGAGTACAGCATCCCTTCGGGATGTGGTAAGTGAGATGCGCGTATATACATGATCAGATATCCGTCCGATGAAAGAAATAATATGATATATGTTAAGAAATGAATACGATGTAAAATTCTGAAACATGCCAAATCTATCAGAATCAAGATATATAAGTTCAAGTTGTATTTAGTAGTACACTACACAATGTTACATAAATTATAACTAATGAGTAATTAATAAATTGTTTAATAAAATCATATATCTGCATTGAATCAACCACTAATTTATGTTTAACTATAAATTGCTATTATATTTAGCTTGAAAAATTTAGAATTTAAATTAATGTTTTATATTGATGATTCATCAAGATAATTTCTAGGCCGCTCTAGACTTAAATAAAATATAAAGACATATCACTATTATTTGTTTCGCAATAAAATTTAATTTAAATATTATTAATATTAAAAAACAGCAGAGCCAAATTTAAAATTTCGCGTGTAAAAGTTCCAATACCATTATCTCAAAAATAATGAAAGTTAGGATTTTTTTAACAACGATATTTGAAAGTAGAGAGAAAAAGATGTATAACTATAGCCAGTAATGTTTCTTATGACATCTCTATCAAAAAAATGGCAATGTTTGAAAATGCATAACGAAAGAATTTTCTTCCGTAGTTAGTAACTAAAAAAAAGTTGTGAGCAAAATACTAATTTTACAGGCTCATTTTTTACAAAAATTACATTGTATATAACCTTGATCTTGTAATTTGTCAAAAGTTGTTCAGTTTAAGATACGTTAATATAATTTTTAAATATACGCTATTTAATTGATCTTATTTGTAAGTTAAACTCAACTTTTTTTTTATATAACCTCTATAAAAATTTGCATGTGGGTGGGGTAAAAAGGACCAACTAAACTTTTAGACGGGAAAAGATGTAAACAATAAGGAAATAAGAAATAAAAAACTTTATTGAGTGCAAAAAGCTATAAGGGTAGCTTTAACAAATAAATTAAATTATTAGTTATTCCAACATTGCTGATAAATAATTTTGACAAATTACCAGATCAAGGTTATATTCAATGTAATTTTTGTAAAAAATGAGTCTATAAAATTGGTATTTCGCATTAGTAAAATATTGTAGCTATTATTACGTTAAATCCCTTTAAAATTAAAAGTAAACCTTTGAATCTGTATGCCCTCTCCTCTGGCTTTCACTTTTACCCGATCTTACAATTAGATGTACAGATGACAAATTTTAGAAAAATAGATAGAAAACTTATTTTTATAATTAGAAATTCATTGGGGATTTTATTGACCACTGGGTTCGATAGTTGTTTATTTGATAGATTTTATATTTTGTGATGCAGTTGGTTTAGACAGCATAATTACTGGAATTCAAATTGGACCTTTATGCCCCGTCCTGCCCCACAGAGAAAAAGATGTATAACCAGCTATCGCCTTAGGCGACCTCCATATCAGGAGATAAACGGTCACATTATTAATTTTGTAAAAAAAAAAATGTTTTTCATATTTTTCTCGTTTTAAGTAGTGTTATTTAGTTTATAATATTTATAATCTTGATATATATAATCTTGATCTGGTATTTTCTTAAAATCATTAGCAAAGTTGGAATAACTATCAATTTAATTCATTTGTTGTAAAAATGCTTTTTTAAGATAATTAACTTTTTTATTTCTTATTTCCTAATTTGTAATTATTTTGGTTCAGTTGGTCCGTTTTACCCTTTCAAGTAAGCTATTGTAGAGTTTTTGAATATAACATTTTAGTATACGATAAATAATTGTTTTAAAATTGTTTTGCTATTTTTAAGTAAAATTTAACAGTTTTATTATATAATTTCTAGAATCTTCACACTGGCAAGATGTATATAATAAGAAAATAGTAAATAAAAAAGTGAGAAGTGATATAAGTTAAGGGCTATTTTTACTTGGAAATACATTGCTATCTGTTTTCAAAAAAAAAAACAACTTAATTATATAAAGGATTTTTTTCTTTTGCTACATTATAGATTATAATGTAATGTGATTATTGAAACTTGCAGTAAAAAAATTGCTATGTTATAAACGTAAGATTATTACGTCTACTGAAGGTAATAATTTCATTAAATTTGACGTTATATTTTACTAAACCTTTTGAAATAATATTATTGTAGTTACTTTGCTTTTATTGTATTAATTTCCAATTATATTTTTTTTTAAATATACTTTTCTTTCTCATTACTATTTTAACAGTCAAATTGTTCTTATATCGTGTTAACCTATATCAAAATGTCAAAATTATAAATTTACACATTTGTGTAACCAATCTAAAAATTATGCTGCATATTAGCTGATTAATGCAAACGACGTCACAATCAAAACAGCATTTGTATAATAATTATAATATTTAATATAATTTGAACTTAAAGATAAGTAATGACATGGTGCAGTTCAATCTCAAATAATTCACAAGTAAATCTCTACAAAATGACACAGAAATTAAAAAAATAGGGTACGGTCAAATTGTTCTTATATCGTGTTAACCAATTTTAACAGTCAAATTGTTCTTGTATCGTGTTAACCAATATCAAAATGTCAAAATTATAAATCTACACATTTGTAACCAATCTAAAATTATGCTGCATATTAACTGATTAATACAAACAACGTCAGAATCAAAACAGCAATTGTATAATAATTATGATATATAATATAATTTGAACTTAAAGAGAAGTTTTGACACGGTGCAGTTCAATCCCAAATGATTCGAAAGTGAAACTCTACAAAATGATATAGAAATTTAACAAAAGTTGGTACGGTAGCTTCATTACAATTGAAACAAATTAAATCAATGAACTAATTTCAAGAGCGCTTCTCATCTACAAATGATACCGTTATCTCCGTGCCGTTGTAAAGTTGTGATTGCGTCTCGTACAATAACAAAAACAGTGTCTACAACTCTACATTGAGAATCTCCCCTGCACCGTTGCTGGAACATGGTAAATGGTATATATTCTAAAAATAAACAGAAGAGTCGTCATCGTCATGTGTCCATCGTCTGAGCGCGTTAATGAAACAGCCCTAAACGCATCTCGCAACATCACGGAGGCCGAGAGATCTTCAAGGGGACATCAAAAAAATCAACACACGTGTGGATTCTGTGGATTCTGTATCGCACATGAGAGGAGTTGGAGCTACATGAGAAATTCGTGCGGTGCGCGAGTAATGCGAGAGCCGGATATATGAATTTATATTAAAGGTGCATGGCATCGTGCTTTAAGGCAAATTGCTGGATTTTCTCGTACCGCAATTCAAAATTCGAGTAATTAAAAATAATCAATAATAATCAATAAAAGTTGATCAATAATTTGAAACTTTTAATAAAATTTCGAACCATATTAAATCATTCTATCTTAAAACATTTATTTTGAAATATTTTGAAAATTCTGAACTTTTTTTCAAAGCAATCGTACTGCTTGAACTGCATAGAGACGAAATGTCAAAGCGCGTAAATGCCGCGCCGCCGTCTAACGGATAACCATTGATACGGAACCCATGGAAATGTAAAAAAAAAATATACTTATTGTTAAAATCTCTATAAAATATCTAATAATTTAATGTGCATTTGTCTAATGATCATTTTTGACCGCCAAATGGCATTTTTTTTACTTTTTTCATTAGATCTCTGAAACCGCTAGACCTGCCTTTATGAAAATTTGATCAGTTCTTCATCTTGTCAATCAAGTAAAATGTTTTTTGAGTCATTTAAATCGGGCGCTCCATTCACTCGAAAACTGAAGTACCGTTTTTACCAATTTCTTAGCCCCGTATCTTCGAAACGCATGACCTGCCTCTGCCAAAATCTAATCAGCACGTCTATTTATCAATGGAAAACGAATATACTTTGAATTATCCAAATCAGGTGATCCATGTTCCCGACATCGTCGACGAAAATTTGTATCCGCATACACACACATACATACATTTTTTCTAAGGTATGCCAAAACGTTCAGAGGGTTTTGAAACGTAAAGATATATAAAAAATTTCATTTTAGATTTTTTGCGATTACTGTAACTTGCCCTACGGGAAGTTAGAAATAATCAGTCAACAAAAATGTCTATGAATAAATATTATAAAATAAAATGACAAAAAAATGTGAGAACTTTTTAGATTAGACAACGTTGTTCATATAAGTTTGAATGAAATATATACAAACAAAATCTAATTAAGCGGACTTATTGTTAGAATAAACATATTTTATTTCAAATGCATCAATTTTTTATTCGCAAAATACATACGCTGAGTTAAAAATTTTAAATCGTTCGTGCAGTATCAAAAATAAAAACATAAAAAGTATTAAAAAAAATTTTGAAAAAATATTACAGACGTGAACTGATTAAGTCTTGACTTTCTTATCTATTAACGTGAACGGTGACGCGTTAATCAACTCAGCTATAACGACATCAATACGAATCGAATGCTTTTTGAACTATTCAAATCGGTTGATCGGTGGTTCAGAAATCGTCGACGAAAATTTGTATCTGCACACACACATACACACATAAGCACATACACACATACATCAAATTTTTCTAATGTATGCCAAAATATTCAGAAACCTTCGAAATGTAAAGATATATAAAAATACAGGAAGTTAACAAGACACAATTGTATTAATAAAGTAAATATTTGAAACATAACTAGTGGTGCATGAAAAATTATCGCTTTGTCAACATAAGCAGAAAGTTTTTTGAATCATTCAAATTCGAAGTTTATTTCTCTCAAAAACTGCATTTTTTTGCATATTTTTCTCCTTATCTCCGAAACGGCTAGGCCTGCCTTTCACAAAAACTAATTACCACTTCTCCCCAACATTAAGATATGTATGTTTTTTAGATCATTCGAATCGGATGCTCCATTCTCTCAAAAAATCGATTTCTATTTTCTGCATTCTGCTCCATACCTCCGAAACGGCAAAAACTAATCGACATATCTTCCTATCAATAGAAATTGAATTTTTAAACCATTCAAATCAGTTAATACGTGCGCCCCCAAACTTGGACAAAAAATTGTATCCACACATACATACATACAAATACATTTTTTCTGATGTATACCAAAATGTTCAGAAACCTTCAAAATGTAAAGATATACAAAAATTTTCAATTTAGATTTTTGGACAATTACAATAGTTTATCCTATGGGAAGTTTATAAATTATCAGAGCTAATATTGTTGTTTTTTCATCTCTGCTTGCTTCGGTAGCCCCAAACAGTTATGAAATTATTTTACATGATTTTGTAGAAAAATTGTTACAACAACTATCCATTAATTTTTGTGAAGTATAATCAGTTGTTCTCAAGATATATTAATTTAAAAAAAATCAGTTACAACCAGCCACTAGCAAGATAAAATTACTTATAGAAAAAATTGTTTTTGCATAATATTAGATTTTTTATTGGTATATAAATAAGATTAGTTAAGGTAAGGTGGACAAAAAATTATTTATTTTGCAATAAAATAAAAATTATTAATAAAAAGCTTCTATAATATATATCAATTGAGCATATTGGTTTTAATTGGTGGTTCAGGTATTTCTTATGCTTAAACTACCAATTGAGAAGTCTTTACCTTCACACAAGACTACTCAGAAACATGTCAAACCATCAATTAGTTAATTAAATTTTAAATTTAATATAAAATCTATAACAGAGTATTTAGAGTAAAATAAGCTATTGCGTCAAAAATAAAAAAATAAACTCTGATAATAACGATATGAAGATATAACAAACTACTAATTCAATTTTTTACTGCGATTCATATATAGAGCTATCCATCCTGAATCGTGAACAATACCATAAATATGATCCATACCCCTTTTTATATTGAACAAAAACCTGGACACAAGTTTTTTTTACTTCTCATTCAGGTGTACGGGTCCTCTTGTGCTACCGAAACAATTTTTTGTCCTTTTATTCTTTAGTCCGTATATAGAATAGACTTGTGTACCCATACGTGAGCTCATTGTGATAGACTCGGATCTATATACGAGATAATGTGAGGCATAGGTAGACAACTTTTTTCTAAATTTTAATCTCTACATTGATATTAAATAAAATCATTGGAAAATACAACTAATTAAAAAAAATTATTTTATATATTATCATCAAAAACTACTTCATTTACGTTAATAAAGATAAAATGGATGGAAATATTTTTTTTTCTTAAAAAAATATTCAAAAATACTCTCCTTCTGTCAGACAAATTGTCTTGTGTGAAAGATCACAAGAATTATTTTTCAAAAGAGTTCATTCTCGAGTAAAAATCAATAATCTGAATTACAACAATAACATTAATCTCTCATTCCCAATAAGCTTGTTAAGTAAATTGATACAAATGGTAAAAAATGTCTTTTTATTTTTTAACATTAAAGCGATAAAAAAAAATTAAAATTAATTTTATTTATTTAACTAAGCTTTGTACAAATAGTTTTTATACCATATTCCAACACTTTTTTAATTTTTAACTATTGAATATATATCCTTGTTGCTTGTGCTAATTTTTCTTTAATAAATAATTTTGTTAATATAATTATTAGTATAAAATAATAATTAATTGATACAAAATACAAACAAGAGTCTATTGCAACAAATTTAAACTTTTTTTTACTAAGGGGAGTAGGGGCACAAAGGTCCAATTTGACTTTAAGTAATTATACTGCCTAAACCAGATGTATTTACATCACAACAAATAACGCATATCGAACAAATATCGAACTATGTTCAATAAAATTCCCAGTTAATTCCGGATTCTAGAAATGTGTTATTTTATTATTTTTCTAAATTTTGTCATGTTTTTTTATCCCATAAGCTGGGTAAAAGGAGACTGCCATAGGGCTAACAGATCCAATGTCTAAATTTCAAATTTAATTTTTTTTACGAAATCATAGCTATATTAATCAACGTATGCAAAATATAAATTTCATGGGCGAATTTTTTACAAAGATAACACTGAATATAACCTTGATCTGGTATTTTGTCAGAAATATTTATTAGCAGAGTTGGAATGACTAATAATTTAATTTATCTTTTTTAAAATAGCTTTTTCTTAACTTTATTTACTTTTATATTTACTATTTTCTTATTGTTTACGCCTTTGCCAGGGTAAAGGTATAGTTGGTACATTTTACCCCACTCACATGAAAGATATTATATAAATTTTTTATAAATTTATATAAAATATCTATTAAATCTAAAATTAAAATTAACAATACATCTTTTGAAACAATTAAATAACGTAGGTATACATAAAAATTGTATTAAGATATCTAAATCTCATCTATCTTAAGTCGCTCAACTAAACAACAGTGCTCACATCTAAAAAAACTAATAACGAAAGAAAATACTTTTGTTATAGATTTTCAAACTTGTCCATTTATATTATCTCCTGATAGTGATATATGACGACTTTGTATGCTGGCTGAACACATATTTTCCCTCTACTTTCAAATATTGTTATTAAAAACTCCTAACTTTGCTTGATAAGACCTTCAGTTAGACCCCTTCATCTGATTGAGATATACAATATATAAATATTATAAACAAATAAATATATCAATTAATTCAAATAATATTGAAGTTGTCCATCACTGCTTAACCGTGATATTTTATTTTAGTTGTATATTTATTTCTTCATCATTTTTAATCTTACGTTGCGGGTCAGATTCTATTAGAAATCCAATCTCTTCGCGAGTATTCATCATATCCTGCAGGCGTTTCCTGCTTCATAACGCGAAGTTTAATGTTACACATATTCAAGAATTCAAACTAAAATCAATCGATATACTGCAAAGGACGTGATACACGTCTTTTCAAATTCAACACGGAAATGATCATAATAATAAAGGTACAAGCGACGGAAGTAAGTGAATATATGCATTTTTGCTATCATAAATCGATGTAGTTTCAAATATTTTGTGAAAAAAAAAATTGAAAAAATGTAGTGTCTTTACAGACAGTATTCTAATTATAAAATAATTAAGTGAGTTGTACTAAATATATCGTAAACAACTAATAGCAACTAAGACTAATTGTTTAATATTATTATTAACGAATCCCTATTCAAAGAAAATATATTTAAAGCAGTTTTTCTTTCAATTGACGATTTACTTTAATAACAAATAGTGCAGTAAACGGAGCGTTTTAGGTCTGAATTTTTTTACTGTGCTCCGAATTGAATGAAATTTTGGAATCAGGTTCATCTTACCCTCAAGTTTAAAAGTGAAAACAATTCGGGTTGCGTCATCACCCCCCGGGGGGATGACACCCCCTTCTCAATTGTGTAATTATATTTTTTCAAAATAACATCGGAAATCGATAGAAAAACTAATTATAAGTAAAAAATGTCTTTTATAGTTTTTTAAAAAAACTAATACTTTTCAAGTTACTGGCCACTAAAGATTCATATATTTTTAGCGTTTTTCTTTGTTTTTTTGTAAATATCTCCTAAAATATACATTTTAACAAAAATCATGTAATGAACAAAATAATGTCAATAAAAATCTGAATAAATCGATATTACATAAAGTGTTCTAGGAAAAATATTAAGCAAGATTTGAAAGAGCAAAGTCGTTTTTCATTTTGTTCAAGATTTAATTGTTGTATTTAAAGCCATCTAGTGTTGAGGTTTTACATTTTATGCATTTCCGTGAAATTGGGTTTCATAGTGCTCAACATAAGCTTTAAAATGAGTGCTGTTACAAGTTTTTTGCGTGTAAAATGAGTGAGCTATCATGCAAATAAGAAGCATATACGATATTTTTTTCTCTCAAATCATATGGTTTAATGAGCGCCATTTCCACCAGAATTAAAGTAATATACATTCCATCTAGAATTCACTTCATCATAGATATATTGATGGATTCTAGCAGATTCACTACTTTAGTACAAACTATTTTCAGAAAACTCACGATTTTATAAAAACTTTTTTTTTCAATTTGCGCGGCCGCGCAGTCTTTAAACATTCATAACTCTGTCAATTTTTGTGCGAAAGAAAAATAATAAAAAACAATAATAAGACAAAAAGATCCCTTTGATTTTTATCTATATGCTTTTATACGTATCTTTTATTCTTTTCGAGATATAATGAAAATAATTTCGATTTTTAAAAAAATGGGAAAAAAAAGTTTTTACAAAATCGTGAGTTTTCTGAAAGTGGTTTGTACTAAAGTAGTGAATCTGCTAAAATCGATCAAGATGTCTATAATGAAGTGAAGTCTAGATGGAATGTGAATTACTTTAATTCTGGTGGAAATGGCGCTCATTAAACCATATGATTTAAAAGGAAAAAACTTCGTATATGCTTCTTATTTGCATGATAGCTCACTCATTTTACACACAAAAAACTTGTAACAGTACTCATTTTAAAGCTTATGTTGAGCACTATAAAATCCAATTTCACCGAAATGCATAAAATGTAAAACCTCGATACTAGATGGCTTTAAATACAGCAATTAAATCTTGAACGAAATGAAAAACGACTTTGCTCTTTCAAATCTTTCTTAATATTTTTCCTAGAACACTTTATGTAATACCGATTTATTAAGATTTTTATTGGCATTATTTTGTTCATTACACGATTTTCGTTAAAATGTATATTTTAGGAAATATTTGCATAAAAACGAAGAAAAACGCCAAAAATATATGAATCTTTAGTGGCCTGTAACTTGAAAAGTATTAGTTTTTTTAAAAAACTATAAAAGACATTTTTTTCTTATAATTAGTGCGTCTATCGATTTCCGATGTTATTTTGAAAAAAAGTAATTACAC
The DNA here is from genome assembly GCF_003426905.1 of Ctenocephalides felis. Classification (NCBI taxonomy): domain Eukaryota; kingdom Metazoa; phylum Arthropoda; class Insecta; order Siphonaptera; family Pulicidae; genus Ctenocephalides; species Ctenocephalides felis. Next base: position 15,999,964 of record NW_020539725.1, read on the forward strand.
AATTCAGAAGGGGGTGTCATCCCCCCGGGGGGTGATGGCGCAACCCGAATTGTTTTCACTTTTGAACTTGAGGGTAAGATGAACCTAATTCCAAAATTTCATTCAATTCCGAGCACAGTAAAAAAATTCAGAGGTTATACCCTTTTTTCCTCTCCGTTTACTGCACTAAAACAAAATTCAGAAAATACTAAACATACTGTTCCATCAACTAAGTAAAATTTATTCAAATTCTTAAAAAAAATAAAATTATATATTTTAATGATACTATACTAATATTTTTTAATGATACTATTTTAACTTATTGACATATTTATATTTATATTAAAGTAAAGGGTGAAAGAGGTATATGACCAGCCATCATCTTAATCCGTGCGCCTTTGATATTAAGAGATATTAGAAGGCTACAATAATACTACTTTTGTAATATTGATACATAAATTTACAATAAAAAAAGTATTTTTTTTGTTGGTGGTTGTTTGGTAGGTAGTTTTTTTTTTGGATTTGAGCTCTTGTATTTAGTTTATGATAACTGGATATAATTTTTAGATACACTTTATTTGTTTTGTGAGATGTATTGTTATTTTCAACTTAGATTCAACAGTTCTTTTTATACAACCTCTATAAAAGCTTACATCTGGGTGGGATAAAAAGGATCAACTAAACCTTCACATCGCTAAAAGTGTAAACAATAAGATATAGTAAATTAGGTTACAATATGCAATGTTTTAATAGATGAATTTAATTAAAAGTTATTCCAAATCTGCTAATAAACTCTAAATTTGTAAAAAGGACGTTGAATCTATTTGCCCTCTAGGCGCCTTATCTAACCACGTTTTCATGGGGCAAAAATATAGTCAAAAAACATATTTTTATAATTATGAAAAAACTGAAAACTTTACTGGAGATAGTTGGATAATTGATTGTTTAATTCTTGATTTGTTATGATTTGCTATATAATGTAGTTAATTTAGTTAAGACAGTATAATTACTTAAAATAAATTTGGACCTTTGTGCCCCGCCTAACCCTCTCTCAGTGTGACCACATTTTATGATGTATGAGATTACAGAATATCAAAAATATCAATAACGAGAGAACAAAAATGAAATTCGTTCATCTGGGTCTATCGTGGTTTAGTAATTAAGATTGTGGGCTAGCATAAACTAGTCCCAAGTTTGATCCCAACCTCGGCCAGCTCGATATTAAGCAATATGATATCAAATTTCCATGGGTTTTCGTGGGCATTGCTGCGACAACATATAAGTAAACACTAGGTATACATACATATTTATTACGTAAGGTCTAGAAATAAAAAAGAAGAATGGTTGACCCTTGGGCTGCCCTCACGAAAAAAATAGCGTGTTAGAATGTAATACAAGATGTCAAACTTAACTCATAAAACAGTTCTGCGAGCAGTTTAAGAAACTCGTTCATCTATAATATTATTTTTTACCTTAATTTGGATTTTACTTAAATTTTTAATTGATAATATTTCAATTTTACAAATTCGGCATTATTTAAAAAAGTGTCAAAAAATACTATGAACCTCTATTTTTATTTCTTAAAAATGATTACTTTAAGCTCTAATCTAGCTTTAAGCAATAATCAAATTTAAATTATAGAGATAATAAATTTAACGCATGAATATTAATCATTGTTTTATTGGTTTTATTTTGTTTTGTTAATCAATCAATTATTCTATAAAAACTTATTGAGTAATAAGATAATATATAATATTTAATTCTTTCCTGTATTTTTTTTCTCTTAGGCACGATTGCAAATGTTCAGGTACACAATCAAAGCAATCTATTTATCTGCCAATTAATTTAACAAGATAGTATGATAAATATCAAGTATCATTAGATCAAAAATAAATCTTTTGCGGTAGAAACAACATAGTTTTCAAGAATTTATTACTCTCAACACAAAACCCCTATGCCAGATTTTCGATACCATTTGCTACCTAGCCCGGTTTTTTAGCAGTCTAAAAAACTCTGGGTGTCACCGTGCAGCTTGCGAGGAACGGTACTTCGGTAAATCCATCTATGGGCCGCGTCACTCAATCAATTAAAATTGAATGAAAAAAATCGTTAGGGCCTGTGATCCTCTACCAGCGTCCGGCTTGTTTTAGACAAGAAGAGTTTTTATGAACTAGTGATGGGGTTTATTTATCGACAATATCGAAATATTACACAAAAAAAATATTTTGATATGTGTGGATATCTAGTTATTTACTAAAACAATTCTAACTGAAACAATCTAGATAATTATTAATAATTTGATTTAAATATTATTAATGAATTCTAGATATTACAAAATTCGATAAATTTTGTTTGAAAAAAAAATTGAAACTAATATTTTTTTTCCAAAAGCAATTATTTTGTTAAAACAAGCAGAAAGTTATTTGAATCATTCAAATCGGACGCTTAGTTCTCTCAAAAACTGCCATTTTTGCATATTTAGCTCAATATCACTGAAACCACTGGACCTGCCTTTGCCAAAAACTAATCACCACTTCTACCCGTCATTACGAATTGAATGTGTTTTGGATCATTCAAATCCGATGCTCCGATCTCTCAAAAACTCGATTTCTATTTTCTGCATTCTTTGCTACGTATCTCCGAAACGGCTAGACCTGTCTTTGCCAAAAACTAATCAGTACATCTCCCTATCAATAGGAATCGAATGTTTTTTGAACCATTCAAATCGAAACGTGGACGAAAAATTGTATCCACACACACATCCATTTATTCTGTGGTATACCAAAATGTTCAAAAACCTTCAAAACGCGAAGAAATGTAAAAAATTTCAATTTCGATTTTTGGACGATTTCAATAACTTACACTATGGGAAGTTAAAAAAAAACAATTTTTTTTTTTTTTTATATAGGGTAGAGCGGGGTTTAAAAGTCTGCGGATAAAAACCTCGACCACCGATATCTTAAAAATTAGTAAAGTTGATTTTATAGATTAAGAAAATAGCAAATTAAAAAATAAATTAAGGTAAAAAAGCAATTTTACGAAAGATAAGTTAAATAAATAGTTATTCAAACTTTGCTGATGATTATTTCTGACAGAAAAACAGATCAAGGTTATATACAGTGTTATCTCTGTAAAAATGTACCCATGAAATTTATATTTTGCGTTGGTTGAATAATGTAGAAACTATTTCGTAAAATTTTTTCAGAATTAAAAATAAGATTTTGGACCTGTTTGCTCCCTGGTCGTCCCATGTTCTCCCTCTATGGAACCAGCTGACAAATTTTCGAAAATAACAAAAAGAACGTTTCTACAATAATTAATTAGAAGGGAGATTTACTTACTAGTCAGACAGTTGTCTGTTTGATATGTGTTATTTGTTGTCATATAGTTTTGGATTGCTTTTTATAATATAAATGTTCAACGTCAAATTGGACCTTTATGTACTAAATTCTATTTCTAGAAAATAAGTTTTTAACATCGATTTCATACTGCTAATAAGTTACTGATGCGAAAAACTTATAAATATCGATATTCTCAAAAAATTCCCATCTCTAGCATGAACTATGACCCTAAAATATAATACAAATATATCCCTTTCCGCTCAGATGAATGCTTTTTCTGGTCAAATTTTTTGCTTTCGGTTTATCGGCTTGTTTTAGACTCTAAAAAAATTTAGAGGGTTATGGCAGATTTTTTCGATGATTTACGCGCGAGAACCACTGGTGCGCTCAGTTTTTTTTTTCATCGAGTACCTGGTCTGTTTAATATCAAGATCGGAGATTTTTGAAAATATTGATAAATTCATAGATAAAGAAAATTATTTATGAGTGTCCGAAGGAGATAAATAACATGAGCAAATGACATCACATTTTTGTAAATTCGTAGTTATATATTTTTTTCTATATTTTGATCATCAGCTTTTCCACTGTATGAATATCTAGTCTAGTGCATTTTTATACATATACATTTAAATAATTTGTTTCCTATATTTGATATCATATTAATCCAATTCAACAAATTAACTTCTCCGCTTAGTTTCATATATTTGTTATAAATATTATCAATGTTTATATACAAGATTCATACTTTTTTCCACTAAACTAATTATTGAGTACATATTAAAATTCATTTGCAACGATAAATAACAACCTTATTCTTAAGTTAAAAATGAAATTTCTTCTATAAAATGTATCTTTTGATGATTATAATTATAATAAACATCAAATACACCAATTATGTATGCAACACACAAACATTTGATGATTTTATTTCAAAATTATGGAACAATAATAATTTCTTTAATATAATAACTTGAAGGTCCATATTAAATATGAAATAAACATTTATGATCCACTCTTCTGTATCTATAGTCAAACTTGTAGGTACTATTATATTTCGGTTCGATTCTTTTTGACTGAGATTTGGGCTTACTGATTTTTGACAAAGGCAGATCCAGCCGTTTCGGAAATACATAGCAAATAATGAAATAAAAATTGTAGTTTTCAATAGAACAGTGCATTAGAAACTAGTTAAAACAACATTCGATTTTTATTGATGACGAATTTTTCAGAATATTTAACAAAATTCAAAATGTTCAATATTAAAAAGTACCATTTTTTAGAAAATTAAAAAAAAATCGAAATGTATTAAAATTTTCAAAAAGTTTTTCCAATAATTTCAAAAATTTTGAAATTTTGAAGTTTACAATTCAGATTCAAAATGTTCATACGATAAAAATAAGAAATAGGAGATGAGGTCATAGGCCTTATAATACCTTATGACATAATTACAGTACCTTACAGTACATAAGGCTTATGTACTGTAAGGTCTATGGATGAGGTCCACTAAAGCATTTTTATTAAGTTTTATTTATATTAAATTTGTTTGTTGTAAAATTATTGTATTTATAATGCTGGTTTAAAAATATTTAGACCAATTGATTTTAATTATTGATCAAATTTTATTGATTAGGGGCCGTTCAAGTATTACGGACGCACTATAGGGGGGCGGGGGAGTTATTGATTTGCTTATTTTGGGTAAGAACTTTTGCTTACTTTTGCTGACAAAGGGGAGGGGGGGGGTAAATAATTGTAATAAATCTTCTCACGTAATACTTGAACGATCCCTTATTGAATATTTTTATTCCTCGAATGTTTGATTACCGTAGAGGAAGTTCCAGCAAATTGTTCTAAGGCACAATTCAAAGCACCATTAAGTTTGTCTTGATTTAGAACTTCTGTTCAAGAATAATGTTAATGACCAAAGTTTTAATTTCGTAGAAAATGTGACAATAATTTTTAAATTACCGCCACCAAGACCAAGAGCATCATTTTGTCGCAGTTGTTCTCGATTTGACGAGAAGGAGCAGCCCGCGCTTATTTATGTGTTTATGTGTTTATGTTATGTCCTTATAACGTATACATCCCGTTTCGAGTATGTGCCACATGTGGTCGCCGGATTTTGGTGACTTTTTCTCGCAAGAAGCGCCAATGTGCGGGTGCTTCACATACAGAGCCAGAGCTGGTGATCAAATATAAAGGAAGAACATTAGAAAAATATCATTTTAATTCTTCTTCTTATTTCTATATTATTCTGTCCCCAGTTAAAGACATTTAGTATATTTATGGAGTTTACAATTGTCAACCATAATAGTGATATTGTATAATGTATATTAGTGGCATGTTGGAAAAACTTCACCAAGATTCAAAATTTCTTGTGCTCAGTTTTCTTCATTTTTCTCTCAATTAGATAATAAATTCATCATTGGTGGTGACTTTAATTGTAAACATATTGCCTGGGGTTCTAGACTGAATACACGCAAAGGTAAGATGCATGAAGTATGCAGCTATAGAGCAAAACCTCTCCTTTATTTCAACTTGTAGTCCAACATATTGTCCTTCTGGCCCACAACACATTCTTCACAACAAATTTTCTAAGTGGACGCAATAACTCAATAATTGTTTTTCTATTCTTTATATATAATATTACCAATAATTTAATGACAATAATATAAACTTAACTATTCTCTCCTAAATGATATCTTATAAATAAAAATAAGTTATTCTAATTTTCACTAGAAAAATTGATGACTTAAATCAAGTAGCAATTTTCTCTTCAATCTACGACGATAGTTTTCTGTTTTTATATTTATGCGCTGTTTTTGTTATTACATTTTTTATGGTAGGTGTATTCGTCTCGAGATGAATCCCAGCCAGTTAGGGTTCCCATATTTTGGTGCTCCCGAAGCAATTTTCAGAAATTTGTTCAGAAATGTTTGTATTATTTCTATATTACTATTATGCGCACTACCCCATAATTGTATACCATAGCACCAAATTGGTTTGAATAATGTTTTATATAAAAGCAGCTTATTGTAAGAGCTTAGTTTGGATTTACCTAATCTAAGAACTAGTAAAGCTTTTTGGTTTTTATCTCAAGCTGTTGCTTCTTTTTTATATGGACTCGCCAATTAAGTTTATGCCAAAATATTTCACATGGTCTTTTTGAGGTACTTGAGTGTTTCCTCTTTTCACTGGTGCGCAGGTCTCTATTCTAAGCGTAAAGGTCACATGTACTGACTTCAAACCATTCATTTCAAATCTCCAGGTTTTGTTCCACTTCTCTAATAGATTCAAATGGTTTTGGAGTAACTCAGATGCAGATTTCCGATAGAAAAATATATTGTTGTATTTACCAATACGAAATATTTGGTATTGGTATAACATTTGTACAAGGGTACAGATAACACTCAAATTATTGTGAAGCCTACTACAAATAATCTATTTATATGGAACAAATTTGTAGTGCATTGCATGAACTTGGACCAAAGAAGTCTTAGCTAAATAAAATAGAGCAAAAAAATATTAATAAAAAGATGTTTTTTTATGTAATTCCTATTAAACAGGCATATTTACCATGCCTTTATATTTGATCATATTATTTACCATTTGCCCTGTATTTGAATTCTACATGAAACCAGGCTTGAAATAGATAGATTTTGCCTTTTAGAAAACTAACTAAAAGTCAGTAAAAATTTAATTAACAAATATTAAATATTCAATACTTTGATGCATATACGCTCTACATATTAATTGAATTTATTAATTATTTCATAATTTTTAGAAAGAATGCACAATATATTTAGAAATTTTGGATGAATCACATTTGAAGAATTTTTACTTTTATTTGTAGAGAAGCAATTTATTCATAAATAAATCATCGTATGCAAATCTCTAATCAATTTCAATTCAAATTAATACTGCCATTGAAATGGTATTTCAATTTCTAAAATCGATCCAGATGTATTAATATGTGGCAGTATAAATACGTGATTAATTTCTAGGATAGATTTATAGGAATGGAAAGTAAAGTGTTTGCATATTTTAACTTAACTAGATGGAAAATAGTTGAAGAGTGAAAAATAAAAAATTAAACTTAAAATTTTTGACCTCGTGTTAACTATAAATAAGCAATACAAGAAACCTAAATCTTTCTTTGCATTACATACTTATAAAAATGCTCAACAATTTATTTTAGACATTTTTGGTTCCTATTCATAAGATTGTAGAATATATGCATTTACTTTACACTTTACCAACATTTTTCTTAAGATTATAGAAGTTATAGATTTATTTTACACTTTAAAAAAATTTAATATAAAATTGAAAACTGTATAAATACTTGTAATTTCAAATTTATTAATTCTACTGATTTTTACTTGATTTTTGTCAATACCTTTTACACTCTGAAATTATATATTTTACTAAAAAAATATTACTACTTTATACTCTTTATAGTCATAAAGCAGGGCTGACCAACACCAACAAAATAAAAAAAATATAAAGAGATTAGAAGTAATAATAACTTTTTGGAAAAATATATTATTTCAGAGTGTAAAAGGTATTGACAGAAATAAAGTAAAAGTCACTAAAGTTAACTAATTTATAATACAAGTATTTCATAAAGTTTTCATTTTGAAATTTCAAATTGTTTAAAGTGTAAAATAAATGTATAACTTCTATAATCTTATGATTAGGAAAGAAGTTGGTCAATAATATATTTGGATTAAGTTTTAGTACAATGTGATAAATAAAAAAATAAATGAATTCGTGAAAAAATGAGATGCATTGAATTGAATGCGCAAATTAAAAAATGTCTTTCAACCACATTTCATTAGGAACATATCATTCAATTATTAAACACATTTGAATAAATAAATTATTTTGTAAATTTAAAAAAATCATTTTATAAATTTGCGTTAAATTGTCTTGTATCTGTTTTATTAGTTTAATAAAAAAATTTAATTAGTTTAATAAAATTATTTACATATTAATAGATCGCATAACATTCGATGGTGCAGATGTAATACTTGTTTAGTAAAATAAAATTTAGTCATTATTATCAAAGAAACAATTAATAAATGAAATATAAAATATAATATCTATCTTTGATTCACAATTTAAAAAAATTGAAGATAATATTAAGAAAACGTCAACATATTCTCGGGCTACGTCTTTGTTCAGGGCTCATTAAGGATCTCATAAGCCGGGGGAGAGGGCTTTGAATTATTATAGTACAATGCACCAGGGAACTATATTTAGACGATCCTGAGAAAGCAAAAACATAGAATACGACAAATGCTGGACGCATATTTTTAATGACTCATACCAAGGTATCATCTTTTTGTCGTTGACATCTGAATACGATGAATATAAGATCTAATCAAAATAAGATTTTATGCAGCTTGTTCTGGACCTGAGTATTTGATATATATATATATATATATATATATATATATATATATATATATATATATATCAAAAAGGAAAATAAGTGAAAATAAAAATATTAAATTTACAAAAATAGTCAAAGAAGAATAATATTATAATACCTAATGGGTGCCTAATGGATCATCTGTTCCTGATATCAAGCAAAAGTGATATCAAATATCGAGATAGATAAGATGTTTCCAAGTAAAATTAGTCTTTACCTGGCATTACTGCATCTCATTTATTGTTAGATTTAAATAACATATACCAAATATACTAGTTTAAGGTAAAGTATTATCACAACAGTTCGTAAAACAGTTCTGATTATTTTTCAAAAATTAGAATAAACAGATTAAGCAGAGCGCGACCTAAAGGTTTTGACTTCGAGCTTCGAGATATTGAAGAAGACCAAAACAATTATATCACAACAAATAACACCCATCAAACAAACAACTATCTGATCATGTTCAGTAAAACTCCCAGCTAATTCATCATTTTATCAGTTTATTTGCTGTTTTTTCGAAAAAGTTGTTACTGGTCATTTTTATACAACAGGGATAAAACAAGACCAATGTCTTATATTTAATTTTAAATGAATTTTATGAAAAAATAGCTACACTAATAATCCAAAAAAAAATATTAATTTTATGAGTGCATTTTTCATAAAGACAACACTGTATTTATCTTAATCTGGTATTTCACGATCAATGACCTCACGATGGTGGATCTTTTTACTCGCGGACCTTTAAGCACTGCTCTACACTATATCATTTTACAACTTTTAAAAATATTTGTAAAAAAGTAGAATTAGTTCGAATAACTGTTCTAGAAAGTAGAAGTGATCAAAATGCCAACTCTATTGGCTTTAATGATGCACTAATTTAACTAGATAAACTCATAGTAATAATTAATTTGAAAGTGTCATATTATAAAGAGGTGTATATGTATTTGTGTATAGTCAAAATGTAATATCATATTTGAACTGATAATTATTATATTTGCTAAATTTGTATGAAAACTGCTAAATGATTAGAAACTTATGATTAATAAAACACTAAATGATAAAGCTCATTGTATATAACAAAGAAAAAAGAAAACCATTTAAGCTTTAAAAGTTTCGAAATGATAATATAAAATGATCGATATAAAAATCGATAATTCTAATACATCAAGAATATTTAGACAAATAATTACGCTAAAGAAGCAGTTGATTATTAGAAATTGAAAAATAGTTTAAAATAATTTTCGCAGAAGATAAATAGACAAATCGGGCTTAACGAATAATATATTAATCTGAATAATAATTATCTATTGTTAAGCGAACTTTAAAAAGTAATTGTCAGAATTGTAGCAATATAAATAAAAAATCAGGAAAAGCATCTATAAATAATGACTTTGACAAATTACATGCAAATATTAAATTGAATTAGATTTATGGACTAGATGTACCTACTGATAATACTGATACTTACTGATATGCAATTAATGGAATGATAAAAATACAGAAGCATTTGATGTTAAACCAAAGTATGTGTTACTGGTTGATAATATGCTTGTTAAAAATATAGAAAACTTAGATTTTATGCAAGTGATCTGGTACTTAAATATCGTACACGATACTTTGAAAATATAATGAATTTACTTGGTAAATCATTTCCTACTATTGGCCGTTAGAATAGACACACGCAAAGTTAGATACATCGCGATATTCCTATAAACTTAGTATTTCTCGATCGAAGTAACATGTAATCCTCAATACAGTTCCAAAGTTATAACCTTTCCTAGAAGATACCTACACATTTTACTTCGCTTCAGAGTCAGTTTATAAGGCTTAACAATGTGACCTCTTGAGAAAACACATCGTTAATAGAATTTTTTACTTTTAATTGGCGTTGAAATTCACAGTGAATTTACTGGACTTATGCAAGCAAATTCTCGTTGTTTGCAAATTTCATTTTATATCGGTCGGTAATATAACCGACGCCAATTAAAATTGATCGTTACGGTTGCAAACCGATGACCGAAGGAATTCAATCGAATTGCGGTTGAAGTGATATAACAGGTCGATTGTAAGATTGTAAGAAAAATGTTGGATTTCTTTCAGAATTGATCGAACTGTTTTGTCCTTGGCTGTTTCACTACGTATAGTAAAATCCTGTTTTTTTATTATCTTTTTTATTTACAACTGTCCAGTAAAGGACATTCCAAAAATTTGATGAATTTACAATAGTCGGACGAAAAGGGACATTGTACACTACAAGGGCATGTTGGTAAAAACAACTCAGTAGTTGTTTTTCCATTCGATATAAAATTCACAATATTTTATTGATAATTATATAATTTTAATTATTTACTTATTGTATAATTTCTTATAAATAATGATTAAGTTATTTCCATTTTTTATCAAAGGAGTTGATGGCTTAAATCCAGTGGCTCTTTTCTTTTCAATTTTCTTGGATAGTTCTCTGTTATCAATGAGTTTGCTAATGAATTTGGGTGACTGATTAGCTTGTTTCTATACTTGTGTGTTTTTGTTATTACTTCATTTATGGTAGTTGTATTCGTGTCGACATGAATCAACCAGTTGGGAACATATTTTGGAGCTCCTAAGGCAATTTTCAAAAAATTGTTTTGAAATTTCTGTATTATTTCTATATTAGTCTTATGAGCACTGCCCCACAATTCTATACCATAGCACCAAATTGGTTTGACTAAAGATTTATATAAAAGTAGCTTATTGTATGAGCTTAGTTTGGATTTAGTCTCTAGTAACCAGTAAAGCTTTTTGGTTTTTGAACCTTAATATTTACTGTCGTTTATTATTAGTATACTTAAATAGTAATTATTTTAAAATGGCCAAACATTATTTTTGAATCTTCTGTAATAGCTATTAAAACTTGCAGTAACTATAATAGTTAAGAATAGTTAAATGCGGCGATTACTGGCGCGAAGTGCAAGTGTGGGATCTTAACGCGGCAATAATGTGCATCAAGTGCAGTACAAATTGCGATACACGTTGGTGCAATACATGTTCTTATTGTGAGGCCCGATGGAAAATATTTAGTATGGCAGCTGGTATCAACAATATATAATATGTTTACAACAAATGCAAGAGACAGTGTGTATAGGATTTATACCCTGTACCTCTTTGTATTGCCCATATATTTTTTTGCATTTCTTCACATATAGAAAGCTGTATTGTCTGTGAAACAGTCATGAACATTTGTTTATTGACAATAAATAATTATCATTAATATAAGGCAGATGGTTAATTAATGGTCCGCCAATAAAAAAGTTCACCACAATTATCTTAAAGTAGAGATTTTTTAACAATACTGTTTTAAACTAGTAGGCAAAAGATGCGTAATGAGTTTTTATCTGTCATATATCATATATTCGTAATCCAAATGCTTTGTTTCGTTGAAAGTTTTGTTGAAAAATAGTACAAAAATTTATTTCCATAATTATGAATTAATTGGCAATTTTACTGAACACAGATTGGTAGTTTTTTGTTTGATACATGTTATTTGTTGTGGTGTAGTTCATTCGATTTAAACAATATAATTACTGAAAACTAAATTGAACTTGAGACAATATTTAGAATATAGAATTTAGTGTATAATTGTTCAATTTATTTTTTCGTATTTTGAGTAAAGTATCCCAATTTTTTTAAACGTTCCACTTCTCTACTTCCTTATGCCAACAAACTTTTTAAGTTTTGAACTCTTACATATTAGTAAATACAAAAGTAATTATATTCACATTTAATAATTTATACGTTTTGTAGCAGATCTAATTGAGATATAAATTCTGGTACTTAATTCATATTATGAAAAGGATGTGAAACAAGGCAAATCATAGAATTTTGATTATTAAATTCATTAAAACTAACAATATTATTAAAATTAATCCCTGTTTTATATTCAGAGTCACTAATTTACAAGTCTAATAAATGTTAAAATTATAGCATTGTGATGCTTCCAATGTGGCCTTTCACCAGAACACTAGTTTACTAGTATATTATTTTATGAAAATTACTCCATCAACGAAATTATTTATTGTTAGAATAGTTAAGGGAAAAAGACACATGCGTTTTTAACAAGTTCTAATATGAAAATTGCTGTAAAATTAACTTGTTGAATAGATCACCGACTTCACTTATAACTCAAATTAGTGAAGTTTCTTCCTGAACGTGAGGTGGTAAAAATTATGCGGGCGAACTACGTTAGCCTTAAAGTTTAAAAATAGAAAGTTAGAGTATAAAGTACGCTATGTAACATTTCAGTAATAAAAAATTGAATTCATTAAAACATTTTTTGTATAAAAACTTATAAAAAGTAATAATTTGAAGTGCATTCCCAAACATTTTTGTTATTCGATGAAAAATGACTAATATTTTAATAAATGCTTTTCTAAAAAAATCACTTTAAATTAAAATGCAGGAAACTAAGATATTCTTTAAAAAATCGTCCAGCTCTCTGACAAAGTATACAGACACAGGAGGCGGTAATGTGCACGCAATGTGCTTATATGTGCGTAATAAAACATCAACATTTCACAGTCACAGCATCGCGCTCTTAAATCCGCTATATATGCCGGTTACTTGCGATAGTGGCTAAAAGTGACAATCGATTATCGAATAATCGATAATTAATTCACTGATAAATGTAGTACTTCATGATCTTGACATACCTACGAACTTAAATTTATATTTAGTGCTTCTAAATTTAAAAACATCATGTCTTAAAAAGATACTCGTCTAATGATTTTTTAACAATAAGATTTGATATCAGTTATCAAAATCATCTGCAAAGTTTACAAAATAAATAAAAATCACGTGTCAAGTAATACATAATAATTCATCTACAGTTAGAAGTTTATTGTTCTGTTGTTAAAAAAATGGCGCGTTGACACTAAACATTTTTATCTACAAGATTTGTAATAATTGGTAATAACTTTTCTATTGTATGGTTACAAACCACTGTCTAATATCAAATGTTAATAAAAACGCTCTATATTAAAAATTAAAAATTCTGTAATCAAGTATACTTTTTATCAATATTTGATAAACTTAATTCTTACAATTCATAATACATGTTTGTTATTTGACAGATAAATTTTTTGTCAGCTTTGCTAGGGTATAGTCATCATAACAGCTTAGATGAGAAAGATGAAGTATATTTGTTCGAACAAGTTTCCATTATTGCATTGAATAAGCACCCTACATCAACATGATCTGTAGACCGCCCTGCTTTTAAAGAGTCAAAAGTAAGTTTTTTTGCTCGATTTCTATTAATAATAGTTGCTATATGTATACTTCGTTTGTTAATTTGTTTTAAATTGAATTTTGGTAGTTATGTCCAGCAACTAGTTTTTGCGTAGATAATTTAAAATTATTGCTGATCAAAAAAGTGGCACAACCGTCCTACTCACGAAAAGTCCGAAGTATATAAAAATAGGAGAAAAGTCTTAATAGACTAACAAGGAAGTTGTTAGATCTATCATTACAGAAAAATTTAAAAATAAATCTTAAAGATTATTTTAAGACCATACTGAAAATTAAAAATCAATTTTGAATTTTTAGATTTACCGTTGTAGGAACATTATTGAGAAAGTTTCTATTAATTATATCATAAGATTTCAGATATGATTCCCAGTTTCTAAATTATACTATAATGCTAAATGTGAGATTTCAGAATTCATCAGCTTTTAATTTGTTAATTATATATTCTAATTTTTTATATGTTCTTAACATCAATTAGAACTTAACAAGAACTATGATCTGTTATGCTCACTTCTTTTATTGGCATTATTTCAGAGATGACAACCGGAACAGTTGTCCTAAAGAATGAATTTATTTTAATATCTTCTGTAATACCGATGAATTTATTAGTGTACAAATCCCGCTGTGGGCTATGTTTACATTGAAACATATTGCTATAAATATTTTCAAGTAGAAACCAATGTGACGTGGGTAACAAACCTGGAACAATCGATTCGAGGTTCTAACCGCTACGAAAATGCCCCAATATAAATTTATAACGTATCAAGTTACAATAATTAGCCTTTCATATAGTTTTTTGTAAATTATGCTTTCTCAAAATATATAGATAATTTTAGCAAAATATCGATTATCAATTCCAGAAAAGGTGTCCACTAAATGATCTTAGTCGGTGCAAAACGAGCGTCCGGAAAATAAAACGCCACGAGATTATAATAACCAGAAGCCGATGCCTTGTACGATTGTATTATTACTATTACTATTACTATAATACTAAGGTGCAATGGTGCGGCGATGCGATTGCGGCCGCGGCAGGCGAGCTTTGTAATTGCAATTAAATAATAGCGTTGTCAACACAAAGCTGCGGGTACTAGTACGAAAGGCAATACTGTGTAATCGATCATACTTTGTGAAAATGCGAGATATCATTCGCGATTTACAATTACTACTGCAAGAACAGTGAAGCACAACATCGAGATTGATAAGAGTATCTTTACTAGGTACATCAAATGTCTAGAACGACAGTGCCAAAATCCCTCGTTTGATCCGCTTCAAGCAATAGTGATATGAATTTTCTCTTGGAAGTATATATAGCAATATGTATCCAAGTAAAAATAACCCTGATCTGGAATTGCTTCATCAATAAATATTAGCAATTTTTCAGAAATTGTAATGCTGATTCATCACACAGAGATAGGACAACTGATTGAGCTGCTATATGCAAAACCGACTAGTATTAAATATGAGTCTGGTCTTAGGGCTTCTAAGTTCTGACTTCTGCTCTGAAAAAGAATTCCTACCTTAATTTCAGTAGACTTAAGATTTTTCGAAGGGTATTTAGGTTTAATAAATTGTTTTGTGTAACACGCCGAACCCATTTATTTGACATATTCATCAGGTACTTTGGCTTTCCCATAGACAAGTGGTCGAGGCTATGGGATTTCAATAAGAAGACCCAGGTTCGATATTAGCCTCACGCAGGCTTATGTCAAGGAGTAGTGACCTCATTTTCATTTGGAAATATAATAATGGCTATTACTGCCCTAGGGCAATTCTGTGAGCTGAGTCAAACTCCAACTCCATTTAGGCAAGAATAGTTTGAGAGATTTCAGATTGCCACACCTCACCGCAGTGCTGCCAATGGGCACTGCCTTATTTTCAATTAAAAACATAATTTTAATCTATATTTTCAAGTAAAAATGAACGTTGCTGCTGCCTGATGTCAGGTTGTCCATGGAGAAGTTCGAATACAACTTGGAAATATAGATGGCAAAATGTTTCTACATTGCTGCATCAACAAAACTTCATCAGTATTACAAAAATTATAATAATATAATCATCAAACTGAGATAGGACATACATTGGTTTACCTTCTGAAGTGACGTCATTAGATCAAAATTATCACAATATGATTAAATTATCACCCTAAATTCTGAGAGTTGTTCATATAAATAAGTAAACATACAACAAATGACAATCATTCAGTGAATGTCATTAGATTTTTGTGTAAAGTATAAAGTCTGGAATTCACCCGATATCGATTTAAAATCGTGCTTTTCTAAAAGCAATCGGGTGTAATTCTCCCAAGATATTTAATATCTTGTCAAAATTATAAGGTGAACGTGCCTTCTGCTGACTCCTCTTTCCAAACACCGGATTGGTGTTGCTAATGGTTAGAGGATAAGCCATATTAGCAAGTGAATTTTTCTAAATTTAAATTTTTCTAAGTCTTTAGATTAACTTTATTAAAATCAGTGCTGTGCATATTGAAGAATACAAGAATATTCCCAGGCAGGCGCCTGGGAAGAAATTAAAAATAATGAAAATGGAAGTATTAACGAGCGAGACCCTGAAAAACAAATACAATGCACTATCTGATCGGACTGACATGGACACGGACAGGGAGCTTGAGGAATATAAGAAGGTCAAACGGCGGAAGAAAGCCAAAAACAAGGAGGTCGAGAAAATTGATGTCGGGTCACAGCCATCCACTTCAGGCGTACAGGCAGCACCATCGAAGAAAATAGACATGAAGCAAGAGAAAATTCCGCCTATCATTGTAAAAGCTGAAATAGAGTTGAAAACCATCCGCTATATCCGGGATACAACGAAGATCAATTTCAGGTACCAGTTCCTAAAAAATAATTTACACAAATTTTATACCGATTCAATTACTGACCACGAGCAATTAAAAAACATATTGCGAGAATGCAATTACCCCTTCTACACCTACTCCTTGAAGCAAAATCTGGGAAAAAAAATAACAATTACGGGACTCCATCCATCTATAACTGAGGCAGAAGTTCGCGAAGAACTGCAACAGAAAGGAGCTAAAATAAAACAAGTGGTGCAAGTAATACGAAAACAGTCGGACGGTAGTCAACATAAACTACCAATATACATAATTTTAGTCGACAAAGACCAGGATATGGCGGAGCTGAAGCGGATAACCAATATTGGTGGACACATCTTCTCCTGGGAGACCTACAGACCACAGAACAGAGCGTTGCAGTGCCACAAATGCTTGAACTTCGGCCATACATCGTACACCTGCGACCTAAAGTACAGGTGTATAAAGTGCCTTAATGTGCACGCACCAGGTGCGTGCCAGAAACTGCCAACTGAGGCACCGATGTGTGTGAACTGTGGCAACGAACACCCGGCAAACTACTCAAAGTGCAGTGCGCTTCTCAACTACAAGGAGAAAAAGGAAAGTGATGCTCTCAGGAGAAGACAAATATACAGACCAGCACCAACACCAGTGCCGCTGACGAGGAGTTTTTCTTCAGCATTAAATAACACCAATGTTGGCCCAAATGCAAAATCAGCGTTTCCTCAACTCCCTGTTCCAAGGTCATCATTTCGAAACATGATCCAGTCCTCACCTTTACCGGCTGAGCCTACACCATCAACATCACCGATCCGGCCTGCATCATCATCATCACAGATCCGGCATGAACTATCACAATCACCAGCCCGGCCTGCCTGCAGCCAGTCCGATCCAGATTTCAATACACCAGAGGGACTTTTTGCTGCTATGGGCGAGATCAGGATGCTGTTTGCAGATCCCCAGGTAAAACAAATTTTTAGTGAGCTTTACAAACTGACAAAATCACTAAACACCAACATGACATATAACGAAAAATACACAACAATACTTAACTTTTTAACAGCATCTCCATAAACCAAACGCGCGACTTACACATAATGCACTTTAACTCTAACGGACTTAAAAACAACGTGGACGAACTGAGACAGACGATAACAAAATACGATTTGGACATAGTACTGATCAACGAGACACACTTAAAACCTACGGACAGACTCTATATCAACAATTACAAAGTTTACAGGAACGACAGACAGACGGTAGCACGCGGATGGGGAGGCACTGCGATCTTGATCAAGTCTAACATCAGACACGAGCAAGTGCCAAACCTGACAGCGGGCGGTTCTGAAATAACAGCTATTAATGTATACAAGAGAGGTCAAAAAGTAACCATAATATCGATTTACATCCCGGCAAGCGGACTAGAACATGCGGACTTACAAAGACTACTGGACTCGAACAGATTTGTACTTATGGCAGGAGACTTTAACGCACAACATACATCTTGGAACTGTAACTTTAACAACGCGAACGGAAACAGACTTTACGAATACCTGACTGAACACAACACCACAGACGCACAACTACACTATCCTGACACGCCGACCAGATACGCCACCGTACAGACACACCATCACAGCACGATCGATTTGGCATTGACAAAAAATCTACACGTAACATCCGAACCCATAACAAGAACACTTTTTAACTCAATGATTTTAACTAATGACCATTTCAGACAGACTAGACGTCGACCAGACTCCCAAACGCAAATTTTTAGATTACACCAGAGCCAACTGGCCAATTTTCAGAGACATCATCACAGACAACACACGACACACAATGCCAATCGATACCAACGCAGACATTGAGGAGGCTGTAACACACCTTACACTGACAATCACAGACGCCGTACAACAGACTATACCGACACTAGACTCAAGAACAACACCAGACAACGACTTGCCAGAACACATTTTATTGAAAATACAACTTAAAAATCACACAAAGAAACTGTGGCAGCGTACCGGTGACAGACTACTCAAGGAACATGTGAACAGACTGACCAAAATTATTTCCAATGATATACGTGACCACCGAAACAACACTTGGACCAAAAGACTCGAGAACTTAAATACTGACCCACACAAAATCTGGCAGACAGCAAAAAGACTGACGCAGAAACCAACATCCATACCTCCACTCAAATTAACAGACAACAATTACGCAACGACACCAGCAGACAAGGCGGAAATATTGGCAAAAAACTTTGAGAACATCCATAAACAAAATGCCAATATGTCAAACGCAGACCTGAAACAAGACGTACACGAGACAATTCAAAACTTCACTGACCTCCACAGGGACAAAGACTTACGAATAGACCCTGCCACAGTTTCCGAAATAAAGACAATAGTTAAAAAATTACCGAACAGGAAAGCACCAGGACCGGACGGACTACAAAACATAATACTTAAACAACTGCCGACGAACGCCTACATTTTACTTACGCGCATAATAAATAGACTAATGACAAAAGGCTGCTTCCCCGCTTCTTGGAAAACCTCCATCATATTTCCAATAGTGAAGCCAAGGAAACAGCCAGACATGCCACAGAACTACAGACCGATCAGCCTCCTCAACACAATGAGTAAGGTAGCCGAAAAGGTACTACTCAAAAGACTTAACAAACACATAAGACACAACAAAATTATACCTGACACACAATACGGATTCAAAGAACGACACTCTACACTACACCCACTGACAAAACTCATAGAAAATACAGTACTCAACTTCAACAGACGAAACCATACCGGATTGGTGTTACTCGACTTTGAGAAGGCGTTTGACACCATCTGGATGGACGGACTTGTACATAAACTTATCCAACTCAACTTTCCACCGTACATAACGAGAACTTTACACTCATACCTCTCAGACCGTAACTTCACTGTACAAGTAGACAACGGACTTTCGACGGTTAAACAAGTGACGGCGGGAGTACCGCAGGGCTCGATCCTGGGACCGTCCTTGTTTAACGTCTACATTCACGACATACCCACTGACGCCGACACAACGTTACTGACGTTTGCTGACGACACTGCCATATACAAATCATCACGATCACCGACGCTACTGACTACAAAGATACAGACACACATAGACAAGCTGATCGAATATACTGACAAATGGCAGATCAAAATCAATCCGCAAAAGACGGAGGCAATTTTATTTACAAAAAGCCGAAATGCCATGACTAGACTGACTGACTTGGACAAAATTAAAGTATTGGACTGTGAAGTTGAGTGGTCGAAGGATGTCAAATATCTTGGTGTGACCCTGGACCATAGACTCAGCTTCACAAAACATATTAATACAAAAATTGGACAGGCTTACGGGATGTTGAATCTACTGAGACCTCTCTTGAACCAGAACAGCCCGCTAAGCGTGCAAAACAAGCGGACACTTTACTTGACACTAATAAGACCACTACTGACATACGCCGCTCCTGCATGGAACGCGACGACTAAGACTAACTTACAGAAACTACAGACATTACAAAATAAGACACTACGAATAGTACTTAACAAAATAAGGGACCCACTGACTAGACATTACTACTCTTCAAAATACATACACAAACAGACTGACGTACCGACAATACTTGACTACATGAAAAAGCTTACTAAAAATTTTTACCTAAAATGTGGGGATCATCCTAATATTAACATCGCGGGCCTCGGCCAATACACAAGAGACGATATTTGGTATGGCAATCACGCCATGCCAAAATATATACTGATTGACCCATAGCAGTAAACGTAAATTGGCTCGATACAAATTTTCTCCCTTAGAATGAATAAATTTTTATTATGTTTTTCTTCTTTTTGTGTTATTATGTGTTATTATAAATAGTGCTATGTGATTTTTTTTTGGGGATAAATTTTCATTCCTCTTTTTTTGTCACACAAATATTAATTTATTTATATATTTTGAATTAATTATTGTTTGTAAAATCAAATCCAATGAAGGATACAATACCTTCGGGTAAAAAACCCATGTTATAAAGTGCAATGTACATAAAAAAAAAAAAAAAAAAAAAAAAAAAAAAAAAACAATCATTGTAGGAATGTGTTTTTGCTGACTTTCCAAAATATGTCACCTGGTCCTTTTAACCTCATATTTTTACGAAATAATAGCTAATTATTCAACCAATGCAAATTATAAATTTTATGAGTACATTTTTACAGAGATAACACTGGATCAGGTATTTTGTCAAAAATAATCATCAGCACTATTGGAATAACTATTTATCTGACTAATTTATAAAATTGATTTAGTTTATTTCAATTACTTTTTTAATTACTTATTTTTATTTTTTACAGCCTTGCCTGGGTTCAGTTGGTCTTTTTTATCTCATCCACAAGTAAGCGTATGAAGAATTATATAAAAAAACTGCTGAATCTATCTTAAAAATAACAATACATCTTATGAAACATATAAATAACATATACCAAAATGTTATAAGATCTCGTAAACTGAACAACAGTGTTCAAACCAAAAAAACTAACAACAAAAAAAATATAGATAGTTAAACAACTTTTCCATCTACTGTCATATATTGTTGTTAAAAAATTCTTAATTTTACTTGTTTTTGAGATATCGGTAAAGGAGCTTTTTACCCTGGACCTTTAAGCCCCCTTCTCTCCTTATTGTTTTTATTTATAAAATAACTTAAACATAATATAAACACTTTATTATATATTTTTTAAATTAATTCCTATATTATGTACTTGGCACCAACAACTTTATCGCCTATGATATGCCATAACGTTACCACACTTTCTCAATAAATTGCTATGAAATTTTCCAATATAATAGTATAAAAATGTTTTGTTAATCAAGACGTAGCCACGTAATGCAAACTCTCGTATGAACAATAGTGATTAATGAATTTACATTGAAAGGGACAAAAACGTTCCAGACAATAACATCTTAATTATTAGAAGCATTCCGAATAACAGTACTCTGTATTAGCTTGCAACAACTATGGGTGGAAAGTGGTAAATGATTTTGCATTGGGAAATATTAAATATATAAAATATTTTATTTAAAATATATTAATTATTTTAAATATATAATATTATTATATTCTTAAAAAAACATAATTTAAACTAATGTTTAGTTTCAATATTCTTATTATTATTGTGTCCAGAAGAAATTATTAATTTCTAATTATTTCTGCAAGAATCAAAATGGCAAAAGCTAACAATCATCTGTGATATTCATTAACATTTTTTTCAAAATAATTTTCAATAAATTTTTAAATAATTAATAACTAAATAATAATGTTTAAATAATATTAGTTCCTTTGCAACTACAAAAAACAAATTTAAACTAATTATTGCTTTGCGAGGAAGAATTTCAATTTTGAGTATAATTGTACAATACTAATTAAATAATGTATAATTATTACTTTGAGAAGAAGTAATACAATATTAAGAATAATTTACAATAGAAATTAAATAAAGTACTATATCAGTTTATTAATTCCACATATAATTATAGCAATATGGCTTGTATACAAAAAATATAAGCTTCTGTTTAATAATTAGTTTAATTCATATTCAATTATTCACTAATTACACTAGTCGATAATCATCATTAAATCTAAAAGAAATAGCCATAAAATGATTAGGAACCAGTTGACTAATTTAGTGTACTCACTGAGGTTATATAATTATTGTCTAATTATCTTGATTCGACTAATTTGATAATATGAAGATAATTTCAAGAATAGGATGTACCTACAATATATTTTTTATTTTAAATGCATCATTTCCATCTTAATTATATATATTTTAAGATTTGGTAACAAGCGTTTTGGAAAAATAAAATTCTTCGAAATATTGTTAGTGCTTATCAAATTTATTAGTAATTAACTATCTTTTTCGAAATATTCAAATATTAATTAATAATATTTTTATATATTTAGGTAAAATTATCATTATCATTAGATCATATGGAAAAATGTATCAATCAAGGACTATTAGGTATCTATATTGAATATTTTGCCTATCTAGATGTTTATAATGTTTAGATCGATTTGGGTAAGATTAGATTAGAACAGCAGTAAATAGATTTTTATTCATAATATTAATCAAAAGGAGTCATTTATTAATTTATACCTACATTTTTACTCATATTTTGATCATCGTTACACATTAGTGGGCATAAATAAATTGGAGCTTATAAAGTATTATAAAATATTTCATAAATAGTGTAGGGCATGGCACAAAGATTCAAATTTGCTTTTTAGTAATTATACTGTCTGCATAAACTAAATTTAACTATATCGCAAAACTATGTTCAGTAAAATTTTTAGTTAATTTCTACTTTTGAAAATTTGTTTTTTAATATTGTCCTGAAATTCGTCATCTGTTCCTTTTTATATCATAGGCGTGTTAATAGAAACAGACAGAGGCTAAAAGTAATCCAGTGCTTTATTTTTAATTTTAAAAGGATTTTATGAAACAATAGCCACATTATTTAACCAATGCAAAACACAAATTGTTGAGTACATGTTCTACAAAAATCCTTCTGTATACAACCTTAACCCTAGTTTCTTATCAGAAATATTAATCAACAGAGTTGAAATAACTCTTAATTTCAATTTTTTTGTAAAATTGTTATTTTTAACTCAATTTAATTTTTTTATTTACTATTATTTTTATGTATTAAACTTTGCCAGGGTAAAGGTTTAGTTGGTTTTTTTACCACACCCACATATAAGCTTTGGGTACTTTTACTGAGATAATGCTATAAATAACCTTGATTTGGTATTTTGTCAGAAATATTCATCAGCAGAGTTGGATTAACTATTTATTTGATTTATCTCTTGTATATATTTTTTAAACCTAATTTACTTTTCATTTAAACATTATCACGGGCACAATTTAAAGATTATTTTACCTCTTCTCACCTAACATCAGGTTTATTTTTAACATCTTGAAAAGAACGTTAAAATTGTAGATTTTTTTTCGAATTCAGATAAAAATAATAACACATGATGTCTTCTTACTAGATCTGCTCTTCTCTTCCTATTTTATATTATATTTTATATCATTATTATTTCCTATTATTTATTTTTTCATCTTTCCCAGGGTAAAGGTTCAGTTGGTTCTTTTTACCTCACGTATAAGGTATTATAAAAAAAAACTGTTGAATCTATGTATGTGAGAAATAACAATACAAATTATAAACAAAATTCATAACTTATACTTAATAATTATATTCATGTATCATGAACTGAACAAAAGAGCTCAAAAACAAAAAATACTACCAACAAAAAAATACTTTAGTTATAAATGTTGAACTCTTAAGCTAGTTAGACATCTTATGCCTTCAACGTTGAAATAGTTTCCTTAAAAATGTCTAAACTTTATTTGTTTTTGTGGTAAAATGATAGTGAACCATTTTATCAGCGAACCTTTAAGCTTCACACTGCCTTAATGTACATATTTGTCACAGACATATAACACTATAATTGTTAGTATTTATGAATTAATTAAAAATTGTGGTTGTAAAGTGCTTATAGAGAAGTCATACTATTCCACGCATCCAAAACAAAGTCGGAGTCTGTCTTCATCAAATGCTGATATAAGCAACAAAATGAAAACAAAGATACGAAAGTTAACAGGGGCTTTGAAAAGGATCCACTCTTTCGGCAAAAAAATAAGATACTAATTCTTAAAACGCAAATAATACCTATAATTTTATATGGAATAACAACATGGAGCCAAACAACTAAATGTAACCTAAATGACATACATAGAATAATGAATAGAGCCATAAAAACAGCATATAATTTTCCACATTTAACACCCACCAAATACTTTCAGACAGAAACAAATAATCATTCACTTAATAAGATAACAAAAATAGAGAAATGCAAATTAATACATAAACTGAAATATAAAAGAATTAAAACAAGTACAAGAAGAGACACAAATCAAGATATACATAAACACTGCACTAGACAACACAACAATTTTCACATTGAACACAATAGAGAGAAAAAATTGAGAAGAAATGTCATATGGTGCGTTAGTAAAATATATAATGAATTGCCAAATGATATTAAGATGACCAATGATGACGATAAATTTAAAAGAAAAATAAAGAAATATTATAAGGAAAATGAAGAAGACTGAAGAGTTATATAAAGATATTTTAATTATAATAGATATTATATTAATGAAATAGTCAATGTATTTATAAAATATGAAAACTGTTTTCATAATCTCTCATACCAGGCACCTGTGTCTGTCTGAGATATGAAAATAATGTATATATATATATATATATATATATATATATATATAAATAAATAATTTAAGCAATAATCCTGATTATAATAAAATTTGATACTCAACATATCACGGTCTCTATTACTTAACCGCTTCATTGCCAGTTAGGTAAATGTTTGTCTATTAATAAATTGTCTAAAGCTAGCGGAATCTTCTAGGAGTCGCCGCTTGCCTAGAATCTAGCAGTTTTTCGCCTTATGGGGCGTGAGAGAATCCGGCAGATGCGTGCATGGTCATCCGCTCTTCGGATGCCGATATGTGGATAAATTGACGAAAAAAATAAACTCCAACACAAACGCAGAGTGCATCGGGATTAGCCAAGGCGCCGCAGGGATAAAAAATCGAAAACTTTTAGTCGGAAGCGCTTTTGGAATTGCAAATAAATGCCAATTTACGGGTATTGAACTATCTTTGTGCATAGTATTGTTATATATAATTGTTTCTGCAATATGACATGTAAAAAATATAATTTTGTGGTATTATTTCAATTATAGAGTAGGCCGGGGCACGAAGGTCCAATTTGACTTCCAGTACGTATACTGTCTAAACCTAATGAACTACATCACAACACTTAACACGTATAAAACTAACAACTATCGAACTATGTTCAGTAAAATTCACAATTATTTTCTGATTATAAAAATGTGTTGTTCTGCTATTCAAAAAATTGTCACCTGATCCTTTTTACCCCATAGGCGGAGTAAAATGAGATGGCCAGCGGGTAAATATATCCCATATCCTATTTTTAATTTAAATGATTTTTACGAAATAATAGCTACTATTTAACTAACGCAAAATATAAATTTAATGAGTACCTAATTTTTTTACAGAAATAACACTGTATATAAACTAGATCTAGTATTTTGTCAGAAATGTTTCCCAGCAGAGTAGAAATAACTATTTATTCAATGTATCTCTTGTAAAATTGTTTTTTTAACATAATTTACTTCCCTATTTGCTCTTTTTTATTGCTTACAGTATAACACCTTTACCCTGGGTAAAGGTTCAGTTGCTCCTTTTTGTTAATCTGACTTAATTAAATTAAAACAATTCAAAGACAAATACTTGTAAATTATAATGACTTGTGAATTAAAGAACAATTTTTCACAACCAAAAAATCTAACAACAAGAGAATTTTTTTTTACTCTCGATAGCGACGTTGTAAGAATTAGGATGATTGGCTGATTTTTAATCGTTTTCCCTCTACTTTCAAATATCGTTGTTGAAAAATTTTTAACTTGTTTTTGAGAAATCGGCGTTGGACCTTTTTAGCCGCGGATCATTGAACTTCGCTCTACCTTAATTAATGAATATGAACAACCGTCAGACTTTTATGTGTAGAAGACATAAAAAATTGCGAGTTTCTCAAACTTATACTTTTTTTTAGGTTTTAAAATAATCATCAACTAGTTGGTATTGATATTTTACCTTGAGGCAAGTTACATGAACTTTCCGGTATGTGTAAATAATCGACTTATTCAATAAAAAATGAATTAATTTATGAGTGATTAAAAGTATTCCGAATGGATTTATTACACATAATTGAAAACGAACGAACGCGTTAACTCGGAGTATTTTCTAAAAGCAAATTTTCACAAATCAATAACTTTAATAATTGAACCAGTTTTTGTAGGACTTTAATGGTTTCGTATGTTTGTTAAGACCAAATACTCTATCGTTATAACAAGTAAATCGTCTAATTTTAATTTTAACAAACGTCAAAAAAACTACTCATTTTTTCAAACTTTTAAAATTAAACTACTTGTCGCAAGGCCGTAACATTTCAGTAAGGTCTATAAGACCATGATATATATCGCCAAAAAGAGTTGCAGGAAGTTAAAAATAAATTATTTAAAATTTGTTAATTGTTGTTTTTTAAAACCGGATTCTATAACAATAATAGTTGTCTTTTTAAAGATCTACAGTATCTATTATGAGAAAAGTTTTCTCGGGTGATTTCTTTTTCAATCTTCTACTTGTATTATACAAATAGTGTTTATGCAATATACTTGTATGGTGCTCCATGTTTCCAAAGTATTGACTTTTTTTAACAATTGTCAAAATATTGTGACGAGAAGTATTTAAATTTCACTCGCGAATTCCGATACTTATATGAATTTTGCAGCCGGAGCGGCGGCATCCGAGTCAAAAAGGGTAAGGTGCCCTTCTTTGTGGGCTATGTAGTATTATCGCTTGCTCAACAGGAAGAATTCTCTTAGCATCCCACTCCACCTGTAGAACAGTAATTCCCTGTAGGAGACTAGTAGCTAACGAATGGAAACCCAGGCAATAATATCAATTATTGTACAATATTTCAAATATAATTTCTACCAGCTGTCCTACTATCGTCATCGTTCTTGATCCAACAGGTAGCCGCTAGGACGCGGATAGAAGGACGGATGAATCGCAATATACACTACTACACCATATTAACCCGGATCGAATATCGACATTGTATATAAGGTACAGGTTATTGTAATCCTGACAAAACGCGATCAGATATCCGATGTTTTCACATTATTACTAATATTACGGAAAATATAAAAAAACAAGCTTTTGATAAATTTTGTAGACATTTATTTTATTTCCTGCACCTAATTGGCAACATTTTGAATTTAGATATTAATTGTTCTTATTGCTTAATTATTATTGATGTTGTTAGTTTAGTATGAGAAATTTTGAGATTTTAAATTATTTTCGGAAAAGTTTAAACAAAGAAAAGCTTATTTTATGCAAAATTGTAGAAGTTCAATAGAAGGTTGGATTAAATAATAATGATTCAAGTTAAATAATACTACCTATTAAGAAGATTATTTCAATGACCCACTAATTCCTATAACTAGACTCTATAAAATAAATTATTATTCATTCAGATTAATTTGATAATCGCAATTGTTGCTCATCTCAAGGTACATTTTGCTCAAATTGTTTATTGAAGTAAAACTTCTTTAGGCGCAACTAAGGTGTAAATCCGTACAAATGCAACGGAAGTGAGTTACAGCAGATAAGATAAGAGTCGAGTTCCAATCAGTCGTCATTCGCTCTCGATGATATCATTTCTATACGGGTCGATTGTGATTAGTCGTCGCGTATGTGAATAGAGATCTGCCGTTGTATGCGTACCGGATTCAACGTTGTATGCAAACCGGCGTCAACGTTGTATGCGTACCGGTATCAACAAGGAAATCGGCATAGATAAATAAACATTTTGAAGTTACATCGAAGTGAAAATCTTGATTTAATGAAAAATATCTGAATCAGAAGAATATTTTACTTTGTCCCTCGTAAATAATGAAAATAATAAAACAAATGCAGCATTTGCGCCGTGTATGAAACATAAGTTTATTGAAATAATTTCTATATTATTCATAGTTTCTATGAATCTTTGAAGTTATTGAAATGAAATATATTTTTTAGGCAAAACAGATATTACAGCTGTTCAAAAAAATGAGATTATATCGCCAGCAACTATCAGTCAGCAACAAAATACTATCAGTCAATGAATGTAAGTTAATTTTAATTACATGGAGTTCTTCAAACACAATTACATGATGAATGTAGTTGCGAAAACAATATTTGTGTAGGCGTTTTATTAATCCGCAATTACTTCATTACTCTAATGAAGATTCATTTCTAAATGCTAATTATAATGACAAACCTATGTCATATTTGAAGTATGACTTTAACTACATTATTGTTTTTAAATATTAAATATATTTTTAATGCTATTATAAACATATAATTTTTAATTTATCATTATATAAATGTGTATAATGGTTGACACTAATAAATATGTGCATCACGAGTGTTACCATATTACTAATAAACATTATTCAAAATTGTTATATGATGTATTTATTTTTACTTAAATGTCATCTTGTATAGTAGCAAATAAGTTTTACTTCAATCGCGTGTGAGCCTTACGCGCACTTTTTTTATTTTCATATATATTTGCATCTATTAAATAATAAAATATCAGCAGATTTTCTGATAGTCCTTTGTAAAATGTCTAAATGGAATGCTAATCGATTAATTGGTCGTCGGGGAATGAAGCTCAAATTGAATAACAAACTATCTCATCGAAGGAAAGATTACTAATAATAAGATGTTTGTACAAGCAAAATATAAGAAGACTCAAAAAGAAATAGTTATTCAAACCCATACAGAATCATATTGTACTATAGTGATTATTATAATAATCATTGGCTGAAACTATTTACACTTTTTGACCAATTAGTATTTTTCTAAGCTAAGTTTTGATTTATATGCCCTATTTTATTATTTTTGAATTATGAAAGAATTTATTTCATTCTCACAAGCTGAAATAACAAATCAATATTATTGCATATATATTTTTGCACAAGTTATTGTAAAGCTTTTATTTACTAATACCAATAACAGTATTTGCTTTTTTTATTTTTTTTATAAACACCCAATTGCAATAGCGTGCAAAATCTGGCCAGAGGCTATTATTGGCATTTCGGGAAGTTATTTGAAACAGGATGATACGCTCGATTTACAAATCATAATAGAATGACCGTGTAATATTTTGCCTCAAAGATTTTACATGATCAATAAAGTATTTTTAAGAGCAACTGAGTAAACAAGTCAAAACATTAAATTTTATAGATTGCAATTTTTTTGAGAATTTTGTGAGTTTTGCTCCTGAATATACTTAAATAAGCAACAAAAATTTAAAAATTTAAAAGTATTCTCAGTCTAACTGATTATTCGTAACTAACTGTTGAAAATATATGTTTTCTTTCAGTTTTACTAAAAGAATTTTAATAGATTTCAAAAAATCATATACCATTGGATTTATATCGATTAAATATAAATTTCGTATGTTCGGTGAATGGATTTGTCGAGTCTTCTTTTTGAGTTGACAGTTGATTTTCAATCTTATCTACTGATATCTAAAAAAAATATCTAAATCAGAAACCGTTCATTTATATTGTTTAAATATATTCTAAATCTACGCAATTATTAGTTTGAATCATAATTTTTTGATAATAACGTTTTTTCAGAAATTTTTAAGACTATTTAAAAGACTCAAAGTTAATTTCAATGATACATGTTGTGAATGGTCTCGATTACCTTTGGATGCATCCATTAATCAGGTGAGGTTTTTAGGAGGAGGGGGGGGGGAAAACTCACGTGATATTTGGTGGTATCACCAAGGGGGGTCTAAAAATCCTTAAAAAATCGGTCACGTGATTATTGGACGCCCCCTTTGAATGAAGGTTGGTAGGGCAGTGTATTACAAAATTTTGATCTAATTTCTTTTAATTTAAATTGTTTTAACTTAACATTAATTGACCCTTAAAATCCTAAAGAAAAAATCCACATACCCCTAGTTCTCACTTTTATTTTTAGTTTACAGTCTCAAGGCAATTGTAATATATTTAGACCATTAATGGTAACGTATTTCAGCAATGGAGTAGTCTTTGAAGAAATTGTTATGAATGGTAAGTGTCATTCGGTGAGAAACGGTAAGAACACTGAACTTTTGTATACGGTCTTTGCAAATGACACAGTTATCTTTAATTGTGAATAACTCGTAAAAGTACGGCGACTAAAGGCTATTGTAAGATTATTTATATTGTGCATCATATAAGGATTGACATGGAGGTGAAATAACTTGAACTAGTGGTGTATAACACAGAGCTTTAAAGTAAATTGGTAAAAAATTGTATGAATGGAGTGTTGAATAAATGATATTAATAAAACTACCTGCAACGTGCTTTTGCCAAAAACTAATTAGCAAGTCTCGTTGTCAATTCAAATCGAGCATCTAATTGGATTCTCAGTTTTTTCAAACCCCAAAATTTTTTAGTTTATTTCCCTCGTATTTCCATACTGCTGGACTTGCTTTTGATTTCATGTTTTTTGAATAGTTTAAATTTTAGGAGATCTTGAAGTGTAAGGTGTTAATGTGTTCTATCAAGATATTCCGAAGTAATTATTCATTTATTTTGAATACCCAAGCTAGCAAATGAAAGTGCATAAAATTCAACAGCTGCAACAATTAAATAATGTTATAAAATCAGAAATAAAATGCCATTCCTATAGAGAACCTAATTTGCAAGGTCTTAATTAATGCTTCGCATATAAAGCAATCACTTATAAATCAATCAAAATTTATATATTAATTCCATGACATTCTAATTAACTTTTATTATTATCGGAATTAGTAATCGTTAATAGATACACAAGTTAATCTAAGATGTTAAAGTGCTATAAAAATGCCATTTAGATCCCACTGTGCCGATGAACTTCATAAAAGTATATATTTTGATATAACTTATAATAATAATTATTGGAAATGGAAAAAAATTAATCATTATTTATAAGAATTTATTTATTAAGTAAATAGTTAAAATTATATAATTATCAATAAAATATTATCAATTTCATATATAATATAAACAACTACTGAGTTGCTTTTTCCAACATGCCTTTGTAGTATACAATGTCCCTTTCAGGCCGACTATTGTAAATTCATCAAATTTGTTGAATGTTCTTTATTGGATAGTTGTAAATAAAAGAAATTATAATAAAAAAAAATCTGTTATCTTGATGTTTGGTGATAATTTTTCACAATTTCTATTGAATGTGTACAATATGTCTCAATAGAAATATTCGTTAGATTTGCAATTTCTTTGCAATTAGGTAGTAATCGACTTCATCGTAAAAATTCTTAAGATACTGGAAAGCCTTTTTATATACATAAAACATAAAAGTCGACAACTGAAAAACATATTAATGATGACGTAAAGACCGGCCCATCTATTTATATAAAATGATAGCAAAGAATTTTAAATTGAATTCAATTTTAGCCTTTTTTCAAACTAACATTTCTAAAATATATTATTAAGTGTAAAAATGCTTTTGCGAGCAATAAACAACCTCATAAATAAATATTCTTTTATGATTATTTGGTATTTGGTAATACATATAATTTGGTGATAAATTCTGAATCAAACAAAATTTTTTTTATTATTCTTGCCATCAGCAACATGTTAAAAAGCATATTATTTTAATAGCTTCATAATGATGGAAATAATTTTCAATACTTACAAAAATTAAAAATTATAATATTACTGCAAATGTATAAAAAAATACATGAATGAAGAAGATATGAACTGTATCAAGGAGCTTTCCATTGTGATATTACATTTCCTATTCATTCATTTAGGTTTTTTTAATTTAAATTTTAGTTAAACTTTAAATAAAATATTAGATAATCTTAGATATTTTTAAGTGAAATTACAATAAAAGATAGTCTTTCCATTGAATCACCATCAATATTATGAATTTACGAATATTTGATTCAACTTTGAAGTAGTGATGTTAAGATGGCAAGATACTGCCAATGAATCACATGGCTATCATTAGTATTAGACTAAAAAAATGTGTGTAGTTTTTCATTAAATTTTTAAATAAAATTAATAGATTTCGTTTGAATAAGATATTGATTAATATCTACTTGCCCACGCAAAATTTAAACTGCAGTGGCTGGAGTAAAACTTCTCATCTTTAGTTTATATAATAAATATATTCTTTTTATAATATTTTAATTATTATTTTGAGCAGCAATCAAAGCTTACGAGTTGTATAAGCTATTGTGCTAATTTGACTTAATATTGTATTTTCAAAATTGTTAGTCTAGTACTGGGCAACCCAGTCATCTTATCACTACCTATGTGATTAATTGTTATAACAATTTCTGTAGTATGGAAAATATTTATTAATGCAGCAATGCCAAATCAAGTTTATTTCCACTTGCAAACATATTGCTATATATAATTCCAAAGGGTATATTGGGTAAAATAGAAGGACTGAAAGGAATGGGAAAAAGAAGAATGCAGACCATTGACTACTTACGCGAGAAGAAAAAATACAGGGAATTGAAAGCCGAAGTTCCATAGCAGAAGTTCGGAAAGTAAAATACATAAAAAGGGATGAAAATTAGTGGTAATTGGTATGATAGACGACGAAGAGCAAGGAAATCATTTATTTGTGGTAGCTCTCACACCATGAACCTGCCTTCGGGCAGACTATAATTGATTATTATTATTATATTTCCAAGTGAAAACCGTTGTCACTACTATCACTATGCTTGATGGCAGGCTCCTCGAAGTGAAATCGAACCCTAGACCTCTGATTTAGGTCCAGTAGTCTTAGCCATGATTTAAATTCTTTGACAAATATGATTGTGTAAAATGCCAGTTGAAATAAAAATATAATCTACCCATGACCTGATTGCATTCCTTTTATAAGGTACAAAGCTGTCGCTGACACTAACAGTGCATGGTCTGACTCTGTAGTTCTTTCCTGCGCTGATGTTTTCTCGGCCGTCTCACCACAAGTGCCTTCAGAAGAGACAAAACCTCAAAGAGCGGATAACCAAAGACAACAAACAATGTCTCCGCGGAATAATAACGATAATGACACAATGACCAGATGAATGGCAGATGATCCATCATCGGAACAACGCCGAGGAAAAACGGACAAGTCACAAAGCCGCAAAAAGGTGAAAGGTTCCGACGTGCGAAGGCTTTCGTTTCGCAAAACGCGATGCTGATAAATTCTAGAAGAACGATCTATATGTATCAACAACAGATTTGCTGTAATATTCATAACAACTTAGTTATCTTAATTTTTAACTTCCCGCAGGGTAGTTATAGTAATGGGCCGAAAATCGAAAATGAAATTTTTTGCATTTCTCGATGTTTTGAAGGTTTCTGAACATTTTGGCATACCTCAGAAAAACTAGATGTGTGTGTGTGTTTTGTGTGTCCGCATTTTTTCATTCACGTTTTCGGGCGCACGGATCAACCGATTTGAATGGTTCAAAAAACGTCCGATTCCTATTGATAGAAAGATGTGCTGATTAGTTTTTGGCATAGGCAGGTCCAGCCGTTAAGGAGATAAAGAGTAAAAAAAAAAGAGTAAAGAGTGCAGAAAATGGAAATTGTGGTTTTGAGAGAACGGAGCATCCGATTTGAATGATCTAAAAAACATTCAATTAGTAATGATTGGGATAAATGGCTATTAGAATTTGGCAAAGGCAAGCCCAGCCATTTTGAAGATACAGAGCTAAATATACAAAAAATGGCAGTTTTTAAGAGAAATATGTATACAAATTGAATGATTCAAAAAACTTTCTGCTCGTGTTGACAAAACAATTGTTTTTGGAAAAAAAATTCATTTTTTTTGTTCAAAATTACATGTGAATTGCTTTCAAGATTGGCCAAGCTATCATAAGTATTAGAATTAATTTCACCTTTCAGTTTTGTAAACATGAAAAATCTTAGGTCGATAAGAATTTCAAATTGTTTTCAAATCAATTCGAGTAATATGTCTTGGAAATGGTTTTAATTATTTTTCTGTAAAGTTTAATAAAAGAATGTTTTAGATTCGATACATTTATTATTAGATTTTAAGAAAGTTTAATCTTAATGTGCAGATCATAATTCTTATTAGAGTTAAGTGAAAAACGGTCTAGAATAGTGCTTCTTAAACTATGAGTCGCTACCCCAAATAAGGTCGCGGAGAAAAATTCTGGGGTCACGAGTGATTTTAATGCCAAATATTCATATTGTTTCATAACATCACGTCTTGATTTTTGTTTGTTCTCAACAAATTCCTAAACTATATAATATATAAATTATTTAAAAATATTATAGTATTTTTTATATTTGTGGGGTCGTTAAGAAACTCGCAATCGTAAATGGGGTCCCGAAGGACAAAAAGCCCTGGTCTAGAACATTTTGGACTTTGGGACCGATTGATTAGTTACCATTACCATCGATTAGTTAACTTAATTTTCGAAATAAACTTAAGTCGAATTAAGTAAATTATTTTCACGTATCGGGAAGTTCACGCAATTTACCAAGACAAAATGTCACTCGCGCCTATTTATATCGTAATTTATCTATTTAAGATACTATACTTTTGAATATAACACTATTTAACAGTAACAGTAAAAAAAGTAAAAATGTATAAAAGTTTACACGTGGGTGGGGTAAAAAGAACGAACTGAACCTTTATCCTGGCAAAGGTGTAAACAATATAAAATAGTAAATAAAACAGTAATTTAAGATAAATAAAACAATTTTACAAAAGATAATTTAAATTAATAGTTATCCGAAATAATTTATTCCATCTCTGCTGATGAAGATATTTGACGAGATACCAGATCAAAGTTATATACAGTAAAAAATGTACCTATAAAATTTATATTTTTCCTTGGTTATATAAGTAGCTATTATTTCGTTAAATCTCTTTAAAATTAACTGGTTATTTAATAATTTACCTCGTATGGCGTCGAAAAAACAGGTAACAAATTTATGAAAAACAGCAACAAAAAAGCACATTTCTACAATGATAGCAGCGAGTTTTACTGAACACAGTCAGATAGTTGTTTATTTGACATATGTTATTTGTTGTGACATAATTGGTTTAATTGCTCAAACTCAAATTGGACCTTTGTACCCCACCCTATCTTACTCCATTTATGTGTCTCGAATCTTTCAATAACATTGTCCTGTCCGTGTTGCAATTTTATGTTTTTTTTAGGAACAGCATTCCTTTTCTAATCTCATTATGTAGGTACATGCATAAACCTTCGCCTGGACCATGTGGAAACTTGGATCATGTTACAACGATACAAGATACTTCAACAATATTATGACAACTGTTTTGTTATGCTTAACATAAACATTGCACTTACAAGGATATAATGCTTGCATAATAAGTAAAACACTTGAGTGCAGGTAGTGCTGAAGAAGTTGCGAATAGTGGGAGCGCTGAGGGATAATTTATATTATACAGTTTAGTATTGTATTAAATGTTTTATTTTTTTATTTTAATTTAATGATTATCTCTAAAAAATAGTCGCAAATTTTAAATAATAAAGAATGAAATTTCTACTATTATAATTGATTGATGATATTTTACTGCAAAATTTTAAATATAATAATTTAATTTATAATATTAATAATATAATATTATATCAGAAAATAATATTATTATATCTATATTTTAAATTAAATCGTTTTTACACATGAACTTACACACATATATACATAAAGAAATACACGATAACGATATTTATATTGAGTGACCAAAACTGTATTTATGTAAAAGATATCTTATATTTGCACATGATGATTAAATTTGAGATCTCTTATTATGGGATTATAGAATTTATAATCAATTAGAATATGTCGCATTATACTTTAACAAACATAATTTAGTTAATGCCTATTTTATTCGCACATAATGAGGTATGCTTCCTAATCGAGAATAGTTCGCATAATTAAAGTTTCAATTAATTTTATTCAACACCTATTTATTCATGCAAATTGTAAAAGAATATAAGTATAAAAAATAAAATTTTAGTAAACTGAATTTTAATCTAAATGGCAACTAAGCATTTAGATACTAAGCCAATTAAAATCTTCAGATAGAGAAACTGGTCATTGTTAAGGGGGTAAGTAGTGATAGGCGTTTGTCAATCAGATTTAAAACGATACTAGAATATTTTGGACAATTGGTATTATAGTTATATATATTATTCTACGAACTATACCGCAGTACAATGCTGTAGGAGGCGTTCATTAATCACGTGAGGTTTTTTGGGGAGGGGGGGTTTGACAAAAAATCACAAAATATCACATAGGGGGGGAGGGAATCGGGAATATAGTAAGATATCTCGCGAGAATAAGATATATGTGCAGGTGTGTCATTTTTGATAATAGCAAATTTTATAACTTTAAATTTTGCTAAATTGTCTAAATAGTTGTTTTGATTATTTTAATTTAAATTACACATGGGGTTATTTGAAACAAGGACTTAGTGCTAGTTGCTATATATATCTGAAGGAATTCTATTCAGAAAACTATAAATAGATAATTGAAATTATAACAAAAAAATTCAAATAAGAAAGCGTAAAAAGCAAGATGTAATTGAAAAAATTGTAATGGCATAATATATGAAAATATCATAGTGTCTAAATAGATAGCAATACGATTAGATATGCATTTTTTTTGCATAAATTGATGGTGTTAAATAAAGGTTTTTATCTTCAAATAAATGAATGCATATCAATAAATGCAATGCATATCATGCTCAATCATTTTAACAACTACTACAATTTTCTGCACACGCCGAATTTGTATACTAATTTTGTTTAATTGTTTTATTTAAACTAATTAATAATGTATTCAATTACATTTTTATATTTAAATATAGAATCGTTGCATGATATAATAAATTTTCCATCAATTCTCCGTCTATGATAGTGAATGGCGTAGTTATTGAATATCGATTTAGAGATAAAATAAATCCACTTACAAAGCGCTAACAAGAGGATGGGATGTGATATAAAGATCAAGATCTCTCATCTTTTCGCATGTACAACTTATTAGCTACGCACGGCTGATGTTGCGAATTTTATTTTGGGTACTTTTTTTGAAATACACATGTTTTAGGATTGAAAACCTCATACCAAACAAACTCATGATAATTAATAGTAATAGAAGCAATTTAGAGTATGTAAAATAAACCAGTAGGACGCCACGATTAAAATATAAAAATATTTAGTTCTTTGATATTAACATCATAATGAGAAGAAATAAATACAATAGAGCTTTCTTAAAGTAGAGATTTTGTTTCAGACATGTTTTTGAAATGCACATGCGTTAGGATTAGAATTCCCATAGCTCACAAACTTAAGAAAATTGATAGCAATACAAACATCTAGGATTGTGATTGATAAATTAAACTAGCAAGACACTGTAATTTTTAAAATATTGAATGGTTTGATAGCTTTATCAAAATGAGAAAAAATAAATAGAGTAATATCTAGGAAAGGTAAGGTTTAACCATTTTGTACTAAAATTTGAAGCTATTCTATTCTTATACAAAGTCTAATAAATTACCTTACAGTTTAAGATTATCTACCAATTAAATATATATCTTAATAAATTAACTTTATTATAATAATCTTATTTAAAACTTTGCAAAAAACTCAGGAAAAAAACTGATGTAACATAAATTAAAGCAAGGAATGTTCATAAAAATTGTGAACTATGGCAAAATATGATATTTTTAAAAACTTAAAGATATAGAGGGTCCAAAACCTTAAAAAGTTGTAACTGCCCTGAAAATAAAATATTTTACGTTGATGGGAAATTATGACTTTTAAGGGCAACCAAGAGCTTTGATATAATTATGACTATTTTTCGATTATTGTGGTTAATTTTTACTAATTTCATTCATTTAAACTTTAGAACTGTGATCGTTAATAACTTTTCTAACTAATGAGAACGACTCCCTTGGATAACAAATGTTATCCTTCATAGATCTACCGATCATTAAATGTTTGATTAAGGTTTATTTTATAGATAAAAGAGTCAAAAACAATGCAAGTTTTCAATAATTAGGAATTTTTGTTTGTCTATGAATTTAATTCTAATTCTATTTCTTTTTAAATCGGTCAACTTTGAGAAGTCCTTTTTTATAAAATAATTGTATTAAAGTGCGTTGACAAGTTTCATCAAAAGTTGGCGCATTTAATCAGAATTGTAAAATGGTAAAATACTTGATCGGTTTATTTTTAATAAAATTCAAATGAAAATAAAAATTTAAAAATAATATGATGTTTACTTCAATTGAAATGTTTGTGATACAAGCAAACTTGAATGTGAGCAAAATTTTTCAATGATATATTATAAAATATTTGTCTATTTACGTTTTAAATGTCCTCTCCTTATGATGCACTAATAATTCAACGGCATAATTATTTTATATGATTACTCATTTTAATTTTATTGTAGTAGTAAATAGAGTATAAATATAAGTGTGTTCATTATAGTAAACTCTGATTTAAGATCTACTTACAAAACTAATAAACAAAATTAACAGCTGTTGTTTTATTCGCACTTGTACTGTTTTCCCAAATATGTTCCCAAATTTTTCCTGTAAAGTTATCATATCGCAAAATCAATTATTCCATCTAGTGACCTTCACAAATCTATAGTATATCTTAACAAATGGCAAAACAACAGTAATCACGAGTTGTTCCGTTTAGCATTAGCTCGACTACTTTAAAACTTTTGTCAATTCTCAGAAGTGACATTACGTAATACTATTGAAGTTAGTTCACTTTGAAGCTTTTGAGAAAAGTTCTACTATTAAGTTTAAGACAACTATTAAGTTGGGAGAGGGCTTCATGCACTCTACTACATCTTTTAGGTCATCTCACACAATTTGTTATCTGATTATGGTTTAGAGTTTTAGACGTATCCAGAGCGAAACTTTAGTGGCGATTCTCACGACTACAAAGAATATTTGACAATGGGGACAATGTCACAAAATAAGGGAATTTAGTTTTTTTTCACTAAATGTGCGAATAAAAGCAACTGAAGTATTTATTATAGTAAATAGAAAAAAAGATGTAAAGTTTTCCAAAATCATTTTTTTAGTACATACATTTTATTAGTATTTATTTAATTTCAATCATTAACTTTGAAAAATATATTTTTTTATACATATTTATTGTATAAATTCTGAACCCATTGAAAAATTTTGAATAAGGTAATGCATCCAAAACAATTACAGACAAAAAGAAATAATAGTGATTACTAAATCAGGAATAATTGCAATTAAAGAAATTTTGCATTAAATAGCATAGTGGCATAGTAGATGAATGAATGTTTCATTTAGGGCTTATAATGCTAAGAGAACATTATTAACTTCCCGTGGAGTAAGTTATTGTAATAGACCAAAAATAAGAAATAAAAATTTTTGCATATCTTCATGTTTTGAAGGTTTCTGAACATTTTGGCATACCGTAGAAAAATTGATGTATGTGTATGTGTGGATATAATTTTTTGTCAACGATTTCGGGCGCACGGATTCCTGCAACATTCGATTCTCACTGATGGGGAAACGTGCTGTGTAATGATAGTTCAAGCGCTTTTGGAGACACGGAGCAAAGGTAATAGAACTTGTAGAAGTGTATAAAAGATCTGATTTGAATGATTCAATTTGTGATGATGAGAAAAAGTGGTAATTAGTTTTTGGTAAAGACAGGTCTAGCCGTTTAGAAGATACTGGTAATTTTCTGAGAGAAATTATTCAAAAAACATTTTGCTTGAGGTCACAGTGGGAAAAAACGAATAGTTTTTGGGTAAGGCATTTTTTCCAAATTTTTAAAGAAAAATATTAAAGTTTGGATGTACCTACTTAGAGCACCGTGTATGTGCGACAGGAGGACACTAAAAATGATAATTAGAAATCTTATTGATTACTTTTTTTTAAAAGCAATAGAATTATAACATTGAGACCAATTGAAACTTTTTTGTCACATTTGTTCAAGTTTCTACTCTTAATTCTTGATCTGAGTGATTAAATCGATTTTGTACACATATCGGTAAGTAAAATAACTTATCTTAAGGCAAAATGCTTACACCTAGTTCAATCACTATTTTGTTTAATAAGTTAACTTTTTACGCAAAACTATATGTAACTATTTATCACATGCTTGTATTTTTTGCAATTTCATGTACATACCTCTTGAAACGAGTTCTACATATGTAATTTATAAATTTGCCTATAATAACATGGTAATGCTAGAAAAACCGGACTATAGAGTGGTCACTACATCATATTTCTAATGATTTTTATCTATAAAATAAACCTTAATAAAACATTTAATGATCGTCAGATCCATGAAGATAACATATTCGTTATCCAAGGGAGTCTCTTCTCATTAGTAAGCGACGTGCGCCTCTCTTCAAACAATTTGCGTTACATACGTTTAATATAAATAATAAGTTTACATGCTCTTAATAATATGTTATATTATAACTATGCAGTTTCTTCAAACGGTACTCGGTACGTGTAATGTCGCTTCTTTGATAATGTATTCTTAGTGAAAGTACGATAAATCTCGATTCATATCAACCGAAGACATGCTTTGTCGTGGACAAGGAAAATATTCACTACGGGAAGATTTCAGATACTTTTGTTGACAATTTAATTGTGCATTGTAACGAAATGTTATTTATTGCAACGATCCATGTCAAAAACGATTAAAAGTGGATCGGATAATGAATATCTATGAACTGATGAATGAATTAAAATATGCGCGAAATTTTGATCAAATTCTAGTTTGATGGAATTAATATAGTTTAAGATAATTAGTTTAATCTAATCGATTTTTACTGTGTTCAAAATATCACAATAATAGTATTTTTTGAACATTTTTTGTAGCACAGGTCTAACAACTTAATAAAACCAAAATTTACATGTATAAGGCAGGTAGGAGCACAAAGATCCAATTTGACTCTCAGTAATCATACTTGATCTGGTATTTTGTCAGAAAAATTTATCAGCATAGTTGAAATAACTATTAACTTAACTTCTGTATAATTGTTTTTTTTAACTCAAAATTTAATATTTTCTTATTTCTTATATCTTTTTTAATTCACCCACCCACTTGAGAATATTTATTAAAGGTTGCCTAAAAAAAATTGAATCTAACTTAAAAATAAAAAATACATCGTATAAATTGATTAAAATCGTATACTAAAACGCAAAAATAATATTGGTATCATAAACTATATAATACTTATCAGAACCAGAAGAAATACCAACGAAAAATATACGTTTTTATAATATTAATGCATGGTCGTTTACCTTCTGATGGCGACGTTGTAAAAATTAAGGTGATGGCTGGTTACACATCTTGTGCCTTTTATATATTATGTTTCTACCCTGCATTTCAAAACTTTTTGGTCGTTTCGGCGTTATTTTGAAAATATTTATCTATAGGTGCTTATATGTTTGCTACTATGGTTCATATATCTCCAAAAATGAGTAGTTGACATGCGCAAGTAAAATGATCGGATATATCGTTAAGATTTCAACAAATGCATATTTCTTCATTACAAGGTTTGAGGATCTCTTCAATTGCTATAGTAAACCTAACTTTAAATAAACATCGGGACAAATTATGTTATTGCAAGGTTTCTAATACTTCGAATACTCACGAAACAATTTTACTTATTTTATACTTAAGGTAAAATATTGACTTAGTTTGGATATTCAATATAATTTAGTCTTGTACTTAGTTTGCAAACTAAGTTTTTACTCATTTAGCACCTACTCATCATTGTCGAAATATGTTTTATGCTGTTTTTAAAAAAAAATGTCAACTGGTCTTTTTTAACATAAAATGAGGCAGCCACAAAGCAAACTTTCCAACGTCTCATTTTCAACTTGAAATGGATTTAATAAAGTAATAGCTACCGTATTTAACTAACGCTTTCACTGAAATATTTTTTACAAAATAACAGATTGATAATTGCTGATAATCTTGATCTGGTATTTTGTCAGAAATAATCATTAGCAGAATTGAAATAACTACAAAACTTATCCCTTGTTAAATTGCTTTTCCAACTTAATTTAGTTTTTTATTTACTATTTTTTATCGATTACACCCTTGCCAGGATAATGTTTCATTGTTTTATTGATTACACCTTTTTATTCTACCTCCATGTAACTTTTCAAAGGCATTACATAAAAAAGCTGTTTTATTATAACTTAAGCGAATCAAAGCGATCTCCTTCTACTTTCAAATATTGTTGATAAAATAAATCCTAACTCTACTTGTTTTTTGAGACTTCGGTGGTGGACCTTTTTACCCGCGGAACTTTAAGTTCTGCTCTACCCTATGGAGCCCTTGGTTGCTTCACAGATGCTAGCAATAAATATATGTAGTTCGATATGATACTTTCTGCATTTGGAACTGTTAAGATTGTCGGAAAAGTTATTTTCGGGTTAGTCTACTATTAGCAATATTCATTGTCTAATAATGCGAATGAATATTCCTGTATATTTTTTATTGAATTAGTTAAGTTAGGCAGTGTTTGAGGTAAGTTCTTGTTGATATTAAGTTCCATATATGCCTTAGTAGCTTTGACTACGTTATCAGTGTACTAGGAACGCATTAATATGCAGAATAACCAATCTAAACACGACGACGCTCGGTTAAATCTAATTCGGAAGTAATGTCGAAAGTTCTGGCTGCGAGCGAACAACAAACAATCGCCCTTATAATGCATCCTAGTGAGGAGATAATTTTGGAAGTAGAGGAGGAGCTAGGCTGACTTACGTGGAATCATCAATAAACATATAGTCCTACATATGACCATTGAATTAAAAAACTGGCCATTGAATTAAATAACCAATGAAATAGGTCCACAATGCCAAGGACTAGAGCTAGATAGACTTTTGTGGAATGATCAACCCTACATATGACAGTCATTGAATTAAATAACCAATCAAATAGGTCCATGAGGCCAAAGACAACATATAGTGAAAATACACAGATATTTATAATCTGTGTTTAACTACAAACATCAATTTAAAGCTAATTACCCACATAATTTTTAAAGAGAATTAAACCAGTTTTTATAAGATCGTCATTAATCGTCTACTTTATAATATTGACATTGAATTGATTTCTACTAGTCGTAGGCTATGCCTTCATGTAAGGCAATAAGCCTCGTACGAATCACTTAAAATTGCAAATAAAGCCAGGTTCAATGCTTCTAAAGTACATAATACAGACAGTCTGAAGAAGCTTTTAAATACTGGCGGACTGGCCTAGTGATTTTTTGACTAAAGAATTCTTCTTGTTTTGAATTTATTGCATATACTAGGTCTTTTGTCTGGATATATCGGGCTCAATACCGCCTGGACATAATACCAAATAAATAATACGGGCTCTTCGCACGAAAACCGCCTTTAGGCATTCATGGGAGAGGGCTCCAGAATTCTATAATTTCCCTTTGTCACACAATTAAACAGTAGTAATTTTTGCCAGGAACATCTACATTATCTTACATATAAAAGTATTAAGCTAAATTTTATATCAATTCAAAATCTATTTCTAAGTTTATGTATGACGTTTATTAATACGTAGATAACTGTTATTATTTATTAAGTTATCTTTAAGTGCTTTATAACATTGCGAAAAAA
Source organism: Ctenocephalides felis (assembly GCF_003426905.1). NCBI lineage: Eukaryota > Metazoa > Arthropoda > Insecta > Siphonaptera > Pulicidae > Ctenocephalides > Ctenocephalides felis. The sequence goes on from NW_020539725.1 coordinate 16,044,253, forward strand.
TCTTTTAGCAAATTATAAGTTTTTTGCGATCATTCAAACGGACTATGCTATACAACAGTGGTCAGGTAACCGGGGTAAATTACCCAAAATCGGGTAAACTTTTGGGGATGTTTATTTTTAATTGATATTTACTGTATTTGATGTCCGTATTTTGCGTATTTTACTGTATTTTGTCCGTATGGGGGTAATCTCTCTTTGTGATGGGGGCAATATCAACTTAAACAAAAATATTTTAGGGTAATGAATTACAAAGTTCTCCAACCACTACTATACAACATCGATTAAAATGATACTATACAGCATCTATTCATACAAAATACTATTGAAAATATAAATAATATAAACAAATAGATACATGATTTTATCATTAAGTATAAATATACATTTATAAAATGGAACTTACCAAGAGTCTTGATCTGGTGTAGACATCTAATGTTGATGGTACAATCTCTATAACCGATTTCTTCAGTTCATTTGGTATATGACCAAACTTAGTAATACTTTGCCACTAAAAAGAAAAGAAGTATTTTATTTTCATAATATTTCCACAAAAAACTTGCAAAATTTTTTACAGAAAATGTATGTGCTAGGCAACAAATATAAATAAAATATAAAAATATCGTATTAACCGATAATTTTTATTTTTATTAATTTATAATTAACACAAAAGATGTTTTAGAATACTAATATTGAGTTATAAAACTTTTAACTTGTTTATTGTATATTTGTCAGTATTGCATTGAAAAGGAAAAAAGCTGAAATTGAAATTCAAAGCGTGTGTAGTAAAATAAATAACAGATTTTTCAAAATAATTGTATATTAAAATTAGTTTTTAGCCGATGTACCTACGTATATTTTAGGTAACAATACATATCAAGATAATAGAGATGATAAGATAGTAAAGTATAATGTATATTAAGGAATATGTGCGTTTTAGTAAACCGCTTAAACAGGATTCATTTTTAAGCACATTCGAAAACCTAATGTTAAATTTTGTTTAACAATATGAAATTTTATAATCTTGAAATTATTTAATGAATTTAGATAATTTCCTAACTATCAGTCTATTTCCTTGCCCTAAAGTGGATGATGGGCTATTAGTGCTCGTATTAAATATGCATAGGTGCTCGCGGGTGACTCTTCGCATCAGACGTCGAACATCTACATGGAATATTCAATGAAGATTGATAATAAAATAATGGATCTAATATTTAAGTAATTCATGTAAACTAAGTACTGAGAAACGTAGACAATATTTTGTATGAGACATTGTGTAAGACACTTTATTGATAAAAATTGTGGCAAAAATGAGAATTGAGATCATTCTAATTCAGATTATTTCCTTATTTGTTATTCATAATGTTATTTACAAAAATAATTTTGCTATAGAGTCAAGATAATAAATAAGCTAATAAAACTTGGGCCACATGAAATAATTCCCAAATTTAATCATAAATTACATAATTTTAGAACATAAAAATATCATTGAAAATTATGAGCTTTTAAGTAAACCCTAGAGCTTTTGTCAAACATCAACCATTTTTTGGTTATTGTGGTTAATTTTTATCATTTGTAAGACCACAGTCAAAAATAATAACAAAATTTCCCCATGTAATCTAGAATTGGGAAAATTTCTATTAAATGCGCATAATAATCTATTAACCTAACAATTTGCGCCGTCGCGTCCATTTTTGTAAGCGTCATATTTTTCTGAATCCAAAGAAACTTTTTCTTCTCTTTTCGTTGTAACCAGGAAAGGTCAGTTATTTACCTATGACGATGATCAGCAAAAAATATTTTTGTCGGCGGTTGGAAGCCAACAATAACTCGCCAAAAATAACACTAAGACGGAAGAAGACCATTCAACAAAGGCAAAAACTTTGTTGTACAATAATCGCGTTAGGTCATTTGACGAGCATGACAGGAGGAATTAAGCTTCTGATGCAATTCACAATGCAGTAAAAAATAATTCTGAAAAATAATTTGATTTCTTTGGTCGATTGTGATAGAAAAATCTTTGTGTAAGTTTGTCGTACAATGTATATCTAAGCCGCTGCTCTATAAATAAAAAAATATCTGTATATTGATATACAATATTTATATTTATTGTTATTTATAAATTATTATTATATAATTTTATCATTAGTTTCTATCTCAAATTGAAACAATGATTATGAGAGAAATAGATTAAGATTGTATTGCAAATGTACTATTGTACATTAGTCGACATATTTATAAAATTACATCAATATTTAAATTTAGATTACATTATGAAATCAACAAAGTCTTATTAAACCGCTTCCGAAATACTATTATACATATATTGATTTTTTAAAAGCCCTTTGTATTGCTAAATGAACAGTAATTAATACTGCTATTTAAAATTAAGGGCATTATAATAATTAGATGTAATGTTTTAATGATTTCATTTCTTCTTTCAATATTCATGAAATTTGATCAGTTATATGAATTTTATCTGTTTGTTTCATAAGGATAATTGCACATTGCTGATATCAGTTTTTCTTCAAAGCAAGAAAATATTACATTTTAATATCAAGAAATGCAGAAAAAAAATTGATTATTAGCATCCAACCGTTCAAAACATCAAATGAAAAGTTACAGAATTATATTCCAGTTAACTATACTACAAGCTTTGTTTCTAGAAATGCAGAACAAAAATCGATTATTAGCATTCAAATATTCAAAAAACTAAATCAAAACGCACAAAATAATATTCCAGTTAACTATGCTAGAAACTCCAATTAATGTAACATTTTTGTAATTAAACTGGCTTTATCAAAAGTATCATGAACGATAATGAAATAATTTTTTGTTTCAAGGTTTCCTGAAAATTTTAATTTTTTTTTAATTAAACGGGAAGTTCCAGGAATTTTCCTTAAGGCACAATGTCATGCACCACAATGTCATGCACCACATAAAAACCACAAGTTTTTATTGGATTTAGTAGAAGAATGAATAGCATCTATTGATCTTTATTTCATAGATGTATAATCAGTCGATTTCAATATATATTAGAAAATATAATATTTTTATTGTAATAGTAATAAATTTATGATGACAAAAACTATTAAGCTTGCTTAATAGATTCAACTTTATACAGGTCTCTATACTATTCCGCAAAATACATAATCTCGCTGAAACGCGTTATTATCCAGTCTCTCGTCTTAATCTTTTGTAATTTCTAATCTTTTATAAAGTGTAATACTTCTATGAGATTTAAGAATGATGTATTTGTAGTTTCTTATATTGCATTTGCCAATAAATAATCAATTACAGTAACGTCATTTGGCAGATTGCCAAATGCCACGAACCCAAGCCCAAAAAACTGCTCAGAAATAATTACAATTTTATATTGATTTGTTCAAATCTTTCATTAGAAAATCAATTCGATTGTAATCGATTACTTTTCTTCATTGACTCAATTCACATAGATTAATTTTTTAACAAATATTCTCACCTAAGAGAAGAAGTCTATGACCAGTAATTAGACATACATTTAACTTCTAATAAAGTCCACTAAAACTTCTCAAAATTTATTAAACTTAAATTGTGGCCACTGATAATTTAAAATATTCAAAATATATCGGTATCTCAGTAAAGCATCGAACAAACAACAAAGCTCACATTCTAACCGATTCCTGAGCATTTTCATAGTATGCCGCTCCGAAAGTCAGCATTTATTATTATTATTATGATGGATGGATCGCGTCCGTGTCCTCGTCTCGTTGTGCCTGATCGTTTTCGGCAGTTCACGGTCCGATTTTCTTCAATTCCAGAATTAAATAGCCGATAGCCGATTACACAATGAGTTGGCGCGATCGCCGCCGTTTCTGTCGCCCGACTTATATTATTAATGCCTAATGCGTCACGCATGCGGATGTCATACGCCGTGTGGTGTAGTAGTTTTTACTTTTTACTTTACCGCTACGAAAATTGGTAGAGAATAACATTTTTTGCGTTGTTTGCTATACCGTTTGCCGGACATGGTTTTGTGGTCTGAAAAATCTGAATTTGTTGTTTTTAGTTGTTTTGAACTCTTTTTGTGGCAGAGAAATTTAAACAAAATATCTAGTCAAGACTGACAACTCTAAGCAAAAACTTGGGTAAATTCTAAAATTTAGAGCAAAATACTATGGGCAATCATTGTGTTTGTTACTACAAAACACTTGAGAAAATCAATGCGTTTGTTGCTACAAGATAGTATAAGCAATCAGAACTTAAGGGGCACAACTAGTTTATCCGCCTAAAAAAGGTGATTTTTTAGAATTTATATTAAAAAAAATACTTTGTCAATCATTTCAAAATTTTAAGAATATATTTACACGTGTTTTAAGAATACATAGTAAAATTTTTGAAAAAAAAATTAAATATTTTTTGAGTTATCGTCGATCTACAACGGCGCAAAAAAAGGCCCTTCACTGCTGCAGTTAAACTAGATAATATTGTCTCTAAAATGACCTACAATGAAAAAAAATCAAAAATTGACAAAATGACGGCGTTTTTAAAAAAAAGTCGAATTTTACCCAAAATTTTGGTAGTTTTTGGACTGCCAAAATTCGATTTTTGATCCGATCAAAAAATTGATAGTGATCGGATCATTTGTTTTTGAGTAATCGCTGCAGCAAATTCGAAAAATGCTGTTTCGAGAAAAACGCGTTTGAAGATAAAATAATCGTCATACTATATACTATATATACTCTTTTAAATGGATGTAACTCAAAAACTATTTGTGATTTGAAAACTGAAAAAAAACTATTTGAGATTTGAAAACTGAAAAAGAACAAAAATCGATTTTTTCGAAATTTCGCACTAGTTGTGCCCCTTAAGAGTCCTGTGAGCTATTGTGATAATACTTCTCAACTTCTGTAGAAGACAACCCAATGGTTGGCCTATACCTATTTTCAGTTGGAAACATATTTCTTTCTATATTTTCTATATGTTGGAAACATATATTTCCAACCAGCAGATGAAATGTATGGCGCACGTGGTGGCACCATTACAGAGTAACAATTATTCAAGAAACGTAGTGAAAAGCTTTTCGGGTAATGAGTGGATACACAGCATATTTTAAAAACGTAAATGTAATCAGAAGCTCTACTATTGTGATAATACTTCTCAACTACGTGGATTTATGGAAGACAACCCAATGGCTGACCTATCTCTATTCGACATATTTATATGAATAGAGAAAATACTACTTTAATAATACAAATAAATCTGTGTCCGATGCAGTCCACAGTTTACAAAATTTGAAAAATAAATTGACAATCTGAGTCATTAGAAGAATCATTAATCCGTTAGAACTTAACAGTCCTATGAGCTGTTGTGATAATACTTCTCAACTACGTGGCTCTATAAAAGACAATCCAATCGTTGGCCTATCTCTATTTGATATGTTTGTTAAAGAAAGGAAAGGTATTTCTAGTCGGAAAAATATTTTTATCTATGTTTCTATATTTTAAAAACATCTATTTCCAACCTATTTGAATGAGGTGCATGCAGTTGGAATGTATGGCCAATGTTGTGGTGGCATTGCAAAAAAAGAAAATTTAATGAACAGAGTTACAATTATCCAAGGAATTTTGGCAAAGGCTTTTGGGGTGATGGGTGGATATATAGAGCCTTCAAATCATTTTGTGGACTCAATTAAAAGCTTTGCTGTAATGATAATACTTCTCAACGACGTGGCTCTATAGAAGATAATCCTTTGATTGAATTATGTATATCTATTCGATATATTTATATTATGAGAGAAAATGCTATTTCCAGATGGAAATGCATGTCTATCTATATTTTTATATGTTGGAAATATTCATTTTCATGCTTGGCATCAAGCTTTCCGAGGTGAGTATCAAACTTGGAAACTTCTGGTTGCTGTGATCATTACTCTGATCACGAGAAGGTTTGGAAGGGACATAGTATCAAATAATTTTATTCTTCATTACTACAAGTGAACTGCATAACAAAAATTTTCTTCACAATTTATATAAAAAATACGGCACTATTTAAATTGTGCAAGTTTTTTATTAAGAATGTTGCCATCTTTCTAAGCGTTATGTTTTGAACGGCAAACCCTAAATGAAATTGAATTTGATTTCAAATTGGAAATATTACTAATTTCTGAGAACATAAAATGTAAACACAACGATGTAACTATATAACTGGCGTAATGATCGAAAGATCCACAGTCATAAAAAATAAATTTAAAAAAATAAAAAAAAACTGAGATTATACTCTATTCATAAGTATGTAGAAATAGTTTGAACATGGATAATCCAATAATAAAAAAAACATTTATTTTTTGATATTATATAAGATGCGTTTCGAATTATCTTAAATATAAATTTAATATCAAGCATGCAAAATTCAGGATTTTGTTGTATTTTCGTATGTCGAACTTCAGTATTGTATAGTATTTTCTAAGAAATGTCGTCAATAATCTACATTGTTCTTTGTCCTAAAGGTTTATTAATTTCTAAGTTTTTTTTTATTTTTTTATCAATAGCATCACACCATCGTCCGCAACCCCAGGGACTGATTTTACAGACATAAAAATGGGAAAGCAATAGGTATAAACACTGAAATGGAATCTTGTTCGAACAAACATACTTCATCTTTCTTCCTTTGGACGCTATCTCAAAATTAGTATAGTTTAGTTGCTATGACGACTGTCACTTTCCGTACCCTCGCGCAACCGTACCCAGTCTCTTATATTTGTTATAAATAAAATTGGTTAGTATATTTTTGTTCAGTATTTTTTTTGAATACTAGTAATGTTTTATCCGTAATCTTGGCTACATCCCTGAGATCACTAAGCACATCATCTCACTGGACCGCATATGAATCCTTTTGTCCGCGCAATGACTTCGCAAAATTATCACTTGCCGTTTCCTGAGGGACGTTACTGTTGTCCTCTCTCTTATGCAATTCCACACAAAATCATCTGCTGTGATTCCATTGATACATTTCTGACCTAAGTTAACTGATTTTGCACAATCTATATCTGTTTGGCGGTATAGTAATACAAATACGAATGCGGTACGACAGATTTATCTTACTAAATGATACAATGTTCAAATAGTTGTAATGATGGATATTATCTGGATGTAAAGGGTTACCCTGACAAAAAGCGATGGAATCATTATTTTATTGATCTTTCCAATTTCCCAAAAAATTATACAAAGAAATGCTTTCACTATTATTGCTTCGATTACATAAATTGCTTTGTTATTTAAAATAAAAGCAAATCAATTTTCAGCAAGTAATTTGATTATTAGCACTGCAACACAGTTTGAGAGGAATTTCACTAGTTTGAACTATTCACTACAAAATATTTTTACACTATATATCTGTTATATCTTTCGATTTTAAAATTACAAGAATGTATAAATGTTATGTAGAAAAGTCAATGCAAATTTCATACGCGATTACAAACACTAAAAAATAAAAAAAATAGTAAAAATTATTACTAAAAATTGTAAAATAAGCGAAAATATAAGATACAAATCTGGTAATAACAAAATCTCAAATATCATGCAAATCAGGTCTATTAATATTTATAAATTTATTTGATAATGAATACATGAAAATTCAATGCGGGCCCTCACTAAAAAAATCTTTCCAAAAGTTACGAGAAATAAGCTCATAGTCTCGTAGAATGATGATATTCTTATTGTTTTGTTAATTACTTACTCGTAATCATAGTCGATCATTTTCCGTGGAAATTAATTCTACCGTTACTTCCACAGAAATTATAACAAAAACATTTAAAAACAATTTTAAAATTCTAATCACCAGCTTAATGCTACTTTAATTTTATCATAGTAAATACAACTACAAAAAAACTGATTACCTAAACGCTATTTTATTCGCAATATCTTTAACACTGACAAACATTAACCTATTTCGAAGTATATTTTCATAGAAATCAACCAACCGTATTGTTTTTAGTATTCAATTTCTTAATGTAACATTAAAAAAACTACAAAACAAGCAAATAATTAATTTTTATGGAAAAATAATAGAATATTATGAACAGAGAGCTAGAAGACATATGTATATATATTCTTTGGGTGAATGTTTTTAAAGTTTAAGTCATTGTATAATATCCTTATTTCAAAGGACAAATCACAATCTACCAACATAGAAAACTTCAAATTTATTCTTCTCAGATTTTGATGAAACTTCGCGTAGGAATAACACTTATTATTTTAATATTTGAAGAGTGATTTTAACTTAAAATCTCTTCAAATAACAAAATAATAAGTGATATTATTATCAATAAACCCACCATGGGATAATGGTTAAAAACGTAGGTTAGTACAAATTATGGTGTAATAGTTACAATCGTAGGTTAGTACAAACTAGTCCTGGACTAAATTACAACTTCAGCCTGCTCGATATCAAGCTGTGTCTTATCAAATTTTCACCTAAAGTTAAATAAAAAATCAATTACCCTTTGGCGGCATTGCGGCTACACATACACGTCGATACTATTAGATAAATATATCTAAAACATATTCTACACATCAGAAATAAAAGTAGGTAAGATTGTAAGTAAGCACCTCGTAGAATATGCATTTCTAATAGGTGATAGAATCTAGATAGGATCTTTTTTATTATTATTTAAACAGCAACCAGAATTATTTTCAATACTATCGGCTATTTCGGGCCGGCGGTGGCGATATCGGTTAGAGCGTGGACTAGCAGCCACTAGTTCCAGGTTCGCTGGATCGATTCCCGCTACCGCCGTAGCCCGACATCAGGCAGCTTTGATGTCAAATTTCCACTTGGGATTATAGATCACAATATAATTCCAAGTGGAAATCGTCCTTCGTGGACATAGCTGCAACATTCAATCATATGCAACTATTAGACGTAAGAGCTAATATCAAAAATATCCCACACATAAGAGAATGGTTAATCGATGGATTGCCTCTCAAGAAATAAAGTAGTATTAAGTCGTTAACCAACAGCTTATAGAACATATAGGAGTTCTGATTGCTGTTCAAACAATAAATAAATAAATAAATAAAAATACTATCGGCTATTTCGATATATTTTGTTGGAAGCTAGCTTTATTAAAAAAGAAATCAAGTAATGTCATTGATTGACTTTTTTTACTTCATGTACTTCTGAAGTTTATTTTTTAATATTTAATGAAAACAATGAGAAATTAATAACAACGAATAAAAAAGGTAAAACACTATAATCAGATATTAATAGAAATAGTGGAGTAGGAATAATATAAAACAAACCATGGTGTAATGATCGCTATTGTACTTGTAAAGTGTGATGTGATGTTTGGCAGTAATGTCATAAGACGATATTTTAACTTGTCAACAGATTTGGATCTATATTTTCATGTGAAAACAGGTATCGCCACTGCTTGATATCACTACCTACATAGCGCGGGATTTTAACTTGAAAACCTAAAATTGTGAGGCCAAGGTGATCCAACTACAAAAGCAGAATCAATGTTCATCAAATGACTTAGCCTGCAAAGTGTACATGGAAAGCTAGTTCACCGGACTAAAGGTCCAACTTCACCACCAAGAAGGCCCCATGTGTGTCTATTATAAAATTGAAAAAATAAAAACTATCAGTCCTCAGTCTAAATCAAAAAACGTCGTCGTCATATGTAAACGACATAAGATTTCAAATTGACCTACTCAGTTGCGGTTTCAGTACGCTGACACGTGTAATTGTGGTGTAGATTTTGATAGGAATCGCTCGGCAGCGCGTTTGTTTAAAAGATCTCTATCGTATGAGTTTGGCTCACAGGGCACGTCGCTACATCGAGATTACAAAAACTCTGTCATTTCATATCGTGATATTCACAAATGTTAAATTAATTTATTCACTGTGACATTTTTGATATATCATAGAGGATTTATTGTAATTGGATCAACTACGACAGATTGCAAGACGCCAGGAGACAAAATTAAAGTCACGTAGTTGACAAAAACCTGATATTAGTTGAGATCATTTTATGGGTATAGGAAAAATACTAGAATTTGTATAGTTTCTAAACAAATAACCTTTCTTTATAAATAAAACTATAGTAGGTTTTATGCATATTTGTATAATATTTCATAAGGTATAATATAATCTAATTGATATCTTTGGTCCTTCACATTCAAGTTACATTCACATTCTCTGAAGTACCATCAATACTTCAAACAAACCAAATATGTTATCGGCAAAATTTGATCACTTGTAAAAAATAATAAAAGATGTAAAAATTTTTGTAGCATCCAAACCGATTAGTTCTTATTGAAATGAGTTAAGAAAAATTGTACCAATAATAGTATGTTTAAATGGAGTAAAAATCGATAGAATGTTTTTTTATATTAGAAAGAATATACATATATGTAATAAATAATATATAACTACATACATTTGATATGTATAACTGTCAATTCGTCGATAAAAAAATTAAACTAGTTGTAAGTGGCATTTTGCCTTGATGGCCTCAAGGTTGTGGTAAGTCGCACATATATAGTTGTGTGGCAAGTTGGCATAGTTGTAGCAAGATGCACAACCCTTCTGATAAGTGCAAATATTTGATTTAATTTTTTTTATAATTATATACGATCTACCTGTTCAACTGTTTACTTGTCTACTTGCCCACGTGTTTACTTACCTAATCATCTCCCAGTTGCCCTCTAGTCTACCAGTCTATCCTACCATCTCTCTCATTCTACTAGTTTATTTCCCACCTTTTTTACTTTTCTACCTGATGACCTGTTTACCTGCCCACCTGCTTACCTGACATTTTTTACTTTTCTTTATTTTTACTTTTTTACCTGTATACCTGTTCACCTGCCTATCTGTCTACTGATTTAACAATAATTATATTTATATATAAATCAATAATAATAATTTGCAATCATCATTTTTGACCTATAAATAACATTTTTTTCTGCATCTCTGAAACTACTGGATCTGCCTTTGCAAAAATGTAAGTACGTCTTGCTGTCAATACGAAAGGAATGTCTTAATATCCATGTAATGGGATAATTTGTTCTCGCAAAAACTAAATATACACTTTTTGGACTTCTTGATCCGTATCTCTGAAACGGCTGGACCTGCCTTTACCAAAAACTAATCAGCACGTCACCCCAATTCAATAAGAATCAACGTTTTTTAAATCAATCAAATCGGTTAATCCTTACGAAACGTAACAATGTGCAAAAAAATATTTACGATTTTTGGACGATTGCCATAATTACGGGATGTTAATGATATTTTAATTCTTTATTCATATTTTCAAGCACTTAATATATGTCATCATCCCATTTGTTCATATCAATAACAAAACAAAACTACTAAAATATATAGAAATCTTATCAACAACAACTTTACTTTAATTAACATTGTTTTTAATGATAGAAGCCAATTATTACAAATGATTCAATCTGAAGATCTGTTTAGAAAATCATTTATCAGCTTGAAATAATTCTCAGAATAATCGAGTATGTAAAGTAATCTCCCAAGAGAAGAATTCTAATTAATCAAGTGAATCACAATATATGCAAATTCATTTAAATAATGACTTAATTGAAACCAGTTTAATTTTAAACGTAATAATGTTATAAATTGAACTACATACAAATTAATAAATTTTTACGATAAGCCTTGTACCTTATATTAATGACACATATTTCAAACTTCTGTGGTAGGTAAAATAAAAGTAAAAATCCGTGAGCTGACCAATAATAACTTAATTAAAGTAAAGTGCTTTAATAAATTATAGGTATTAAGACAATTTTATGAGTCCACGATATCGATAGGTAATATCCGCGACGCGGTCGCTTCCAACTCGTCTTCAGTAGGAGTGTAACGTGAATGTCGATATCTTCCACATCTTATCGATATTTTTAACTTCGCGAATAAAAAGATTTAAGTCTGACACAAAAAATAAAAATAGTAAAAATTTATGTTAATGTTTTTGGCAAAAATCCTTATCCAATTTTGAAAATTCACGGGCTGAAAGATATCAATTGGGAATCTTGCTAATTATTTTTTGATAGAGATTGGTTTGGCAGTTTCATTGTAATTAATTTCTAAATAAAATTTATTGGCAATTTTGATGATACTTTGTATAATCATAAATGTTTGCAAAAATTAATACAATTATAAAAATTAATTCAAGTCTAGAAAAATAGACATTGACAAAATTTTAAAAAAATTGCCACAATTTGAAAAGTTGCTAAGCTTTTTAGCAACTTAACACTATTTTTTACTTCACACATACGAGCATGACTGACATGGCCTCATGTTAAAACTTTTTCTTTCTTTTACCAAATCGCGTTTGTCTGACATGGCATGTAGAACTTCTTGGCATCAGGCACTTGACTGACATGGCGATTAGCGTATTAATATTATATTTTCATAGTATACTAGTACCAAATTGTGTAAATAATTATATTTAATTATATCCAAATTTTAATAATAGATAAAATATAGAATAAACGGCTCAGTGTCAATGTCAGAATGTGTCATGAATTAATTACATTTGAATATAAGTTTATTAATTTCTCGTAGGGTAAGTTATAGTAATGACAAGCAAGCGAAAATAAAAATGTCTCCATATATTTACGTTTCAAGACCTCCTGAACAAGTTGTGCTACCTTAGAAGAAATGGATATATGTATGGCGTATGTGTGTTTGTGTGAACGTATGTTTGGATACAATTATTTACACGGATTAACCGATTTCAATGATTCAAAAAATATTCGATTCCAATTGACTAGGAGATGTCCTGATTAGTTTCTGACAAAGAGCTTTATTAAGCTTAATTATTAAAAGATACAGGGCAAAAAAAGCTCAAAATGATTAAAAATAGTTTTTGAGAAAACGAAGCATCCGATTTGAATGATTTAGAAAATATTTTACTTCTGTTAACGAAGTAAAGAATTGATTTCATTTTGTAAAAACAGGTCCAGCAGTTTGAGAAATGCAAGGAAAATGATTAAAAACTGACATTTGTTGATTTGAAATGATCATATTAGATTATTGTTGTTGGTTTATATACATCTAGAAAAATTGATAACCAGATAACAGGTAAGGTCTACATGAACAGATAATCAAGTGAACTGGAAGACAGGTAAACGAGTAGTCAAGTAGGACTATATACAGAAAAGTAGGTTGGCAGGTAAACAGGTACACATAGATAGGTTGGAAGGTAGAAAAGTGGAAAAGTATACAAGTGGACAAGGCGACTGGTAGGCAGGTAGACAGGTAAATAGGTTGTCAGGTACAAAGTAGACAATATAAAATTCATATGGGTAGATACTTAGACGAGTAGTCAATTAAGTAGGTAGACAATTAAACAAGTTTAGGTAGATCACAAATATCTAATATTTATTGATTAAATCGAGAGAAACTTTAAGGCATTAAGGCACAGGTAAGTGGAAAAATGCCACTTATACCTAGTAGTTTAATAATTTAATTATAAAGATACCGAAGAAATACTTTAGGCAAATACCACGGAAATGTTTCTTACTTAATTTTAGACATTATTTCAAGTAATGTATTTGTATCAAATTTTTTTTTTATTGTATACACCATCAATCATGTATATGGCTAAGTTTTGTAATTAAAGGAGACCAATAAAAAAAACAATATCAGTCAAAAGATACACTCTAAATTGAAATATTTTTTCGTTTAGTAAAATGCAAGCCTGGAATTTTTTACACACACGTTTTAATACTAATATTTACTATTAATTAAATAAATGACAATCAGAGTACTACGTATAAATACGGAATGAGTTTTTAGGATACGGATGTCAGTATTGGGAACGAAAATTTGTTATTAAAAAACAGATTTGAGTTATGTAAGTTCAGTTGTTACCTAAAGTCAAGATATTAGTAAACAATTCAACATTAAATAGCGATTTTAATTAGTGCATATTTCTCTGAGAAACCATTTGAAATTAAATTGAAAAAAAATTACCAACTTCGTCGATAAATCGTTGTATTCCTAGTGTTCTTTTAACACTAAAAGCGAGATCGATCTAGTCCGGCGATTTAAATCATAAATAATAATCGATATGCATTATATTCATTATGGACATTTATCAACCTCGTAAAGCTGCAGATCATTAATTCAATAAAAATGCTCACAAATATCGACGGTGTAATCTCGCCGCGTTGCGCGCTCTCGAACCGGTGAATATCAATCAATTCTGAACGACTGAACCTACCTCATGTTGCAAAGTTATGAGTTAATTTGCCTGTTATAATTTAAAGTAAGTGTAATTTATGCCAGAGATACAAATATCTGCACGAGCAAAAACATTGCGAAATTGACGATTATCGGAAAATAGCTAAGTAAACTGATAAAGCTGACGGTTGCTTTTTTCAGTAGCTAGGAATTAAATAGAATGAAGTGAAATAACGCCATAAAAGTAGTTATCGATGAAAGGTAAAATTATTATGTTGAAATACATAGAATTGATCAGTGATTCTAAAAACATTTTTATAAGTAAATTCCATTGCATATTAATTAATGACTTAATCGATATTAATATCGTTGCAATAGAACAATCATTTACCCGCAGCATACAAATTTTTAATTCCAACCAAACTACGTGATCGATTTTTTGTGCCAGAGTACAAAGTATCACCCTATGACATAGTTGTTGAAAGTTGAATCAATTTTAAGTTTTTGTAAAGATGATAGCAATACTTTCATTAGCAGTGTAACCAAATAAAAAATTTAAGCACATTATGAAAGCAGAGAATGATATTTATAAAACTATAGATTTGTATTAGTTTGAAGAAAAATCAGAATTACATATTTTTCATTCAGCTCTTGTGATGTCATTCCTCAATCTATTGTTATTAGAATGCAATTCAGGGATTAACCATCCTGTATATGATTTTGTTGTTAGATTTTTTTTATCTAATACTGATGCCCCCAAATGATTATTCTCAATTTTCATAATACGAGTATTTTATTGCGTATTTTAGATCTATAATTTCAACTGAAAAACTGATATCATTACTGGTGGATAACAAGCAGGTCGAGCGAGCGGCACAAAAGTCCAATTTGACTTTGAACAATTTTATTGTGAAAACCAAACCAAATAGCACATATCAAACAAACAACTATCCGACTATGTTTAATAAACTTCCAGCTAGTTCATTATTGTAAAAATTTGTTTCAGACATTCTCTGCCGTGCTTTTTCAATCGTTTTCTGACCAGAGTGTTTGGGTGGTTTTCCACCAAGTTCTTATATTTTAGATTCATTGATGTTAACTCCACATTATTTGTACTTATATTCAGATCTTGATTATTTACCCAATTGGTTATGTATTTTGGAGCGTTTAATATTTGTTACAAAATTTTATTTTAAAACCTCGGAATTATTGAGATGTTGGACTTGCGCACTGTTCCCCAAAGTTGTATTCCATAGGTCCATATAAATTTTAAAATTGCTTTATGTATCAGTAGTTTCATGTACTTTCATGTACTTAGACGCGATTTTCTATTTAGCAGCAATATAATTGTCTTCTAGATATTTTAAGTGTTAAGTCGTCTTTTCTGTATATGTTATTTTACGAAATATTAGCTACATTATTCAACCAATTCAAAATATAAAATTTTTGAGTACAATTTTTGCAAAGATAACACTATATATTACCTTAATATGAAATATCGTCAGAATTATTCATCAAAAGGATTGGAATAACTATTAATACAATTAATTTCTTGTAAAATACTTTTTTAACCGAATTTACATTTTTGATTTCTATTTTTTATCGCTTACTCCCTTGCCAGGATAAAGATTCTGATGAGGATCACTGTGACTAATTAGATTTAAGCGGACTGTAAATCATTAATAGTCCATCATCATAAGATATGTGAATAAAACCACTATTTAGTTTATGATATAAATTGAACTTCACTCTACATCCTTCTTCTCTCGTTACTTTTGCTAGTCTCCCTTATTATTATAAGTTTCAGGTGTTTATACTCATACAATTGCATCCCAAAGGATCCCAGGTTAAATAGAAAAAGCCTGGTCAAATCTTGACTATACTGCCGGCCCTGCATTATAATTAATGCTGAACAATCGATTAAAAATTACTGGTCAAATCTTGACCAGATTCAGTTAGTTCCATTTTACCTCATCTGCATGTAAGCTATTATAGAGGTTATATAAAAGCATGTGTTGAATTTAATTTAAAATTAACAATATATCTTGTTGAAAATTAAATAATGTATGTTTAAAAAATATATTAAGATCTCGAAAAGTGAACAACAGTGCTCACAACCAAAAAACTAACAACGAAACAAATGCTTTTGTCATAGATTTTCAAACACAGGCAAATATCTCCAGATAGCGACGTTGCTTAATTTTAGGTGATGTTGATTTTTTCCTCTACTTTCAAATATTGTTGTTAAAAATAATATACCTTTACATGTTTTTGAGTTACTGGTGATAGAACTTTCCGACTCGACCTTCTCTAATATCAAATAAATATTTTTTATTTTTAATACGGAACTACAAAACTAAACTAAAACACATTGTGGATTTTCTACCACTTTAGAATATGGTAAAAATTATACGCGCAGTTGTTGATATCAAATTTGAAATAATTTTTTATAAATCGTTATCGAAAATCATATATATTATTTAGAGCTGTAATGAGTAAAGTAAGTTTTATTAAACAAATTAATTATATTTCATATAATTTTGCGTCTAATTTTATCTAACCACCGCTTTCATTTACCGCCTAGGCAAATTGAGTCTTGAGAATCGTCGCCTCCGGAGGGATCGCGGCTCGCGCTCGACTCCCGCAGTAGCCGCACAGGTTCCGCGAGATAACATCAAAACGTGAGTGGACGTCCTGAATGCGAAATGTGACCATTCCCATTTCATGGGAGAACCATTCAGCAAACCAAACCCGACAGGCTCCGATACCCGAGACTGTTATATAATGAACTAACTAAACGGTCGATATGCAGATTTCCAACTCATTATAATTCGCGATAATTTATCGGTTCGGCACCAGTACATAATGTTTAACGCTCGTTAAATAGAAGTCCGGCTAGCAAAGACGGATGATGAATAATGATCAATATATATAATATCAAATAAATGTATGCTATAATCTGTAATCTGTAGAGAAGCCGCATAAAAATCGAGAAAATTATGTAATTGCCAATATGGAAATGTTATTATTTAAAAATAAAGCTGAAGGTGTAGGGTTTGCGACATTCTAATCAATGCGGAATGAATGATATAGTAGGTTCTATATTATATAATAATATGATTAAGTTTCAAGCCGTCTTTTACATACATAAAAATATTAATCTATATTAATTAATTCTATAATAATGAAATAATCACTCTGGTATAATAATATAAAATAATCAAACATTTATAAATATAGATAGTTGAAGTTATAAAATAGAGAAATATATATTTAAAGTACTTGCACCTAATTATATCTTTTTTAGAAAATATTCTTAAACTCAATAATCAGAATGCATGTATTAACTAAGTAAACAAAATAATTTGTAAATAATTTTTTTTTGTTTCATCACTGCATAAATTCGCAAATTTACTTGAATAAAAAAAAAGAGCTCAAGTATTTTTAACACGTTAATCCCTACGATAATATCAAAAAAATTATCACATGGGTCATCATAACTTAATTAGATAAACTTAACTAGTTGAAAATGCATCAAACTTGATGTACTGAAAAAAAAATTGCAAAAATTTGGAAGAACATATCTGATAGACGTAGCCTTATATTAAAACTTTTTCTCGATGTATTTTAGTTGCTTGTATCAGAAAAATACGTCTGACATGGCTCACGTAGAAGTTATTGGCGCCATATACATATGACTGACATGGAGATTAACGTGTTAAATATGGTTCCATAAATTTGGAATCAATGTAAATATTGTTCTAAAATCAAATGAAAACTAAATATTTTAAAAGATATGATGACATACTCGAGTATGAATTATTTTCCAATCTCAAATTTTGCACTGAGATTGAGATGTTGTTTTATGAAAATTTATTTCATCTATAAAGCATATATATTCATATTTTATTTTTTAGTTTTTGTTACTAAAACTAAAAAAAATAAATTTTAGTCCAAAAATACGAATTTTCTTATTTTAAATTCCAAAAATAAAATTTTATTTTTCCAATTCAATGTTTGAAGATTGTTTCTACGAAATTAGTTGTTTTATATGGTTATTGAATAACTATGGCAGATCATATTGATGAGAAATAATTCATATGCAACTAATGATATAAATATGAAATACGTACTCGTATACGTATAGTAACCTCGTACTCGTATAGTAAAGGGTATGGGTGGTGTACAGAATCTACACCACCCTGGTATTTAGATGATTTTGATACCATTTTATAAGTTTTTTCGAAAAAATACTACATACGAATTTTGAACTTCATAGGTCATCATTTGGCCGAGATATCATCGAAAATATGTGAAAGTGTCCTGTTTTTTCAAACTAACATTTTGTCGAAAATATAAATGATATCGAAAAACAATCAACTAAACTCAATTCTATTCACATTGATTTTGTCTATGTTATTCATAATATTGTAAAAAAATTATTCATTTTAAATATACCTATATTATAAATTATTTATTATAAATTATTACCACTACAGCTTTTTGGTCTACATTAAATTCATAGCATCATTCAAAAACCCGTTTTTTTTTTCTTATCCAATTTTTTTTAAAATCTAGGTGGAACTTCGTGTTCAAATTTATACTTATTTACTGTAAGAATTATAAAAGGGTACAAAAGAATTACTATATACAATTACAATCATTTTTTAATTACTTTAGTATTTAGTGATTATTCTATCAATTCGGTATTCTATATTTGTATATTTTTTATCATGATTAATCGTCGACTAACCCATATGTACATTTGAAGTTCAAGAATTAAAGTTTCAGTAAAATAATTATACTAGAATCAATAAATTAATAACATTAATTATTATTTTTCAAATATTCCAGACGGTTTAAGCCTTAAACTTTAAGGTCTTCCAGAAACTCATACCATACGGTTTAGGTGTATACCCCTTGGAATTGTAAATATTTACTGGACCACCATTGAAAACATTAAAATGTCCAATAAAACTAGTTTTCTGCAAATGTAAAAGCAGAAAATACTTTCACGTACAAATAGTTTATCTACACATTCTGACAAATATCATTCAATCCATGTGACATTGCAAAGATAAAATTTATACTACATGATTTACCGTTGAAATATTGTGAGGTGATGCGAAAAGCCTGATAGTTGCAAAATTACAACATACTGATTAATAAAAAATATATATTTGCTTAATTGGTTAGATTGCATTTACACGTGTAAAATCTAGAGTTTCCTAGAAGTTGTGATTTCTATAAAGTTTTGAACGTATTGCCAAATTGATTTATTGTATCTATTGCACATGCAATATATATTGCATTATTATTTATTATACTCACAGAGAACGTTTTTGATAACTGGTAAAGCCATAAAATTGGTAACTAGCTTAAAGTAATATAATATGTGGTGTATCTTGAAGAAATTAAGCATATAACAAATCATAAATGAAATAATAAATGTATTCCGGAGTCCAATTCAAATTTACATAAAAAGATTAATTTCATAAATATTTCATCAAAACAACTTTAAGACAGATCTGTGGCACATTTGACACAAAAATATTTCAATTGAACTAGAGTATTAGTATAGTATTTTAATATAAAACGAATAATTCTGAATAAAGATGTACTAAATAAAAATGTAAATATATAAATATATAATGTTATTAAATGAATTCACATATAAGAAAAAAGTTTTCTTCTGATATTTTTCCTCTGACATGAATGTTCCGTTTCGGACTTCTCTTGGTTGGGTAGCGAAGCGAGTTACATAAAAAAATACTCGAACACATTTTCATACTGTTGTAAAAAGTACATTAGCATTACAATAAATCCATAAAATGACTAACAATTTATTCAGGAGACAAAGATTGCCTTTGCATATTTTACAAAACTTATTTACAGATGCTGCAAATATTGAATGACAATTCTTATAGATATGAAGAAAGTAACAGCTTATTTGTAGGGTTAGTAAAATATAAATATAAATAAATAATATATAAACATATATATTCATATATATATATATATATATATATATAACTTTAAGGGGTTACAAGTAACAGGCTAAGTTTCGGTTAAGTAAGGTTTTCAATAGGGTCTTAGACTATATTAAAATATTTTTGTCTCGAATTTGACAAGTAAACCATTTACCATATAATTGTCATATATACAAAGCAGAACATTATTATTTAATATTACGTTTAATATATTATTTTCCACCAGCAAAAATATTTGAAAAATGCAAATGCATTGAATATATTTCGCATTGCATATCAAACTACATGTAAGTATAAAAAATACTATTATTAAAATAAAAATTTATAATAATCTTAAAACAATTGTTTTAAATTGATCTTTGCTCAAGTTGTGAAGTTTTTCGAAAACTATTACAAATGCAGAACATAGCTCAAAGCTTTTAAACATGATTAATATAACGATTTTGAGCTTTCTTTGTCTATAGGCAAAAAACTCTATTTACTATTTTCTTCAAATCATAATACTTCTCATGAGCATAGATTTATTCAACAAAAAAATTATATCTTTTATATTTATACGAAATTAAGATGGATAGTTGCTGTAACTATTCCTCTACCGAATCGAGTACAAATAATTCCACAACTATTGTTCAATATTTCACAAATAATCATTGCCTAGAAAATGTGCTGTGTTTCAACATACCCCGTGATTGGCGATAGTTGTGACGTCTACTAAATCATGTAATAACAACGAAGAAACGACAGTAATACCTCTGATAATTTATTCTTTACTTATTTATAAAAAATGACTCGGCTAAATATAATTAATACATATAAAATACAAAATATCTTCTGTAATATACATTTTGATCACAAATTAAAGTAACCTACAATTAATATCATAATACAAATGAAAAATATAGTGTCTATAACCTATAACACAGTTTACATTTGCCAATATCAACTTCATTCAATCATTTTCACTTGAATCTGAGTAAATTCTTGTATGTTACAACTATATCCAATGTTTTATTTCAATTAACCCCAGGTATGATTTTACTCAAAATAACTATTTATAAAATTTAACGATCAAAAATCAAATTGTTACACATTATCAAAGATTGATAAACTTTAAACGACATGAGATATATGCAATTTAAAGTTAGTCGACAATAATGATGCAAACCAATATTTTATAATATATCATCAATTTCATATCACATTGCAAAAATTACAGTGGCTATTTCAATATTATGCAGGGCGGTTTAAATGTCTAATGAATATAATTTATATTAATAACTTTACATTTGTTAAATTATTAAACTAGTGATTTCATTTATTTAATAACTTATTATTAATTACGCCACTAAATAAAGCTTAATTAATTTACTAGCATTGCACACACGTATATCACAAGTTTGTGATTATAATTCGGAAATTACCTCACCCACAGCGCAAGCGCATATAGTACTCAAATATCATTATAAGACATTTCAAACAAACTAATTATTATCTCATCATATAAATTATCCCGGCATATCAAAATCAAACCATGGTCAGAATGAAACGTTTGATCCTCGAGATATCGGCGCGTTTCGCTTGTCGCGCATTCACAAAAGCTTGCGCAAGATTTTCATTAACAATAATGAGAACTGACAGACGGTCATGCTTCGCTTTTAGGGATTGGCCGGTCACAATTTTAAAGACACATATATTGTTTCCAAACTAGGATAAAGGTAGATTATGAGAGAGTCGACATAAATTTATAATCTGATGTTTTATACTAAAACATATGAAACCTAAAATCAGGGCGAAGGTTACAATAATTCACAATGGCCTGGAACTTGGTAAAATTGCTTGAAATACAATTATAAAAGAAATCTCAAAAGTCCTCAGCGTTCCGGTGCGACCTAAAAAATTGGCACAAGGTCAAAGGTCAGATGAATGAATTTTTTGCGATTTTGAGCTAGATTGTCAGCTGTAAAGCATAAAATTATCTACAAAAAATGTATCCATACTTTTTTTATTGAAACCACCGTTTTAAAGTTAATAAAAAATTAATGCAATAATATTAGAAGAGGCTTTCACCTCTAGTAGATTCAGAAGTTATGAAAAATGCCATTCCTACAAAATTTAGAGATAACTAAAATTATTGTTTTGGTCTTACTAAAGAATTAAAATATTGGTCTATAATAAAGAATCAGTGGATTCTAAAGATTTAGGTACTTATAAAGATCTTGCAGATGAAATTAATCTATTTTTATTTAACATATGATAGTAATCTTTCACGCGCCACCCTTTAAAACTGGCTACAATTTTAGGTATAATGTAATGTAATGTAATGAAAAAAAATTATAAAAAATATAAAAATAAGGTATATTTTGAATCAAACAAAACAAAAATTTTCTAAAATTTATCATCTGTTCCTTGTTATCATCAGGAAGCAAACAAATCCAACGTCTCTTTTTAATTTTAAAAGGATTTTAAGAAATAATGGCTATATTATTTTACCAATGTGAATTATATATATTTTTACCTAAGATTTCATTATATGTGTTCAATGTTGTATTGTGATTGTAATAACATTGATCAGTTATTATTACAATTTCTGTAATAGGGCAAATAACACAAAGCAATAGCTGATCAATGCAATTTTCACTTACAATTAGAAACATATTGCTGTCTACATTTCCAAGTAAAAACCGTTTTCACTACTGCTTGAAAACAACCAGGCTGCTCAAAGCGGGGTCGAACCAAGATCTCTGATTCAGGTCTAGTCGTTCAGCCACTTACCTACGAGCAAGCTCCACAGAACATTAAATAACATTTATCTAGATATTATCTTCAAGTGCCAAAAACTAAGAGCTCAACAGCAAAAAACAACCAATAAATGCTTTTGGTATGAATATTGATATATTTTTGTTTATCTTCTGATAAGGACGTCATAAAAATTAAGGTAATGTCTGGTTACACATTTTTTGCTTTCTACTTTAAAATACTATTACTAACAAAATATATATATTGCTTGTTTTTGAGATCATGAGGGTGTCCCTATAGACTATGGGGTTTCTTTTGTATAAAGAAAAATTCCGATAATGTAAAACAGACACGTTAAGTATTATTTAAATTATGTATTGGAGATAATATAAAAACATCTAAGAAAATAGCAATTGGGATAGTCCATTCTGGTTACCAACTCCTCTTCTGTAATATTTTTAATGAATTAAACTTAATGAATTGAAATCTAATTTAAAATTTCTTGGGTCAAAAGATCCATGTTGTTTGTTGTCACTGTCTTGCATTTTGGGAGACGTCCATTAACCACGTGAGGTCTACAGAGAGGAGGGGTTGAAAAAAAGTCACAAATATCACGTGTGGAAGGGGGGTTTTTTAAGCAATGTCATTTTTATATTTTACCTGAATTTAAAAAAAAAATCAAAATTTTGCAAAAAAATCACGTTTGTTTCTAGGTACTAAAAATACACTTGGAGTCGAGTGGGGGTTGATGGTTAGCTGTAAATACTAAAAATTAGATCGCGTGTTATTAGACCCCCTTGACATCAATTTTATATATAATGTAGTTATATCGCCAAATATTAAAAATGGTAAAAATTTAACATAATATGAAGGGTTTCACTTCTGTTAACTCAACTAAGGTATTTTAAGATAAAAGAATAACCAAACTTTATTTTTGTTTTATTTATTATTGAATGAATATTTTAATATCATTCTATACTAATAAACTCAATTATTGTTATAATTACTTGCAAATACAATTTGCAATTAATTATAACAATACCTAACTTCACGCAAAGCACAAATTTCGTTAACCAGTCGATCCTACACACACCCGGATATAAAAACGACGGATTCATTTTAATTAAATACTGTTTTGATTGTATTAAACTTTGTTACGCAACAAGAAACGTATTTTTTGCTTTATTCTTTTTTGAATATAATTATGAATACATCATTCATTCTTTTTATTCTTTCATCGTTCTGTTTTCCATACGTTTGTCTTCGGGCTGCATGCCAGTGACCAAGACAATTGCTCCATTACAGTGGACATCAAATTCATGCTCCATGCTTCGCCTAACAGCTCTCAGAGACCAAGAACTAAACAGAGAATATGTATGTAGGTATCTCCAAAGCGTGTAGTCAAATAAATACTTCCGGGCTGAGCTATTTAAGACCCGACAGGACGGCGTATTTAATATTTGTTTTAGTTGATAAGTTTATTAGAACAAAGATTAGGAATGCTTGTCAAGTTTCTTAGAAACAGGTGAACTGCATTAATTATGGTAAATATGGATGCGGCATATGACAAATTAAGGTAACTTCCAATTAAAAATTCAAATTGCAAAGTAATCCTTAATGGTCAAAGTTTATGTATTTTTTGCTTATAAAAATTGTATTCGAAGAAATTAGTTACAAAACTTTTGATGATCAAATATTGCTCATAACCAATCAATCCTACATTTGCTTCAGTATGCAATAGGATAAATTAGTATAAATCAGGATAAAATATTGTTAAAATTTTCACAGAATAAATGTTCAAATTTAGCTTAAAGGAAAAAACGCCTAAAATGCTTTGGTATACATATATTTCCAAAAGTCTAAATATTTTCACATTGCTCAAAGTAATCAACCAAATACTGTTTTAGGTTTATTAAATAGTAAAGTAATTTAGCTCAATTAAAATAGAGATCTAACAAGCCAAAATATATCGCATGCATTTGACCCCTATACTACGGTCTATAGAAGTAGTACTTATTGAAAAAAATTGAATTTAATTTGAAAATTAAATTAAAAATGAAATTGAAAAAATGTATGAAAATTATAATTATTGTTCTTAGTAAAATATGTCACAGTTTCATCGGTTTCTACAATTATAGTTAATAATGCAAAACGATCAACTATTCTTAGCCCTTAGAACCGACTAGTCCCAGGTTTGCTGGTTCGATTCCCGCTACCGCCAAGCCTGACATCAGGTAACTTTGATGCCAAATTTCTACTTGAGTTTATAGATCTCAAATATAGCCTCAAGTGAAAATCGCCTTTTGTGGGTATATTTGCATATATAATAAAAATGTCAGCAAATACTTTGAGTATAGATAATTAGTCATAACTGGATTGACTGAAGATTCATATAATAATATAAAACAATTACTGAATGTCCTAAGTGTGACAGATTGTAATTAAAATTAAAAAAAAAAATTTAAAAAAACAAAAAAATCTTAGCCCTTAAATATCGATTTGCAAAAACCGACAGAATCAATTACCATCTTGAAATAGGTTGTAATTCATATGGAAATAAAAAAAATAATGATTATTTTTCTTTTTATAAAAAGAAAATCGAAAATATTGTAAAGTAAATTCTTTAGTATGAAAATATATTTATTGCAAATTACTTCCAAGATCTTAGCGTTTTTTAATTGAATATTATACAAATTAATTTAATCAATCAATGAAGGTATAAACTCGTAGTTACGTAAAGGTTTAAAAGGGTAAAATATTAAGCAACTATGTACAATATAAAAATTATTTTAAAATTATTTATTTGTCAACAGCTATCAGTAAAATAAAGTTTAACTCTAATCACCCATACATCACATACATGAAATTATTGTGCTAAATATTGATTAATAAATAGTTGTCACTCCAATGAGTGATTTGCCTAAACAGCTCAAGTGTCCAATGATATTGGCAATGATAATAGCTAAACAATCTTAGATTTATTAAATAACAAATATAATTTTGGATATTTTGGATTATTTGCTCTTGAAGACCAAATTATTCAAAATCCCTCATACGATTTATATTGGTGATGGTGTTACTCACGATAAAACGCATACGTCCCAAAGGTTACCAGATTAATAGCAACTAAGCGTTCGCGCATTTTGATGCAGTAGCTTTTTTACTTTTTGGGATCTTCTTTTTCAACTTTCTAGAAAATGGTGTCTCAAGAAGCGACTATAAAATTCATTACTTGTTAGTTTGAATCAGCCAATAATTTATAAAATTCAATATTACAGTTGTCAAATCCAAATTAATCAATTCAGTTTAGCCATCGGCGTACTGGTAACAATTTATCTATGTAACATTTGTAAAAGGATGCTCCAGTAAAACACAGAGCAAGTCCTTACAAAAGAAAGCAATAAAATATTTGGTATGTTTCAAATTGAGTCTTGCATAACGACCTCAACATCGAAACAGTTCAATAAGTAATTAGCAAATGAAGCACACCCCACTTAGTCACAAGTATACTACCATTGCTGTCAAAATCCCAAGACAAAAGACTGAAGAAATAATCAACCAGTAAATCTTTAAGGAACTAGTGATCCTCAATAGGGGTCATCTATCATCCCCATTTCTTTACACTTATATAGCATGCTATTGAAGTTAAATATTTAGCCAAACAGCCATAAAACATCAACATCAACATGTTCTTATTGTTGTTCAATAATGTGAAAAAAACAACTTTTATAGAATATTTTCATGATTAAAATGACAACAACCAAAAACTACTGTATGGTACTGATCTGGAAAGTTGGAATTGAATAAAAACAATTGAATTTTCTATAGAAATAATTTTCCTATCATAAAATGTATACTATTCTTAAGCTGGCCTAAAAACCTCACTCTACCTTATATTCTATATGAAGAGTTGGTAATCAGAGTAGACCATCCAACAAATCTGGACAAGATACGGTGAGGATGTGATATGAACATATTTATATCTGTCCAAAACCAAACTGAAATGAACATATTTATATCTGTCAATAAATGACGGCAAAAGATCTGCTCTGGTTCTAAAGTTGTTTCATATTTTACATAAACTCAGGTTGGACTATGAGGAAAAATTCAAGTAAAATACTGTAAAATAGATACGATAAGTATAATGTAAACTAATTGGAGATAATATAGAAACATCTAAGAAAATAGCAATTGTGATAGTCCCTTCTGGTTACCAACTCCTTATCTGTAATTTTTTTAATTAAAAATTTTTAATTACCCACCAATTTTCCTGGCATGTAATGTATACTATACTTATACACCTACTCATCGTCGATCTAATTTTGTCACCGATTCTAATTTTGTTGTTTCATAGTTTTTATTTATTCATGCATGTCATATGCACACGTGTTATCTCTGCATGCGACGGCCGTTCGCAGGTGATAACTTTGTTTGTCTGATAAGAGACCGCGCCATGGTGGACGTTGTCACACTTTCTGGTCGCCCGCATTTGTACAAATTTATATGAAAAAGCAAGAGTTGCATAACGTAACAAACGATTCAAATTATTACATTATGATAGCTAAGCAGAAGGTTAAATTTAAAGTAAAATAGATTGACCGTTAGTAAGGTGATCATATTTTTGTAAATCAAAATCGGGTCAGTTTTCAGTTATGGCAATCCGGGACGGGTGGGCGGCAATAAAACTTGTTATTTTAAAATAACAAATACTATTTAATTTACTATTTATTTTTATGAATCATTTCTTTAATCACAATTTCTGACTTTTAGTAAAAACTTTATTATTCTATTATATGTTATATAATATTTTTTGCTTTTAAAATATTTATAAAATTATAATAATCTTGAAAAAAAAGCACTTATGCCAGGCAGCAGTCAAAAAGTTTTAATTTTAATAATATTTGTTAATTTTTGTCGAAATTATTAATGGAAAGGGCTATTTTATTCTGTCTTCAGAATTTTGTATTCAGAACTTTTCTTATTCATAACGTCTTGTTTATATAAGCTTACACTTTATACGTAACATGTTCAGATAGTTAATGGGTAGTGGTAATTTTATTATCAAGTAAGATCGAAGATTTAATTTAAACCTATACTTTTCGAAAACCCAGGACAATCCGGGACAAAAGATCTAAATCCGGGACAAATACCGTTTAAAAAAAAAACTGTCCCGGCCAAACCCGGACTTATTGGTCACCTTAAGTGAAGATAGAGTCTATAAATACAGGGTAAAAACTTAAGTATGAGCTCCATAAAGATGGTGTTTAGCTGTTTAATATAGGTAAATATGGTGTGCTGGTGCATAGAACCAGATCATACATAAGGGTATTCGCATATAAAAGTATACTGAGTTTTCAATATTTATTTATAATTTTTCTGAATAACATATACAGGTAACCCCTGCATAATACGGTACTTCAATAACACTGATTCGCTCTAACACGGTTTAAGAATTGATACCATTCCCCTCATAACACGGTTTCAGAATCAGTTAATTACGACGAAAAAACTTACAATTCATGTAATGTATATTACTTCTTAAAACAATTAATAAAAATAACAAAATTTATTATAAAATCATGATGTACTATGTTTTTTTGAATTCTTGGAACGTAACCCCTCTTTTTGTACTAGTTCTTTGTCCAGTTTAACATGGATTCGCATAACACGCCAGTTTTTTGGAACGTATCTACTGTGTTATGCGGGGGTTCACTGTACATTTATATTGTTTGATATTTCTAATGATCAAATATTAGTGATCCTTCTGCTCAGTAGGTACAATTGATTTTTTTTTCTCATAAACTACAATCAGTCTAAATAGAAAGTCATTGAGTAATTAGTTTGACAAATAACATAGAATTTTAAAAGGAAAACCCAGCGGTTCACCTTTTATTAATGTACTAAATTATATCTTAATTAAATTTTGGTATAATGAATAAAAAAAGAAACTCAAATATATACATACAATTATAAACAAAGTACATTACACAGACTACATATACACATACATACCTATCATAGATAATATGGTAATTATTGATTAAAGTGTTAATTCTATAATTGCATTCTTTTTAGTCTTATATTATATGTGATGTTGTAAAGACTTGCTATCAGTTCGTTTGAATGATGGTCAATTTTACTCTTAAAGTTAAGGGCACTCTTTTTAATTTCTTCACTGTTTGTGAGTGTATCGGTGCTTGGTGAATTAACCATGTCGGTACATACCTTGGCGCGGATATTGCTTGTCTGAGTATTTTATTTTAGAATCGTTGCATTATTTGTATGTTACTGACTTTAGCAGCACCCCATAGATGGATGCCATACATCCAAACTGGTTTGAGGATAACCTTGTATAATAAAATTTTATTATACATCAATAGTTTTGATCTACTACTGAGGAGCGAATTCATCGACTAAGGTGATCTAGATGTTCACGCTTTTTTTGAATATGGATATTCCAGTTTGATTTCTTGTCCAGATACATACCCAAATACCTTACATGATCTCAGGTACAATTGAAAAGGTCCATTTTATTTTTAAACTTACGTAATCATCTCATAGATATTGTTTTGTCTGTTCTATTTGAACTTCCGAAGCTTAGCATAAAATTTCTGCACGGCATTTTAACAAAACGGTTACCTTTCTCTAAATAAGATTTAAACATGATTCAGAAGCTATGAAAAAGCAACATAATCCAGCGATGGGAAGCGGCATCGATACAGTTTCTATCCCATTAGACTACATATACGAAATACGAAATACGACCGTGTGTGGTAACCGTACCAGCATGTTCTTCGCCGGTCTTATTGTTATCGGGGGACAGGACACGACCAGACTGAAATATTACGCAAATAGTCGCGCGATGAAAGTCCGAATGGGATGGGATTCCCGATTGATAAACGCGGAAAAATAAACGATATTATTTATTTCCTCGATTCGGAGCCATCGTTTGTGTATATTTCGTTGTCGGGAGTTGAAGATTTCGTGCTTAAGAAACCCATGTAATACTGAGAATTTTTATCAATCTCAGCACTCGGCATACTGAGTAAATGAATCTACACGTATGTGTAGGGTAGAGCGAGGCGTAAAGGTCCGCGGGCTAAAAGTTTCACCGTCTATATCTCAAAGGATAACTAGTGAGGTGTATGCCATCATGCTTTATGGCAAATTGCTGGAACTTCCCGTACTGTAACGAAATGTTCGAGAAATATTGAATGTTTTCAAATAGATTATTATAAATGTTGTAACACTATCTAATATTTATAAGAATTATATAAATGAATTGCAAAGTTGAAATTATTTGTTTAAAGTATATTAGACCTTTGGTCAGAATTAAAAATAAAATCTGAATTATTTTCGATATACAAAAAAAATTTTTTTTGAAAAACAAAAATTGAAAAAAAAAATTGAAACAAGCAGAAAGTTCTTTGAATAATTTACATCGGACGCTTAGTTCTCTCAGAAACTGCTATTTTTTGCACATTGAGCTCTGTATCTTCGAAATGGTTGGGCCTGCCTTTGCCAAAAACTAATAACCACTTCTCCCAATCATTACTAATTGAATGTTTTGTAGATCATTCAAATCTACAACTCTTTGCTCTTTATCTGCGTAACTGCTGGACCTGGTTTTGCCAAAAACTAATCAGCACATCTCCCTATCAATAGGAATCGAATGTTTTTTGAACCATTCAAATCGGTTGATCCGTGCGCCCGAAAACGTGGACGAAAAAATGCGGACACACAAAACACACACACATCAATTTTTTCGGAGGTATGCCAAAATGTTCAGAAATCTTCAAAACGTGGAGAAATGCAAAAAAAATTAATTTTATTTTTGGACGATTACAATAACTTACCTTACGGGAAGTTAAATAGTTAAGAATATTTTAAGAACAATATTTGAAAGCAGAGGGCAAAAGATGTATAACCAGCCATCATCTTAATTTTTAGAATGTTGATATCAGACGATAAACGACAATGTTTGAAAAACCATAATAAAAGTAAGTTCTTCCGTTGAGCACTGTTGTTCAAGAGAACCTTAATAAAATTTTTAAGTAAACGTCATTTATTTAGTTATTATTAATTCAGAATCACAGTTTTTTATTTACCTCTGCAAAGATTACATGTGGGAGACAAACTGAACCATTATCCTGAGAAACAATGGAAATAAAAAGAAACCTAAGTTAAATAAAGCAATTTTACAACCAAAAATTAAAATAAATATTTATTTCAGCTCTGCTGGTATATATTTCTGACAAAATACCAGATCCAAGTTTATGTACAATGTGATCTCTGTAAAAAGTGTACCCAGGATATTTACATTTTTAATTGGTTGAATTATGTAGCTAATATTTTGTAACATTCCTTTAAAATTAAAAGTAAGACATTAGTTCTGTTTGTTCCTTGGCTGTCTTTCTTTACCCTGCATATGGATTAAAAAGGGACAGATGACAAATTTTAAAAAAAAATCGTAAAAAGTAATTAAGAATCAACTGGGAATTTTACTGAACAGATTTCGATAATTAGTTGTTGAAATTGCAAGTCAAATTGGACCTTAGTGTCCCGCCCTAGCCAACTATAAATCATGTACTAAATATCTGTTTACATACTGAACACTGTTTTCTTTTAATATGGTGAAAAAATATTTGATTTGAAGTAGTGCTTAATAAGCATAGAGTCATGTATAATAATAAATTAATTTTACCTTACCTAGTCAAATTTTACACATATATGGTTATACCTACTTAATAATAAGAAATTTGATTATAGATTACAGCGATGCTATTACTTTGCACATTTCAGGAAATGCGTGAGCATATCATGCTGATGCCCACCGACAGTATGTGAAATAAACTTTTGTTTATTTATATAATGTCATGGATAATTATTCAAATGGAGAAAAGGAAAGCGAATTCACATTACAACAATAATTACGCGAGAGACGCAGTCTCATCTGCGACATTACCCACTAGCGGAATAAGGAAAGCTCATATGACGGAGACAGAAGTTGGAAACCCTCAAGCTACATTTTAATAATAAATATTTAAGATTAATGACAAGAACCTGAATTAAAATGGCTTTTATAATAAATATTTAACAGTTATACTCTACCCTTCACAGAATATGTAAATATTTTGTATTCTGAGGATATTGTAGAAAAAGGATAAAGTTTTTATTGTATTGTAACTTTCTTAACCATCTCATAGATTTCTTTATTGTATTCTTTAGATTTTGGTGCAATTAAGTTTATCATTGTCTTTTAACATTTTCAAGAGGACTCAGAGTATTATTAAAATTATACTGATTACTTTATTATTTAGCCTGTGCAAACCATATAACAACAATGACTTTTGGTAGAGACTTTTCAAAGGTTCAGAAAAAAATGATGTTCAAGAACTCTTAAACTTAAAATGATATAGTGTTTTCTAGCAACTATTATTACATTTGGAAAAAAAGAACAACGTAGAAGAATTCGTGAAATCTAACCACTAAAATAATAGTATTTCTACTTTTAGTAGCAAGTGGCTACCCAGTTTCTTTTTGATAAAATTAAACTAGATATATTTGGTATTGCATTAGATATATTTCATTAGCCATGTGAATACCATGTATTTCGAAAAAGCTATTTTCTAAAGTCTAAAGTTAAAATTTATTACCAATACTACTTTATATTAAGCTAGCCAAGGTGGGTAACAAACCAAAAAGCAAATGGGTTCCAAGTTCCAATTTGACTTTTTTTTTTTTTTTTTATTAACTCTTTTATTTACAACTGTCCAGTATAGGACATTCAGTAAATTTAATAGATTTACAATAGTCCACCAAAAAGGTACATTGTATACTACTTTGACATGTTGGAAAAAACAACTCAGTAGTTGTTTTTTCGATATAAATTCACAATATTTACTTATTAAATAATTTCTTATGAATTTGACTTTGAACAATTTTATTGTGAAAACCAAACAAATCACATCACCAATATATCAAACAAACAACTTTCTGACTATGTTCAGTAAAACTTCCAGCTAATTCATCATTGTTGAAATATGTTATTTCGTTGGGGGGGGTAAAATGGGACAGCCAAGTGGCAAGCAGATATAATGACTTTTATTAATTAATTTCAATGGGATTTGACTAACAATATGAATAATAATAAAAATAGCTTTATTACAACTAATGCAAAATATGAATTTCATGAACATTTTTCTTATAACACTGCATATAACCTTGATCATTAGAACGCCTTATAAACAGAACCTAATTAACTTATTTTAATTTATTTTTCATAAAATGACTTTTATTTTAATATAATTAACATTTTTATTTATTATTCTTTATTGTTCAAGCCTTTACCATGGTGAAAGTTCAATTGATCCTTTTTACCGCACTCACATTATAGAGGTTATAAGAAAAATTGTTGAACATAAAATAACAATACATATTATAAAACATTTAAATAACTTAGATTCAAAAATAAGATTTAACGTAGATTCATCAACATAGCTCACAACCAAAGAAACTAACAATGAAAAGAACACTTTTGTTATGGATTTTCGAACATTGCCGTTTATCTCACGATAGCAACGTCGTTAAAATCTAGTTAGACTAGCTATAGTTATACATCTTTTTCCCTCTACTTTTAAATCTTGTTATTGAAAAATTCTTAACTTCACTTGTTTTTGGGATATCGTTGGTAGACCTTTTTATCTGTGGACCTTTAAATTCCGCTCTATCATGTATTAATATTTAGGGAATCGTTTTTCTGCATTTTTACTAAAAGGTTGCCAATCTCAATATTTGTATTTCCTATCTAAGTATGTGTGAGTAACGCCTGAAAACAATGCTCCGCCGAGCCGCTACAGTTTTAATAATTGGGTTGTTTGTATGCAAGACACACGTAATAATGTATAATGGACAGCCTATGATGTGTCAGTCTCACAGCCGGATTATATATTGTATATGTATCAATTACGTATCAGCATAATAATAATAATAATGAAATTCGCATGTGGGATAGTTCGTTTTATGGATTTTATTATATGCACTTATAGTTTATGGGTCGATTGTCCGAAACCGCAGCACATACACTTTATTTTTATTGACTATAGAAAGCGGAGAACTTTAATAAAGAAATTATACTTTGTCTATTTTTGCGCGTTTATTGAAGTAGTTAAAGCGGCACAGTTTCAAATGCGTATTCAGATGATATATGAAATAGATATTCTGAATTTAGGCTAAATACGTATTTGTGCAAATGCGTTCTTGGAATAAGATTTCTTCAACATATGTTACAAAAATTTCTAAAATAATATATATATGTATATACATATATATATGTGTGTGTGTGACATGACATTTTTTGGAGCAAAATAACTTTATTTTGCATTTTATTATTCATTTTTATCAATGATTGATTGTCAGCTTTCAAGCCGCATCTTCAGCTCACTTCCATAGTTTCATTACAGTTTTTATTATCAAAAAAGGCAATCAGATACACAATTTGATACAATCATATTTAAGGAATTATTTAATACTCGAGGAGTTTTGTAAAGATTAAAGCTAAAAGTAATCAGGTGGTGTAAGGTTCTGACCTTAGGACTCCATGATGGATTTAACACAACATCCCAATCAAACTCCAATTATTTGTGCCACGTATATAATAAGCCAAAGATATGTGATATCAATAATAGAATGAATCGGCATTTTGATTGGCCAATTAAGGGCGCTTTCTTCAACTGCACTGTTTAATTTTGTTAGTTGTTTAAAGTAGACATCAGAACTGATCATTCGGTTAGAAATAACAGTGCAAAGTAGATAATTCTTTTTAATTAATTTCAACTGGACGATCAGAGCATTTTTCATCTTGGAGTAAAAAAAACATCAGCAGAGCTAGATTTGGCAAATCAATTTTGATCTCGGCATTTTTAAAGCGTCGTCACAATAAACAGATGATAGCTTTTCGTGAGCTTAAAATGCAGAAATAAAAAAGCCAAATACGACAAAAAATCAATTTAATTTTTCTTACATACTATGAAATTTTTATTGATGAACATCTAATATGCATTAAGAGAAGATATTTTACATTTGGACTACTTAAGCCTGAAAATTTAATTGAAACCATCCAATCTGGAAACCGCATTTACTTAGTTTCCATCTAATAGTTTTTTGTGCCCTATATGCTTATTTCTCTTATAGTTTTCTAAATTTTTGCATTTCAATTATATTTCTATTATTTAGAAACTGCAGAGTGTTCAAACCATGTAAAATAAGTAACAAAATGCCTTTTTTATATATTTAAAAAAATACGTGATAATGGAAATGATTGAAATTAACGGAGCAGTTACTAATTTTAATGTTTAAGTAAATAAATATAAATTTTATTTCTTGATTGAAAAGGAAATTACAAAACTACTGAATATCACATTACAAGTAATAAACTATATCAACCAAAATTTATAACAAATAAATGTTTAAGGCTCGAGAAAATTATAATTTATATAGATAAATACATAAAAAGCACATTTTTATCATAAAATTTTTGAATTGTTTTAATCAATTACTAGTACCTACTTATACAAATACTTTGCTCTTGTTTTTTCAAATAGTTTATACGGGCTCGCCGTATAATAAGAGCGACGGGACTTGTTTCAGAGGTCCCGGGTTCGATACTCACTTTGAGCAGCCTGTTGTCAGACAGCAGTGACAACGATTTTCACTTGGAAATATAGATAGCAATATGTTTCAAGTAAAAAAAGCCCTCACCCGGCATTGCTGCACCAATAAAAAGTCAGCCCTATTAGATTAATTCTAATAACAAAATCATCAAATATGGATGGATTAACCATTGGGTTACCATCTAAAAAATACGAAGTAAGGAGAGGTTTCAGCCCAACAGCTCATAGGACGTAAGGTTCTGATTGCTGTTCAGGAAAATAATATATAAAAATATATATATATATATTAAAAAAATAATAATTTATACGAATAGCTTAATTATCGAATAGTGCAAGCACCTAAGAGTCTTCATAATAAAATAAAATTATAATAATTCAGCAAAATACATTTTTGGAATTTAAGTATTTAATTATTTAGGTATTACATTTCAATTTAAAAAATTATAGAAATGGGATTTCAGTATTCTTAAGAAAAATATTTCAATATAAGAACATTGTATACACATTATTTCACTGTAATTGCATGCTCAACAATCTCTATCCCAAGAACACGTTTAAACCAAATTTGGCATAAGTACTCATGCACAATTATTCTTGAGCAGGCACCTCCAGGTGAAGGCATATACCGAAGATACTCAGTCGCTTACGCAACCTGACCGTGTGTATAGGATATTTCTCTATGTTACAAGTGCACAAAGCTCTATGGAACAGTACCTATATTGTACAGGTACACAAATATATTGTATAGTAGATACATTAAGACTGCTACTATTATAATATAATGTACTACCGCGCTGGATAAGACATATTGCATCACGAAGAGTTTGCGAGAGCTTCCCAGGCAGCGCGGATCCGCGATCGGTGCATGACCGCGCCGTAAATAGAAGGAAATTATCATAACTAACGCACGTGGTCGATCGAGGAGAGAGGACACGCCGACGCATTCAAATATTGTTAGAATGGTAAAGTAATAGTTAAAAATTGGGAAAACTCCATGATCCGGCAAAATAACTTTTCAATAATTAATCAAGTTCCTGTAGGGTAACTTATAGTTATTGCAAAAAATTCGAAATTGAAAATTTTATATATTTTTACCTTTCGAAGGTTTCTGAACATTTTAGCATATCCTAAAAAAAATGCTTATGTGTGTATAAATATATGCGAATACAATTTTTTATCGATGATTTCTAGAACAGAGGTCCATCAATTTGAATGATTCCACAAATATTCGATTTCTGTTGATAAGGAGTCGTGTTGATTAGTTTTAGGCAAAGGCAGGCTCAGCTGTTGCGAAGATATTCCGACGCATTCAAATATAGTTATAATGGTAAAGTAATAGTTAAGAATTGGGAAAACTTCATAATCCGGCAAAATAATTTTTCAATAATTAATCAAATTCCTGTAGGGTAACTTATAGATATAGCAAAAAATTCGAAATTGAAAATTTTATATATTTTTACCTTTCGAAGGTTTCTGAACATTTTAGTATATCTTTAAAAAAAAATGAATGTATGTGTGTGTATAAATATAGGCGGATACAATTATTCGTCGATGATTTCAAGAACAGGGGCCCACCAATTTGAATGATTCCATAAATATTCCATTCCTATTGATGAGTTGAATTGTTTTAGGAAAAGGCAGGCTCAGCTGTTTCAAAGATATTCCGACGCATTCAAATATAGTTATAATGAAAAAATAATAGTTTAGAATTGGAAAAACATCATGTTCCGGCAAAATAATTTCAATAGTTAATCAACTTCCCGTAGGAAAACTTATAGTAATCGCAAAAAAATCGAAATTGAAATTTTTTATTTATCTTTACCTTTCGAAGGTGTCTGAGTATTCTGGCATATCTTAGAAAAAATTGATTTAGTATGTGTGTGCGTATAAATATGTGCGGATACAATTTTTGTCAATAATTTGATGAACAGAGGTCCACCAATTTGAATTCCACAAATATTCGATTCCTATTGATGAAGAATCGTGTTGATTAGATTTAGGCAAAGGCAGGCTCAGCTGTTTCGAAGATACAATGCAGAAAGAAGACACGCCCACGCATTCAAATATAGTTATAATGGTAAAGTAATAGTTAAGAATTGGGAAAACTTCATAACCCGGCAAAATATTTTTTCAATGAATTATCAACTTCCCGTAGGGCAACTTATAGTAATTGCAAAAAATCGAAATTAAATTTTTTATATATTTTTACCTTTTGAAGGTTTCTAAATATTTTGGCATATCTTAGATAAAAACGGATGTATGTGTGTGTGTGTGTATAAATATGTGCGGATACAATTTTTTGTCGATGATTTTAAGAGCAGGGGTATGTATACATCAATTTGAATGAATCCACAAATATTCGATAAAATTGGTAATTCTTTTTTTAAGAGAACGGAGCATCCGATTCCAATAATTCAAGAAACATTTCATTTGTATTGATGAAATTTTTTAGAAATAGTTTAATTTTTGGTACCAAAAGTTCCAGCAATTTGCCTATAGACACGATGCCATACACCGCTAGTTAATATTTTGAAAGTACAAATTTCACAATCACTTTATGATTGTTTTGAATGAAAAATTGTGGTTCTGTTTTTAATATTATTACAACTGCTTTTCTACCAATTATTACAACTGGTATAGTAGTCATTTATCCATAATGTATAATAATTAATGACATTGACAATTAAGAAATATTTAGATCCTTATAATCAATAAGCTTCTTGATATTAATGCAGTAGTTTTGTTTTATTTTCATTGAAGAGCTATGCCATGGATAAAAAGTTGGGGAGTCTTGTCCTTGTACTCAGAAAGCTGCAGGTTCGACAACAACCTCGGATAGCCTGATGTCAAGCAGTAGTGATCAGTTTTCACTGAAAATATTTAAGGAAATATATTTCCAAGCAAAAATAGGCCTCTATTACTATTAAAGAAGCATCATTTGTACTTGATGTCGCACAACTATGAAAAACTTTAAATGACTAAAATTCATGCATTAACAACAGCTATACAACATTGATATGAAACAATAGCATTGACTTTAAAATATACTATTTTTCAATAATATTATAAGTTATAGAGTCCCAATATCAGTTCAATTCAATATTGACGATTTATGTCATTATAGGTTTTGCATAAAGGAAGAGTAAGAACTATTTAGCTTGTTTGAATCTAACTTATTTTCAGATCGATGTTTTTCTAAATCACAATCAAGTATATTAGAACTTTAGTCAGAATTGAAATTAAAATCTGAATTATTTTCGATATACAAAAAAGAATTAAAAAAAAAAATAATCACCTTTTCTTTCAATCATTACAAATTGAATGTTTTTTAGATCATTCAAATCGGATACTCCGTTCTTATCTCTTAAAAACTCGATTTATATTTTCTGTACTATCAATATATTTATTTATAATTGCTATGCTTTGCTTTCAGTTGCAGATGGACTTTTGTCTAGGTAATTAGTTAGCAAATTATCCTAAATTGAAACAACCGAAATTTTCATTTAATAATTAGATTAATCTATAAAGTTGCTTTGTTTTGCTTTTAATTGCAGGTGGAGTATTTTCCAGGTAGTTTTTTAGGAAATTGTCCTAAATTGAGACAACCAACATGATTTGATAAATATGAAATTTAAATTTAATAAATGATATAAAATAATTAACATAGTCTAGGGATTTTTATAGTAACCACAAGTATCTGAAAACAGATTTTTTTAAATATCACTGTTTAAAATTGTATATAAAAATTAATCAAAACCACAATTATAAATTTTGTGAAATCGATTTTAATGAAATTCATCAATGTCGAATTGTCATTTGAGAAAATGAACAGACATAATACAAGCTATCTATGATTACGAAAAATTTAGAAAACCATCCAAGGTAGATATCAGTATATCCATACATTGCAAAATCATAAATCCATTTATACGACTTAGAAATTTCTATTTAAATCATCAAAAGAAAGAATTCTACTGCCATACCATACCATAACTCCTTTATCTTGACAGGCGCATCGCCGTCCGTTGACAGACGTTGTGGTCATCGCGTTGCACAATCAGCCAACATAACAAGAAGACCCTTATCAGACCCGCGCCGTGCGGGGACACAAAGGTGGGTCATTGTTTGGCATTTGGAGCGCTGCCTTATCAGCGGCGCGTTATCAGCACTGTGATGTGTGTACTTGCACAAATCGGGGTGAGAAATGGTAACTGAATTCTAAGTCGATGGTGATAATAAATATCAATGTTAATCAAAATTTATTTTTTACAAAGTTATTACAATGAGCAATATAAACCTCGTTTAAACAACATATTTTATTACAAGCAAATTACATTAGAAACTGTAACTACCTCAAAATATGTAGCAGTTTGCTAAAGAAAGTTCTGCGAAACGGGTTGGTTACAATTAGAAATAGAGTTTATGCATTTTTATAATATGTATTGACACAAATATTTTAATTGGTAACTACAACTGTCGCTGCCTAAATCCTACAAACTAACTTTCAATCCTCTAAATCGAATTGTCGATTCTTTTTATAGGTTCTTAAATTTTGTAAAAAAGTTACAGGATATTATGCGTAAACATGAATGAAAACATGTTGATTGAATTGTGTATTCTAAGTAAAGCTCGACCAATTATGAACCAAAACTGAGCAAACTGTTTATCACTAATAAATTTCATTAAATGGCTATTATATTTTGAAAATAATTGAAGACATTATCAACCAAAGACGGTTAGGACCAAAGTAAAATCAAACTTTGTTTTGAATTAATAGTTGGCCTTTGCAACGTATAAGTTTATGACGATAACAGAATTTCTTTCCTGTATATAATTTTCTGTAATACTGTTAAAATAGAAATACTCATTAGACTTTTAGTTCATAATACTTGAGATGGAATTGAATAGGATATATCATCACAAGAAAAACCTTCACTAAAATTAAGGCTTTATAATAAATTGATCATTATAATATCAGAAACGATAGTTTTTTATCCATTATTTATAATATTTGATCCTTATAATATTTGATCTAACAGAGTATATATAAACTTTATACTATTTTGTTAGACAAATTACATACGACTATGGTATAAAGCAAACACACTTTCTTTTTAATTTAATCGATGTATTTGTAGAATATCATTTTAATTCAATTAGTCACTTTTTGTACCCCGCCTTTCAGCATTTTTTTTGTACTGAAATCTGGGTAGTATAAAGACATCTAGTAGTTGTGTTGATACTAGTTGTCCTCACCACGCTGTTTTTTATACGATACGTGAAGAGTATATTTTGAATTTGTATTATTAGGTACAGCAATTACGCGAAAAGTGTCCTAACTTGTTATCTATAATGTCGATTGCTGATCTGATATCAAACTGCTTGATAGGAAGTTGGCCGAGGTTGGGATTGAATTCGCAAATGTGTCCATGTGCTACGACGGAGCTACAGGTTGCTGATCTTTTAGCATTTAGTCACTAACAATTTTATATCTAATCATATAATTAGTATATATCATATAATATTGTCTAGGATCTAATCAATACAATGTTCAATTCAAATTCAATTTTTACATACTTTTTTATTTTTATTATTTTTATTTATATACATTGATTTTCCATACTATTATTATTTTCCAGCAGTGTTCTAAGTTCTAACAAGTAAATTAGTTATTACCAGTCCTGAGATTCGATCTTAATCTGACTTCTTTCTGATGAACAGAGAATGTTGCAATTACGACCAGATCGCCGACAATTAATCACTTAAAAAACAATTATTCTAATAAAAAAATAATATATTATAAAAATTTTTATTCGACATTTTCTCAAAATAGTGCCATCCCTAATACCACACATGTATGAGGAGTCTCCATGTCACAAAGGCACAACAAAAGAAAAGGATAAACAAAAGGGGGGATGAATCTAGACCTGATATTGGACAGCCCGCATGGTCATACGCAGAGTTAGCCTTGTTTTTGTCGCATTGTGTGATGTTGTACATAAGGGCTAGTTAACCGATTTTCTCTGTTTGTTCCAGATATCGAGGTCTATTACACAATAATTAATTCGGTGACTAAATTGAACTAATTGTAATCATTCATATGGAATCTAATATCTATAAGGCCATGGCAAAAAGTCATACTATGTACTATTATAACCAAATAAATTGGGTTAAATTAGTGCAGGTATATTTTATTAAGATTATTAATGATAATCTGCTTTATAATTTTGTTCTCATATAAAGTTATATAATCAGCGTATTAAAGTTGACTTGTGGTTATTATAATAAATTAATTCGATTTACTGATATTATATATTTTTACAAACCTTATAATAATCTCAATAATTATTAATTTGTTAACCCTCCATAGACCGAATTTTTGTTTTTTTTTGTATTGTGTGACTTTCAAGTCACAGCGGCCTATAATGTTCGCACTTCATTGTAGGCCTGCAAGGCTCATAAATATTATTGTTGATTGTACTGAAAACGTTATAGTATTATTATAATAGACTTACGTCATCTCACGAAAAAACCGATATTTTTTTGGTGAAATATCGAAAAATTTGGAATGTGTAAGGGAGCACTCTTATAGTGTTTGAAATTTACAAAATGTTTAGCAGATAATATAATTTAAAAAAAATTGTACCTAAATCATAATATTATAAACTATCACAAAACTTTTAACTAATTTGTAATTTAAATCAGGATATTCTCTAAGTAATAGAAATTTGAAGTGTTTAATGGTAATATCAATAAGTTTTATATTTAAATATTATCATATAGGTACTTTCTTTAATTCATTTTTTCTAACAGAAATAAGGACCTCAAAACCCTAGTCAAAAGTATAAAAACAGGCTAAATAAACATTTTACTAATTGTAAATAGCAAAAAGTTGTTATATCATATTTATAAAAAAAGAATTAAAAAAAAATAAGTCTACTAATAAGTAAAACTGTGTATACTATTATCTCTGTAAAACGCTTCTTAGATTTGATCAAGATATGAGCAAGCAGATAAATATACGATTATCTAATCTAATAAATTTGCTTTTTATATTAAAACATAGATAATTAAATTATTATCCATTTACC
Organism: Ctenocephalides felis; assembly: GCF_003426905.1. Lineage (NCBI taxonomy): Eukaryota > Metazoa > Arthropoda > Insecta > Siphonaptera > Pulicidae > Ctenocephalides > Ctenocephalides felis. The sequence goes on from NW_020539725.1 coordinate 16,086,934, forward strand.
ATTAAAGTAAATTATTTAAATTTTTTAACATAATTTAATTATATTTTACATGTTTTAAAATGTATTATCGAGCCGCAGTCTATTTGGAGTGAGCTCTCACGTTCACAGTATTTGTACTCACTCCTGCATGTTATTTATAAGAAAATTATTATTAATTACAACTATTGCTAATATTTATGAACACGGACCCCCCAGACAAGCATTAGGTATCAGAGTGATTTTACGCAATCAATAATATCTTCCAGTGAGATATTAATAATGATTAACGGTGTGAACTAGCAATTAAGTTATTTGCACGACGTTTTCCATTGCAAAATGTTTTCAATTAGTTCATATAATTATAGTTTTACCACATTACAAAAGAGTAAAAGCAAATTCACTTTTGTTTTAGAATCAATCATTCTGCATGCAGGCAAGTGGTAAGGAATTGACAGAATTTCCAACAAATATAAAGGATTATGATTTTATTAATCTCAATAATAGATATCTTATCATCTGAATAGACGATCATCTGCCAAAAATTTCAATTTATTTATGAACCTAAACAATATTAGAATATGTATAATAAATTTATGATTATGAATAAGAAAAATGAAATGTTTACATTATTAATGCCAAAAAGCAGGTGAGATGTGCCAGAAATTAAAAAATATGCCCTCACGATATCGATTAGGAGAAGTTTAAGATGCAATTTTGGATATCTTGAATAATAAAAAATTAAATTAATTTAATCCTACATGAAGTACCAGTGCTATGTTATGGTTATGATAATGTTATGCCGTTTAAAAGACTTCAATTAGCAATGTTGTGTGGGAATTGAGACTCCCACTCATTTTATTTAAAGCAGTTCTACATATAACATCGCTCATATTTTAAATGTATATGCATTTTGGCGTGAAGAGTAATTAAAAAAACAATAATTATTGTTTTTAGTTAAATGGTAAATATTAGTATATTATATTAAAAAATTGTAGACATGGGTACAGGACAACGTCTGTCGGGTCATCTAGTTTTCAATATAAAATTAAATTTTTAGAATTACAATATGAAATATCAATATAAATACAGTAAAAGTAAAAAATATTTTAATTAATTTTATTTTGCGGAACTTTCTTATGTTACTATTTTCATCAGAATGAATGCTTTGCAATTATAAATCAAATATGAAGAATTAAGATTTTATACTCTCTAAAATAGTAACCGTAAAAATTTTTTTTATTTTTATTTTTATTGGCCTCGCTTGCTCGAGCATTTAGCCACCTACAACATATTTTAATTTCATTACAATATTTCAATTTCTTATATAAATCCTATTCTTCTTCCTATTTTATATATCCTATCCTATTCTATGTACTCATCAACATAACATCATTCTTCTTTTTTCTTCTTTTATTATCTATCATTATATCATATCTTCTATCTTCTCACATCTTCATTACTTCTATTCAATTTAATTTTTATTCTCAAACCTTTTTATATACGTTAAACTATTTTTAATACTATTTCAAACTATTTTTAACATTATTTCAAACTATTTTTTAACTTTTATTTCAAACTATTTTTTAACAGAATTTCTATATTATGCCGGGGATTCGAACTTCGAACCTTCGGCGCGTGAGTCGGAAACGCTACACATGAGCTAATTCCGCCACAACCGTAAAAATAAATTAATATAAATTTAATAATTTAACAAAAATGTATGAAAGATTGGCAATGTAACATGGACTATTTGAAACATCTTACTATAAGTGTTGAAATAATATCTTCTATATTAGAAAGAAATAGTTTTGCTTCATATTAAATATAAAAATTTTATTTGTAGAAATACTGTTATTAAATACGATGGATTAATCAAAATCAAATCATATAAGAAAAGGAGGAGTTTATTTTTTTTTATTTTTTTTAACAGCAATCAGAACCTTACGTTCTATGAGCTGTTGGGCTGAAACTTCTCCTTACTTCGTATTTTTTTAGATAATAACCACTTTTTATGACTTTTTGTTGGTGCAGCAATGCCGGGCAAGGGCTATTTTCACTTGGAAACATATTGCTATCTATATTTCCAAGTGAAAATCTTTGTCACTGCTGGGTATGGGCCTCTGATTCAGGTCCCGTGGCTCTTAACCACTCACCTACGGGCGACCCCGGAAGAATTTTTTGGCACTTGATCTATTTTACGCCAACCCTACTTTCAGAACATAAGCTTCCACATACCAGAGAGAATATTTCTTTTTTTATGTATTATTTTTTCCTTTCTCTTTCTCTTTTGTATTTTGTCTCAGTTCAGTTAGATGTTTTTCTTTAGCTTTTCAATCAGAAATGACAAAAATTATGTCCACTTTGTTACAACCGTGTTCAAAGTCTTTTGGAAACAATGATCGATATAAATTATCTATGCAAAAACTAATTGCTGTTAATGAACAACTATTACTTAACTTATAGCTAAATAACAAACAAAGTAATCTGTATGTATACAAGTAACAGTTATTAAAAGAAATCGAATTAAAAAACTTACTTCTGACTCTTTAAAAGCAATGGGGCCTACAGATCCTGTTAATGTAGAGCGCTAAGGCAATGCAATAATGTAAACTTGTTTGTACTACAAACTAACTTCATTTTTCTTTCTTTGGACCCTACCTCAAAATGTAGCGTACCCTGGCACAACCGTACCCAGTTTTCCCTACTCTACAAATCTACTACATTAAGGAAAGCATCAAGAACATACATACATTGACACTCTGATCTAACATCATGCTGTTTGATCTTCAAATCTCATACGATTTTATCAAGAATTCTTTGCTGAAACTATTGTTATGCTATTAAATCTTTCAGCATAAAGACCTCCATTAACAATTCTTTGTTGTATAACTTTATATCATATAAAAAATATCACTATTAGAAAAAGGACCACCACTGGGATGCCTTTTAAAAAAATGTATCAAATAGTTAGGACAACCATTGGACAACCAACCTTTCTAAAAAGACATTTATTTCAGACAAAGTATCGTCATACAACTCTTAATCTTGATTGTGAAAGTAAAGAAAAAATATTATAACAATACATAATTCTGATTATATTACAAAGTAACATAAAATCCTTGCACGATTACAAATGTTTCAGTAGTTAACGGGTAATATGCTTTCAATAAAATAAAAATCCGAAAGCTCGTGCAAAGGCCATTCCGTCTTTGTCGGAGTATTTCTAAGTCGCGTTGATTATTCTAGAATGATTCGCGGAATGGAATGAAGATTAAGAGAAAATTAATAGATAATACATCACACAACATCATGGGAATCTTCGAGTGCATTGTGTGCGTCGGTATAAAGCTGCATAGCATAGTTACGCATTGCAACCGCTTCCTATACGCATATGAGTCGGGAGGTCACGCACGGGTTGACCGGCAGCCGAGTGGAATTATGCCGTCAGACTTATGGGGTTAAGACAGCTATCTAGTTGTGTATTGGAAATATGCTTGATCAATTTTCAATTTTTGAACTGAAAGCCTGCTTTTTTCCTCAAAAAATAGTAACTTAAGGGTAAGCTATAGTAATCACAAGAATCGAAAATCATTTTTAACTCCGCGTAGAGTAAGTTATAATAATGGCAAAAGAGTCGAAAATAAATGTTTTTTTATATCTTTACGTTTCAGAGATTTCTGAACAATTTGGCATACCTTAAAAAAACTGGGTGTATGTGTGTGCGTGCGTGTGCGGATATAGATTTTGGTCGACGATTTCGCGAACACAAATCAACAAATTTGAATAATTCGATTGCTACTGATAAGCAGATTAGTGCAGATTAGTTTTTGGCAAAGGAGGTCTAGCAGTTTTGGAGATACAAGGAAAAATTGCCAAAAATGGTATTTAAGTTTTTGAGATAACGGAGTATCCGATTAAAATAATTAAAAAAAAATTACTTGTATTGATGAAATGAACAACTGGTAAAGTTTTTGTTAAGGCTGGTCCAGCGTCTTCATAGATCCAATAAAACAATAAAAAAGTAAAAAATAATGTGATTTAACAGTCAAAAAATGAACATTAGACATATGTACATTGAATTATCAGATATTTTATAAAGATTATAATAATTAAGTTTACACGTGAGTCCACTACGCGACGCTTACGCGCTTTGATATTTTGACTCCAAACCAGTTAAGCAGCGCGATTGTTTAAAAAAATGTTCAAAATTAAAAAAAATCAAAATATAAAAAAACAAGTATTTCAAATATGTATTTCAAAAAAGTACATTTTTCTCAAAAATTTTAAAATTTCTCAAAAAACACATTTTTCCAAAATTTTGCAAAGTTTTTTTCATAATTGAGTTTTCGGTACGGGAAGTTCCAGCAATTTACCTTAAGGCACGATGCCGTGCACTGGTTTTTGTATATCTTTACGCTTCCAGACCTCTTGAACTTTTTGGCATACTTTAGAAAAAAATGAACATATAGATACCTACAATTTTTTGTCCAATATTTCTGGAGCAAAGATCAACCGATTAGATATATTAAAAAAAACTAATACTAATTAGTTTTTGCAAAAGCCAAAAATGGAAACTCAATTTCCGCGAGAATAGAAACATTCGATTGAATTCATTCGAAAAACATTCGATTCGTATTTACGGCGAGACGTGCTGATAAGTTTCTGGCAAAGATTTTTTACCAGCCGTTTCGCAAATACATAACAAAGAGTGCAAAACATGATGGTTTTTAAAAGAATGGAGCAGATGGATTTAAACACTATGTTACTTATATTGACAAAGTGAAAATTTGATTTAATTTTTGAGAGAGCATATGTCCAGCAGGTTTTGTAATATTTTCAAAATAAAGTTCGATTTACAGGAACATTAAATATGATGTCAGTTGATGATTTATTCACGTTTAAGCAGGTTAAGTTAAATATATTTAAATTGTATTCAACATATAAATTGATTGATTAAATACAAGAAGTTGTCTTGAGTACTCAAGTAGCAACTAGCACCGCATATTAGCAGGAAAATTATATTATATTATTCATAAATGTCTTTTGTGGTTCATCGTTTACGGAGTTGTGCAAGATTTTTGCATTATATAATACTGTTGAAATTTATATAAATCATTTGGAATTGCAGGTAAATAGAATGCATATGATATTCGTGAGTTAGCGCAAAAATGAATATTTTTCAGTAATCTATCTATATTACAGATGTGTGAAATTCGTAGGCTGCTTTGTTTCTAGACTTTTTTTTAAATTTTATTTGCTACATGTATACTAAGGACAATTATAAATTAGGATAGGGCAAGGCACAAAGATCCAATTAGACATTTAATTAGGGAACAAAATTTTATAAGGAGCAATTATATTGTAAAAACTAAACCAATTATATCACGAAAAACAAAACATATCAAAGAAATAACTATCTCACTATGTTCAGTAAAACTTCCAGCTAATTCATCATTGTAAAATTAGCTTTCTTTGCTGTTTTTCATAAATTTGTCACTAGGTCTTTTAGCCCGCAGATGGAATACAATGGGAGGGCCAGAGGGCAAGCAGGTCCAATGTTTTTTGTTTCAAATTTTGAAGATTATTTTACAAAATAATATTTACATTATTCAACCAATGCAAAATTTAAATTTCATGGGTACATTTTTTACAGAGATAACACTGTACATAAACTTGATCTGGTATTTCGTTAGAAATATTCTACAGCAGAGTTGTAATAACTATTATTATTAATTTATATCTTATAAAATTTATAATTTCAAATAATAGATTTCATACCTTAAAACATAAACAATGAAATAAACTAACAAGTTAATTTCGGAAAGGCTTTGTAAAGACTGTTCTACCAGATTAAAACCTTTTAAATTTATATTTGTAAAGTTTATCTGCCATTATTAATAAAGTTGATAATATTCCTAACATAAATTTGCGAAGAAGAGAATATAAGCTTTTAATGGACATCTGTGCAACGGTCACTTTGAGCGTCAAATGACCGTCAGGCAGCGTCGTGTATAATTACACTTCTCGCGATTCCAAGCAGAGATGTATTAACAAGCCGAAGAAACACAAAGATATATTACACAAAAATATACTAATCATGTAGTAAATGCAAACTGAACAATATCTAAATTTGAAAATAATAAGTGGTTTAGAATCCAAGACAACAATCAATAATATAAAAGTATCAAGTATTTTTTAAAAAATATTGAGAATAAAGTTTTAGGAATCAAAATACAAACAAGACGTAGGTAGATCATATTTTTAAATGCCATATTTACAATATTTTTTTAATTAGAAATCTGTGAACAAATAATTTTAATAATTAATATTGAAAATTTTAGGATGTTGTGATTGCTTGCCTTATGAAGGACCAATTGTAAATACTTTGATTATAACAGTATATATTTATTTTATATTAATAACAAGTTATAAGTATATTTACAATAATTTTATTACTGTTTTTGATTACGTTCTGACTGATTGATTGATTTGTATAAATTTCTGATAGATGATTTTTTGTTTATATATCAATATAGCCGCATGCTTTGATTGGCGCGAACATTCTCCCGACCTTGAAATATAGATTTCAAAATGATTGGTAATCTTCATTAATGTGAATTAATTAGATGTTAGTGGTTTTGGTAACACTCAAATTTAATGAACTGCATTTCTTGATTCTTATTGGAAATCATAGTTTATCTTTTCTTTTTTTTTAAGTGCTATAAGACCAATCAGTAATAATCAGTTCAGTATTCTCTAAATTGTCTTATAGGAGCACCGTGACATTGTCTCCTTAAACTGAATATTATGGTTGCATTTGCAGACGAAAAAAGTTTGCATATTCTGACTCCATATTCCACATGCTCTTGTTGCATATTTTTTGAAGTTGCTAATGTTGGGCAAGCTTGTTTTCGAAGATATCAAGCATTGACACATAGCAAATTGAGGTTTAAGATTTTTGAATATGGAAGTGATCAGTATCTTTTGTATTGGAGTTTAAGCAATATTCAACTATGTTCCGATCTGTGTCTGAATTCTTCCGAAGTGTGAATAATTTGAGGTTTGAAATATAAGCCATGATTGAATATGATTCCACGATATAGTTTCTTTTTCCATGTTATTCGTAATCTTGTTTTAGTTCGATTTATTTGCAAAAGTTTATAACATTTCATAGCAAATCTTATTGTTTTGTTTTATGAATAAATTTTGCAAGATTTATGCATCAACCATTTTGTCGCTAAATCAGATATTAGTTCGAATATAATACTATATTCATTATATCTTGTGTTTAAGAGACATGCGATAAAATACCATAGAAAAGCCTCCATTTTTTTCATTTAATCTTGTTTTAAGATATAAGTGGTAAAGATATAACATTTAAATACTCATGTGTTTAGGTATGGTATCGATAATTGATAGATGAATGGATTTTTGGACAGCGCTATGGGGTGACATTTGTAATAAGTTAAAGTTTTAGGTTTGAGTTTTGATTTGAACCCCAACGTGCAAAATTCCATTTCACCTAAGAATGATGTAAATGTCTTTAGTTTTAAATATTTGTTAATGCGTACTTAAGTTAGGTATGTCTTGCTTGATTGTTAGAACCAATGTTTTTTGCAATGGTTTGTTAATGCGTACTTAAGTTAAGGATGTTTTGCTTGATTGTCATGACTTGTTTTGATTTTATCAATTTATTAAGTGATTTATTCATTTTGTTAATCATTAATAAACTCTGTGATGTTCTGTTCTTTGTCATTTTAGTATTTGAACAAAGTTGAGATTCATATTACGTACCAGTTTAATGAGTACATGCTAAACTTGCAATTCAGATTCATATTTCAATCGCAAAAATTGCAAAATTGTTAATCGTGCGATGCAGTCTTTAGTTAGAAGTCAAGGTGGACCTTGGCGCATTGCAAAGCTTTAGTACACTACAATGATTTTAATAAATTGTACGTAACCAGTAGTTTTGCATACATTTCTGTTTTGAATAAATAAAATATATTCGCAAAAGCGATTTTATATTTATAAAAATAGAGATTTTAATCATATTAGAGTGATAGTAAGATCGCTCCAATATAATTTTTTATCAAACGCGATACTTAATGCCCGTTTCATTTTTCGCGCAAGAATTTTTAATAATTGTACCTCACTTAGTTTGAGGTATAAGAATGCTATGTGTTTTGATAGTGCTATTCTAGACTTTTCCACTATCAATTTTATTTTATAGCTAGAATTTGAAGTGAAAAACACATTCATTCGCGCGCTATATGTATAGATATGTAATTTCATGCTTAGACGATTTGGAGTTGGAAAGAAAAGTTTTGAATGGTTAGAATTCAATTCATAAAGATTGAGTTTAGCTTGCGTTAAAATGTTAGTGAGGTTGTTAATAAAAAATTTCATTATTGTATCAGCTGTAGTTAATGAACTATTAACGTTAAAATAATTTCTGGGGATTTCGAATATTTTTAGATGTTCAGTTATGCTTTGTTTAGGTGATTGTTCTGAACATCGTATTGATAAGAACGTATGTTGTTGATTCATGTTTATGTTGTTATTGGAGGTTTTTCCCCGAATTGTTTGGTGAATCTTTCTGTCGTTTATCTGAACTAAAACTTGTTCGATCACTCTCTTTGTATCGACCGTTAGTATTGAAGTATAAATTTTAAAATTTGTTTTAATGAAACAGATTTCGTTTCGGATATTCGGTCTAACAAGTTGTAGCTCAGTTAACAGCAGACTTGTATCGGATTTACAAGGTGCTTCCAAAATTACGCGAAAATTAGTTGTTAAATTGATTGACTTTAACACGTCTGGATGAGGTGAATATAAACTTATTTTAGGTATGCTTGCGTTTATGAAGTTATCATATTCGGTGAATTGGTTTCTGTTTGCAAGTGAAATATGACGTTTTAATGTTACTTGTCTACTATATTCTATGTCTTTGATATTTTTTGCAAATTGAATTATAGTACCAAAACTTCTGTCAATAGTCTTAGTTGTATTAGTAATAGAATACTCTTCGCGTTGTTTTTCCGTTTCAGTAAAGTATTGTTTATCGTCGTATGGTTTGCGTATTTCTGAAGATATATCTACTTGAGCTTCTAAGTTAGATTCATATTTTGAAACCGAAATTGATTTAGAAATGTTTAATTGAGGTAAATAAAATTGAGGCTGTTTTATGTTACCTGCATTATTTGTTGTTTTGGTATAATTTAAATTGAGTTCCGAACTAGTATCTGATTTATTCAAGGCTGCTAGCCTAAGCTTTGATAATGTTGTCAAGCATTTTTGGTATTTATCAAAAAACTCTTCTAATTCGTTATCAAATAAATTATCAATTTCTTCTTCATCATCAAGTAAAGTTGCTATTTTGATAACCGTATCTTCAAATAAGTCAAAAATAGGTCTTACATATTCTTTAAAACGGCTTATTTCAGAAATATTCAATTCACACACAGGCATGTGTGACCATTGATTGCAAATCTTTTCGCAATATGCTAATTGCGATTGAATTTCTAGTTGCTTTGTTTTGAGTGATTTTAAAGTTATTAACGATTCCATCTTGTCACACATCGTACTAAACTTTATTAATTAAATAAGGAAAGATTGATAAGAAGGAATTGTAATTGAATAACCTGGTTTCTTGTTTTGCTTGTGCTTGTAGCTCCAAATTTGAACTTCTTATCTTGATTTTGAACTTCCTCTTTATTTAATCTTGATTTACTTGGTTTATGCTTGATTTGCTTGATTTCTCCTTCGATTGCTGGACGTCACATCCGACTCGTATGGACCAATGAAAAATTTAGGATGATGTTGAATCCGGCTCGAAGGACCAATGAAAATTTTAGGATGTTGTGATTGCTTGCCTTATGAAGGACCAATTGTAAATACTTTGATTATAACAGTATATATTTATTTTATATTAATAACAAGTTATAAGTATATTTACAATAATTTTATTACTGTTTTTGATTACGTTCTGACTGATTGATTGATTTGTATAAATTTCTGATAGATGATTTTTTGTTTATATATCAATATAGCCGCATGCTTTGATTGGCGCGAACAAATATATTCTAAATATTAACCCTTTCCACTCGGATGCCGCCGGCAAAATACATATTAATTCCGGAATTCACAAGTGGAATGGGTTAATATATTTATGACGAATATATTATTATTTGGAATGTTTAATATAATATTTTCTAAATATTAATATATTTATGACCTCTAACCCTGCTTGTACACCGGGGGTCTACTACAGCCCAACGCCACCTTCAGAGTCGAATTTAAATATACTTAGATTCTTTATTTTTTGATAAAGAATTTTATGCATATGTATAATAATACATAAAAATGGGTCATATTTATACTTAAAAATATATATCTTTTTTAAGCAACCAATATTTTCAATTTTTTTTGATACTATTACTATTACTGTTTCTGCTTATTATTTATCGTTAAAATTCACGAATTTATGATTTTTTTATAAAAAAGACCAAATATCACAAGGTCGCTCGTTTCCGAGCATTTCTTATGCATATAAAAAAGATTTATTTCATCTTTAAAAATTCATACTATCTTATTGTAGATAACTCAAATTTTGGCTTCGTTTTTAATTTTTGTTTCGTTTTTTAGCCAATATTCTACACCACGTCATTTAAACACCGCAGGGGTCTGCTGGACCCTTTATGGACCTCGGCATTGGACTGAGATGTGTACGAGAAGGGTTTAGAAATTAATACAGTAGTCGGAACCTGAGGTAAGTTTGGATGTGCTAATATGAGTAAAAGAACTAAATGTTTAATTATTTTGAAATTCTAGAAAGTATCGTGGACCAATTTTCTAAAACTACATATTAATTAAAGATTTGAAAGAATCGAAATGCGAACAAGTAAACAAACTAATTTGGACGTATTTCTGACTACTCAGAAAAAAACTGAAAAATGCATGTGAGATCAAAAGACCTAAGTTTGAGTGAATCTATAACCAAAGTTATTCAATAAACAATGATATTAAGGTGTAAAGAACACTTGCAAATGCTTTATGAAATATGACCGGGGCCAATATACATAGATAACTTTTTTAAATTATTTTTGAACAGCAATTAGAACCCAATAGTTCTATAAGCTGTTGTGCTAATTTGTCTTAACACTAGTCTGTTTGATAGATGGCAACCCAATCAATTGTCACATCTCTATATGATATATCATTATTACAATACCTGTAATAAGGCGAGTATTTTTATTGATGCAGCAATGCCAGGTGAGGGCTATTTTCACTTAATCAAACATATTGCTATCTATATTTCCAAGTGAAAATCGTTGTCACTGCTGCCTAACAACAAGCTGCTCGAAGTGGGTATCGAACCCGGGACCTCTGATTCAGGTCCCACGTCGTAAAGAAGACCAAGAAATATCGTGATGCATTTGAATATCAACCACATCTCAAGAAACTATTACTGATAATAAGATTCAAAATCGGTTGCAACATTAATATAAGCTGAAAAGTAACTAACCAAATTTTTGTACTCGACAAATTTTTAATTGGTAGCTTAGTCTTAGAGAACTTAGATTTCTTAGTTCCAATACAACAGAATTTTAAATTACTGTCTTGGATTCTGCAATATAATAAGAGTAACAAATGCGTCACATATCTTGTGTTGATTTGAAATTTGCTTGTTCTCACACAAATTTTTTAATAAGTTTATACATTCGCCAAAAGTATGGCTGAAAATGTGTCATTTGTGAATTGTGATACAATTGAAGTCGAAACAATGATAGATTTCTAGAAAATCAATACGGTTCTGTTGATATGCGGCGGTGTCATAATTTATCGGAAGTCCCATAGCATGGCAATCTCCAGCGATTGGTCACATTGGTTAGTCGGCGCGCCACGGCACGTTGGTTCGTTCGGTTCGCCGGAGTTATTATATTGATTGATGAATATTGCACATTCCGTACAAACCGTAGAGTGGTGCCACCAAGAGATGACCCCTGAGTTCTTAGACTTAGGAACAACACATCTATTCGTGCTTTGTAACCATCCAGGTGACAGTGGCAGCCGATAGCCGAAATATAAAAGACAACTACAATACTGGAACTTGCAGACAAGCAATATCTACCCTCAACATCTGAATGTGCATCTTCTCCCAGTAATAATTATTTTATTTTATTAGCAAATTAGTAACATTGAATTAATAAAATCATAAAAACATGATATTACGCAAAAAATATTAAATTGGGTAACCTAGCGTCTATTCTGGATTTAATAAGAATTTGAGCCACCTAATGAGTTAGACGGACCTCATTTTACAAATAGAGTATTATCGAATCAACTAACATCATGTCAATTATATATCTATGTTAGCGAACATTTACATTTTGTTCTATCAGAACATTAAATTCTAAAAAATGTGACAAGCAAGAAAATTAATATGTATTATGTGTAGAGCTTAAAGGTCCGAGTAAAAGCATCCATCACCCATAACTCAAAAACAAGTAAAGTTTGGAATTTTTAAACAGCAATATTTGAAAGCAGAGTGAAAAAGATGTATAACCAGCCATCATCTTGATTCTTATGATGTTGCTATATGGAGATAAATAACAATGTTTGGAAATTCATAACAAAAGTATTTTCTTTAGTTATTAGTATTTTTGGTTGTGAGCACTGTTGTTTAGTTTACAAGAACTTAATATAATTTTCAAGTATATGTCATTTAATTGTTTTATAACATGTATGGTTAATTTTATGTTAGATTTAACCGTTTTTTTTTAATCTCTATTAAAACTTACACGTAGGTGAGGAAAGGAAACATAGTCCAATTGAAACTTTACCCTGGCAAACGTGTGAATAATAAAAAAATAATAAATAAAAATGTAATTTTAGTGAAAAAGGAATTTTAGAAGAAGTAAAATGAATTAATTAATTATTACAACAGTGCTAATAAATATTTCTGAATAAATATTAGATAAGTTTATATAATTGTTATTTTTGTAAAGAATACGCCTCTGAAGTTTATATTTTGCTTTGGTTTAATATATAATAATATAGCTGTTATTTCCAAAAAAATCTTTCGAATTTAAAATTAAATTGCTAAATGCTGCTTACCCCATAGTCTAATTATCTACCCAGCCTATGGGGGGTAGAAAGGAAATGATGACAAATTTTAGAAAAACAGTAAAAAACACATGTCTTCACTGGAAATAACTGGACATAGGTCGATAGTTGCTTGTTTGATACGCGTTATATGTTTCTGTGTCATTTATTTGGTTTAGATAGTATAATTACTTAATTTGAAATTGGACTTTTGGGCTCCGCCTTGTCGTAGTAACATACTATGTATGAATAGTAATTCTGGATAAAATGTGCGCTGAAGGATCAATATCTTATGAATAACAACTTTATGAAAATATTATATAACGTTATGGCGTAAAAAATAAAATTTAACTTAGTATTATTTAAATCTTAAAAATTGTGTGAAGAGGGTAGCATTAGAATAAGACCCTACACGGACACACAAAGGTAGTGTGTATTAGTAACCACTACTCAATAAATATATTTAATTCAAGTAAATAAAATAATTAAACTAGCTGTAAGTGGAATTCTGTCTTAAGGCAATTAGGGCATCGTGCCTTAAGGCAAATTGCTGGAACTTCCCGTACCAAAAATTATTATTTTTTTAAAAACGATTAACATTTTGAAAAAATTTTACTTCGAAAAAAATAGATTTTTGAGAAACTATAAATTTGACAAAAAAATACCGTTTTTTTGAAAAAAAAATTTTTTTTATTTGAAAAAAAATTTTTTTTGAGAAAAAAATTTTTTTTTGAAAACAAAAAATTTTTTTGAAAAAAAAATGTTTTCTTCATTTTGACATATTTTGAAAATTCTGAACTTTTTTTCAAAGCACAATCGCACTGCTTGAACTGCGTAGAGACGAAATGTCAAAGCTCGCAGGTGCTGCGCCGCCGTCTAACGCATAAGCATTGGTACGGAACCCACAGAAATGTAAAAAAAAATTATACTTATTGTTAAAATCTCTATAAAATATCTGGCAATTTGATGTGCATATGTCTAATGATCATTTTTAACCGCCGAATGGCATTTTTTTTTTTACTTTTTTCATTAGATCTCCGAAACCGCTAGACCTGCCTTCATGAAAATTTGATCAATTCTACATCTTGTCAATACAAGTAAAATGTTTTTTGAATTATTCAAATCGGACGCTCCGTTCTCTTAAAAACGGAGGTACTGTTTTTGGCACTTTTTGCCCCGTATCTTCGGAACGGCTGGACCTGCCTTCGCCAAAAACTAATCAGCACGTCTCCTTATCAATACGAATCGAATGTTTTTTGAATTATTCAAATCGGTTGATCCGTGTTCCCGAAATCGTCGACGAAAATTTGTATCCGCACATACATACACACACGTACATACATACATACATACATACATACATACATACATACATACATACATACATACATACACACACACACACACACACACATACATCCATTTTTTCTAAGGTATGCCAAAATGTTCAGAAACCTCTGAAACGTAAAGATATATAAAAATTTTCATTTTCGATTTTTTTGCGATTACTATAACTTACCCTACGGGAAGTTAAATATTTTTTTAAATAATAAATTACTAAGTGCTTGTGGTCAAATACTGTGCTACGGCTCCGTGTGCTACGTGATGAAGTACGTGTAGGGTTAAGTTTTGAATTTTTATTATAAAAAAGATTTTGATAGTCGTGATCCCATATGTGAATCACTTATTAACTTACCCATAGAGTAAGTTATAGTAATTGCAAAAAAATCGAAAATGAAAATTTTTGCATATTTTCACGCTTCAAAAGTTTCTGAAAATTTTGGCACACCTTAAAAAAATTATGTATGTGTGTGTGTGCGGATGCGAATTTTTGTCGACGATTTCGGGAACACGGATCAACCGATTTTAATGATTCAAAAACATTTGATTCCTATTGATGAGGAGATGTGCTAATTAGTTTTTGGTAAAGTAAGAACGGATTAAATTTAAGGAGACCCAACAAAAAAAGTAACGGGCGGTAATTTGGCGATCAAAAATGATCATAAGACATATGCACATCAAATTTTCAGATATTTATAGATATTTTAATAATAGAAACTAATTTTGTTTACAATTCTATAACTAATATTTATTTCGGCACTACAGAGCTAACACAGCGCGATTGCTCTAAAGAAAGTTCAAAATGTTCGAATTTTTTTTAAGTCATTTTTTTTTTTAATTTTAAAATATTACAAATATTGCAAAGAATTCAGAAAATTGTAAAGCTTTTTTAAAAAAAATAATTTTCGACACGGGAAGTTCCAGCAATTTGCCTTAAGGCACGATGCCATGCACCATCAGTTTATTATAGAATTGTCCCAAATATCCGTTAATTCCGTGCACCCTGCACTGGGCCGTTCGCGTCTATTACCGTTGCGTTTTCTGATGAGATGAGGTCCGGCTTGATTGCTTGCGACGTAAAACGTAATTTACAAACCAACAGTAGTCCCAACAGCAACTTGTAAGACTCTATGTTATTGTCGCCTTCGTTCGCTTGATTTGAGTGCCGCGTTTTCAGTTGTTATAGACGCATTGAGCAGGAAATGATATTTTATTGCTTGTTGAACACGAATTAAAATACAGCATGCGACCAATTTCTAATACACAGCTTTTGAATGCCCATGACGTTGGGTAAGATTACTGATTTGAAATAAAAATTGAGCAAAATTTACTACTAAACAAATATCTAGATATTTTTTTTATAATTTTAATCTCAAATATCTAGTTAAAGGAAATGCTAAGTTCATACTTAGGTTTTCCAATAATAATAATTCCAGTGATAATTGTAGTTTAAAGTAATAATTACATAAAATTAATTTTATTGCTTTTAGATAGCTAATAGAGCTATCTAGATAGACAATTAATAAGATAATTCAAGGTAGCTAATTAATAATTATTAAATAATATTAATATAAAATTAATAATTAATTAAGTAATCATAAATTATTATTTGGAAAATGTTCTATAAAACGATGTCGGGGTAGAGCGGGGCTTAAAAGTCGGGCGCAGGTAAAGAGGTCCATTACCATTATTTCAAAAACAAGCGAAGTATAGAACAATACAATTTCAATGTAGAAAGCAAATGATTTGTAACCATCTACCACTTTAATTTTCACAACATTGTTATCAAAAGATAAACGGCTAAGTATCAATATCCAAAATAAAGTTTTTTTTGTAGCTTTTTTTGGTTTGGAGATCTTTTATTTAGTTTATGATACTTGAATATAATTTTTAAATATGCGTAATTCCACTGTTTTATACGGGGTATTGTTATTTTTCAGTTAGATTCAATAGTTTGTTATATGACCTTTATAACAGATCATAAGTAGTTGGGGTGAGAAGGGCCATTTGAACTTTTATCCTGCAAAAAAGGGAAAACAATAAGAAAATAGTAAATGAAAAAGTAAATCAAGTTAGAAAAAGCAATTTTACAAAAAATAAATTAAATTACTAGTTATTCTAACTCTGCTGATAAATAATTCTGCCGAAATACCAGATCAAAGTTAAATTCAGTGGGATCTCTGTAAAAAATGTGCTCATGAAATTTGTATTTTGCATTGGTTGAATAGTGCAGCTATTATTTCGTAAAATACCTTCAAAATTAAAAATAAGACATCAGATCTGTTTGCCCTGCCTATGAGGCAATAAAGGGACAGATGATAAATTTTAGAAAATTAGTAAAGAAAAATTTTTTGATTAGGAATTACCAGATAACGTTATTGAACATAGTTCGATAGTTGTTTGTTTCATACATGTTATTGATGTATTTCTTTTGGTTAGAAAGTATAATTACTAAATGTCAAATTGGATCTTTGGGCCCCACGCTACTTTATATAATTTTAGCAAATCATAGCATATATTTGTATAAGAAATAATAATTATATTGAACTTGTGTATCAGTTCAAAAAATTAAATAGAAAATCCAAAAACAGAAAACTATAAATATCAAGGAAGAAATTGCATAAGTTTATAATCAAACATTGTCAATGTTTTTTTTGGTCAAACTTTTAGTGAAGGGTTAAAGGTATCATTCAAAGTTAAAGAAAGTGGAGGACTAAAAACAATACAATTTAAGAATGACAAATTCGGAGCGATTTGAATACAAATTATTAATAAGTACTAAACAAATATCAAAATATATTTATTATTCGAAATATATTAATGAATTTCGTAATTCTTAGAATTGAATAAAGCTTTTTTGTCTGGGGTAAAATTTTGGAAGAATACTCTATAGGCAGAGCATTAAATTATTTTTTATATACCAGGTCTTGATATAGTTAATTTTATCATAACATGTTAAATTATTGAGTTGAATGCAAGTCAATGAGTTCAATGATTACATATTTTTTAACGAAATTAGTCTAAAAGCATGCAATTATTTTCCAAGAAAGTAGGAGAGGCTGGGAACGGTTGTGTCACTTTGTTTTGATCAGCAACAAAA